>NC_068377.1:28366044-28686044 GCF_023724105.1 Carassius gibelio | reverse complement strand
ATATGTAGGCAATGTGAAGGGTTGTTTGCACTGTTTATGATGTCTGATTCCCCAAGTAAGAACCTTGTTATTTATTTAGCCAAAGCAGACTACTTTAATGTCATTTAGTGACCTTCAGATACTGACTGCTTTATTTACATAGTGTCTTATATGTCTGAGAAGTGGTTGGCAATAAGCAATTCACCACAAGCTCAGTAAGCTGTGTGCTAACTTTACCGGGAGGTTGGGATAGTCATGACATCCATAGAATCCCAAAGGATGTTTAATGTGCAAATGGATCCAGAGAGAGTCTAGGCGTAGTTTGACAAAGGTTGACAATTTCTAAAGCCGGCAATTACATATCGTTTATATTTGTTTCGAGGAAGAGAGATGGGGTAGAGAGTTCCGAGGTGAGGGACAGGGTGAGAGCTGGGTAAGATAGAATAGAACATAGAGGGGAAGTGTGGTTACTGTTTGATGGGTTAATGAAGTGAAAAAGGTCCGAGTCAGCAGCATATATACCTATGCGCAAACAGTACTGGGGGTTGTGAAAGAGAAAGGGGGATGTGGGGAGGGCTTGCTTTTATAGTTTGTGACAACCTGGTCAATTTTGTGAATCCTAACTGCAAATGTATCTCTCATAGATGTTAATCTAGACCACACGGAGGGGATCACTGGAAATTCAAACAATTTTGTTTTGTTGGAGAAGACGTGGTTTCAGATGCAAAGAATGGGAGGATGAAACAAGGACGCCCCCTAAGAATCCGATTAGGAGCCAGCCGACAATGACGAGTGTGCCTACTGTTTGGTTTGAAACAGACAAGGGGGCAGACGGCCAGCTTTCCTCCTCACAGAATTCTTCAGTCACTGGCTCCTGCAATATTGACGAGTCCTACAAGTACATATTCCTTCCCATTTGCTACTCCTTTACCTTTGTCTTCAGCATAATCCTTAACTTTGTAGTTCTCTACCGTTCCTTTCGACGCACCAGGCGCTGGAATGCTTCCCTGATTTACATGGTGAACCTGGCCATGACGGACTTCATGTATGGTTTGTCCCTGCCCTTTTTGGTTGCCAGTTATGTCATGCGGGACGACTGGGTGTTTGGAGACTTCATGTGCCGTCTAGTGCGTTTCCTCTTCTACTTCAACCTCTACTGCAGCATCTTCTTCCTCACTTGTATCTCAGTGCACCGCTACCTTGGCATCTGCCACCCCATGAAGACCATCACCTTGGAGACCAAACGAGCAGTAAAGGGGACTTGTGTTTTGGTGTGGATTGCTGTTTTTGCACTAACATGCCCAATTTTTCGTTTTGCACAGACACAGTATCTTCCACGGGAAGGTAAGGGCTCAAGGGAGGAGGTGTTCAATAATTGCTGGGACGACGCAATTGATAGAGAGTTCCATGATTACATTCCTTACGGGGTCACACTTCATTTCTTAGGGTTTTTTGTGCCTTTTACCATCATTGCCTGGTGCTACTCGCGAGTAGTGTTAACAATATTTCGGACACTGCACTCTCAACCACCTTCTCAGAGAATCAGAAGTGGGACGGGGTGTGAAAGTGTCGCAGGGATCGGTGGAGAGGGCATGTCAATCATCTTGGGGGCTCATTCGCCCTACATCAACAGGCGGCGCAAGTCCATCAAGACCATCATTACTATCACTCTCCTCTTTGCCCTTTGCTTCTTCCCCTTCCATGTCACTCGCACCATTTTCCTACTGCTCAAAGTGACGAGTAGGGTGCAGTGCCACACCATGCGCATGGTTTCCATGTGTTATAAAATCACTAGGCCGCTGGCCTCATTCAATGCGTGGCTGAATGCACTGCTTTATTTTCTTACTAAAGAGAAAAATGCACCCTGCTGTCAAAAACCTGAAAATGCCCAGCATGGCCTGCTATGGCCACTTAGAATGCTGGGAAAAGGAGAGGAAGAGGAGAATGAAATTGAGGATACAAGGAACCACAAAAACAACGGGTCAACAGTTGAAAACAATATACAGAGGTTTGCCTTAAGGAATGACCATGTAAACAAGTGAAACTGGTGGACATGGCTTTATATGGGATTAATTTCAAACAAACTGATGTTTTTGTTATATTCTCTGTATATTGTTTTTGTAACTCTGTGTATTCACATTTAACATGGAGGATCTTGTTTTTGTGTCTTTTCAAGACCCCTTACAGATTGTTTTACTTTTTGATTGATTGGATGGTTAATTGGTTCTTGTAAAAAATATATTAAGTTGAATATTGATTTAATGTATAATAATTGCAAAAACACACAGAATAATAATCTAATTCATAGGGTGTATTACGTTTGCAGTTATTCGCATACCTCAGGGTGGACACATTATGTGCAGGAACTATGTTTAGCGCTGTCATGGATTAATATGTCATGTTGTGAATAATTAAACTGTTCTAATAAACATGTTCTGTACCAGTTTAATTGAAAATCAAAATTATGACTGTTATCTTCTAAAATCACTATACATTATTAAGCACTATTTCAGATTTTCATGTCTTTGTGTGAGTAGAGTATCTAAATGTGTTTTGGAATAAACTTCTTAAGGGTTGAGGTGTTGGTTTAGGCATATTGTTCACATTGAAAGAACATTACACATTTGATAAAATGCTGATCATTTCTACATACACGTCTATATCGCTCATCCATTTAACTAGAAACCTCACTTTGTGTACTTTCTATGTACACTGGACATGAGTACATCAGTATACAGCACAAGCAGCCTATACCCTTTGTCCTTCTGTCTTTCTAAAATAAGTAAAAACCAGATGATCCCCAAAAGACCTCGGCTACATAGACTGTTATTACTTGCTATTACATTAATGATCAGCTGTCCTGTTGCAAGATTTCACAATCCAAAGGAGTCTCTCTAAATGTAAACATTTATATATGGCAGTAGAAGTAGAGATCATGTATATTGAGTAGATTTTTTGGTCATAATTCAAAATTCTGATATTTATTATGGCAATTACTGCAAACACCCCGGAGCAGTGACAGAAATTATGATGATGATTATTATAAGTTGCAATATTTATTTTCTAGATTTTATCATATAAAACAAACAGAATGATGTTTGTACACACACACACACACACACACACACACACACACACACACACACACACACACACACACACACATATATATATATATATATATATATATATATATATATATATATATATCATAGGCTACGTTTATTTATTTTTGGACCTTGTGTGATTGTTGCCACAAGTTTCTGACCCTGTCCTGGACATTATATATCGGCTCGGTGTACTCTTCTCGTAATAATATGTTGCTAGATTTATAAACTGTAGTAAAGTAAAGCAGTGTGTTCGAATCATCAGGCAAAAAATAAAAAATAAAAAACAAGCTCTTGACGTCGACTGTACTCTATCAGCTCAGAAAACACACAGATAATAGGCCTACAGCAGGGGGCGACATTGTGGCCATTCAGGATTTTAGTTTGGAAATTTAAAAGAAAACGTTCCCGACCTGCACCGCGGCTAAGGCAGGACCTGACGGTTATTAAAAATGATAAAAAAAATAATTATAAATTATTGAAACAAATATTTAAACAATGGATAACTAGAATAGCTTATGTTAACCAGTGTGCAATAAATCCGTTTGTGAAAAAAAATATTTTCCACTGAGAAAAATTTATATTTATTTTTTTCCTCTGCCTCGTGTCATCACAGTGGTAGAGCTGCTGCAGTGGAACATTGGCGCCATTTTCAAACTTCAGAGCCTCAGTGACTGGAACTCTTGTAACAGCTAACTACATTATTTTTATTTATTTTTTTCAAATTCTTTCCCCAGGACCATTCATTACTTAACTATTATTTAATAAACAATGGGATCTTGAAAAGTTTTATTTATGAAAGGTAAGTCATTATTTCTCCTTTATTTAACGTTATATAATTATAGTAAGGTTTTTGTAATCGACATGTTTTTTTTACAATCTTCGTCAAAATGCGTCTCCTTTATGATTTATTATTTACTGACTGCGATTTATATTTTTTTATATAAGTAACACAAACATGTAGCTGTGGATACAAAGTAATGATACTTTCACAAAACATGTTAACGTAACTTATGTTTTATAGAATTTCAAGGCGTTGGTAACTCTATATTTGTTGTTTAGGGTACTTTTCGTTCGTGTTTTTAATAAAAACAAACATTACTTCCTTACTATAGTTAAGCACACTACCTCCAAAATGCGTTGGAACCCGCTTATTTCAACTAAAGCGACAGCATAAAGCAAACCGAATAAAGTGGTCTTGTGGTCTTTGTCATATGTTCGCTTTTAAAGACACGATTTCTCGGTGCCTATAATGTTCTGAACCACTCCCCTCTGTTTCTGTCCCCTCACCCACAAGCAGGCTTTAAGCTCTACTTTCTCCTCTATTAATTCGCTCCACATAATAATGGATTCGGACGTTAGATATGTTCACAGCGATTTATTCAATTGAAAGGGCGTCGACAGGAATGAAAATATATTGTCTAAAATCGAAATGACAGTTAAAGTTGTTAATTATGTTATTCGAAAATTAAAACGTTGGTTCGACAAATGACAAGTTGACGGTGTGACGAAACTCTGCAGACAAATAAACGACTTTTTAAATGTAACGTTAAGTTAGTTGAAAACACGCTTTGAGGGGACATCCAAAACCACAAAGAGATTTGTTTGACGACGAATCAAGTTTCCAAGTATGCGATTTTCATCGATATTTATTACCTGCCCCAAGATATAAATAAAAATAATTCTAGTTAAGTTACCTAACTAACGTTAATTGTCTGTTTTTAAACGTACATCCATCTTACGTCGATTCAGATGACTATTGAATGCCTCTGATTTTAGCATGTTTCTTTTTGTTATGCACGACAATAGTTATTATGCCAGCCAATTAATATTCCAGTTTATAAAACAATAATCTATTGTCGTGGTTCGCTGTTTATATGAATCTTGTTTTTGTCTAATTCAGTTACATTTACTGTCAGACAAATTCATCTGCAAGTAAACAGACATTCGAGTAATGTTCTAGAATGAACCTTGACTTTGCTGCTGTTTTAAAAGTTGGCCTAAAGTGTTATAGTTATTATTAAAATTAATATAATGGCCTTTACAATGACCCCGTTACCTCGTGATAAAAGTACACATTTCTTTGCTTAGTTTTGGCATGGATTTTGCTTTATAGTTAATGTATTAATTCCAGTAGTTTCCTTGTTGTCTTTTCTTTTTCTTTTCTTGGGATTTTCATGAGCAGTTTTAATATTTGAACTGCAGGAAAAGATTTAGCAAGTGATTCTTGTCATATGGACTATTTCTAGAATATCTAAAGATATGTAGTGTGCAAGTACTGCATTGTCATTGACTGAGCTTTTTTGAACAAATGAATAAATGGCATGAGGATGATGCCATGAAAGCTCTGCACCTGTTCATAGATGTCATATTTAACGATATTCCTTGATTTTGATACACATCTGCTGAAAGTAATATAAGGGAGAGGCTGGGCTTGGCGTGGGATGGACCATTTGGAAAGGAAAAAAGAAAAATTCAAGTAGTTAGTTGTTGTTATTTTTTGGAGGACCCCCCCCCCCAATTAACTGCACATATGACCATATGATTTACATAATTTTATATTATTATGTTATAAAGTCTATTGTAGTTTTTTGTAGTTAATATTGTGAATTGTCAGTTTTTTCCTCATTGTTTCATGAAATACTCTATTCACAAAAAATAAAATAAAAAAATTTAATCTTTTACTACTGGGCTTTTATGTTCTTTTAGTTGGGGTATTTTTAGCCTTCCTGTTTTGGTGTGTGGTTCCTGATGCTTTGTGCTTTTGTTTTTGTTTGTACGAGATGCTACTGGTAGGATTGAAAGGTAAAAGACAAGGGACTGTATACTGTTTGTACAAAATAGAGAGTACAATATAAGTTTGCTCTCTTAGTTTAATCTTTAAGAATTTTATAATGACAGTGAATTTTACAAATGTGTTTTTTTTTTGTTGTATTAGTTGTGTATTTTTAGTTAATTATTTCAAAGCTGATCTGTTTTTTGACCTAGTTGGTTGTATAAGCCTGTCAAATCCATTTTGTCCAATGTAAGGTTAAATTTTAGTTTAACTTTCCATGACAATATATTCATCCAAAAATGAATTGATTGCTGGACATTCATTTCTCTTTTAATTCTGCCTTTTTTGACTTATCACACAGGTCTTTGTCTTCTCTGGCTCCGTGTGTTTTTGTGTGTGTTTGTGTGTGTGTGTGTGTGTGGTTTGTGTGTACTGTTGGACCATGTTTGTGCTACTCAGTAAAACTATCTGTAGAACCAGATCAACATATTCTCCACTCTTTGTAGCCAGTCTTGTACTACACGGAAAACCCATAGAGACCCTGCATAAAATCCGGCCACATTTAGAGCATAAAGTGTAAAGTCTAAAACTTTGCTTTGTTTGAGCACTCCACACTCTTGACATCTGTTTTTGCTGTCCGTGCTTTTTTTTTTTTTTTTTTTTTTTTTAATGGATAATGAACTAATAGCGAGAATATAAATTCTTGTTCTTTCTTTCTTTTTGGACAATGCGTTTGGACTCAAAACACCCCCTGTGCGGTCGCTTGAGTTTGGAGTTTGTGGTGAATGCTTGCCCGCAGTTTAATGCACAAATACACCACGAACACATAACACTTTTCCTAGTTTCCTATTCCCCCTTCTGTGCGTCTTTGCACTAGAGCCTTCTCTCTCTTTTGTCCCCCCCCCCCCTCCCTTTCTCTCCGTTGGCTGTGTTGAATGCTTTGGCAAAGCTACAAGAAATCAAGCAAGCGAGAGCTGCTAGCACTGACGCGCCCCAGACACTAAGCCCTAGAAATTAATTTTTTTCGCCGAAATGGTAGTTCTGACGGTCTTCAAACTTCACACTCTTCTAAGGGGACCCCAGGGCGATACCCTGATTTTTTTGGGGATTTTTCCTGTCCCCCGAAAATGTTCATTTTAATTGTAGAAACTGATGCCCCGGGAAAAAGGCTACAACCCCTGCTTTTTATGCCTACCAAGTTCCTCAGGCAGCCTCACTAGCTACAGCTAAGCAGAGGCTGCACACTGCACTGGACTACTGGTCTGAAGGTGAATAGGGATAGAAAGGGGTTTAAGGGCTGAAAATAGGTGCTGGTGGACAAAAGGTTTAGGCACTTATTTGACTCTTGGAACCCCACCCCCCAATCTGGAATGGGAGCCCCAAGCTCAGACGAATGGGTGTATTTTTGACCTGAAATTAAGACTTGGGATTCCCATTGATAAGTGCATGTGTGGGTTTGTTTTCCTTTTTAGTTCTGTTTCTACAATTTTTTGAAAGCAGCCAAACTGTTTTAAGTGTAGATTTAGCTGTAGATTTGTGAAGAATTCAAATATTTGAGGTGGGAGAACTACTTTGTGACTTTAATCAAGTTTTCTGAAAGAGTGAAAAAGTATTTTTCAAGTACTTTGCTTGGCTTTTTTTGAATACAAAAACAACTTCATTGAATTAAGTTAAGGAATTACTTTTTTTTTTTTCTGCCCAGGTGCAGGAGACAGACTACACTGGAAGAGGGGAGTCCGGCGGGTTACTTTGGGAATTCCAGGCACCTTTTCCTCTCCCCTGTTGCCTAACATGCTGGAGAAAGGGGATCGAGGGTAAGTGAAATCTTTCCTGTGTCCGTTTTAAAGCTTAACCAAAACGGCCCCTGGTTTGACTGGGTGAGCAAAGTTAGGCCAGGGTGTGTAGTGTCTATGTAAGTATGTGAGCTTCTCGTTTAGGTCTCCCTCTCCCACCCATATGCTGTCTATCCTTTTCTCATTTTCTCTCTCTCCCTCTCTTTTGCTAACACCCCCCACCCCCCGTTCTCTCCCTCTCTCGATGAACGACGGGCAGAAGTAGACAGAAGCAAATGCCTTCTGCGACTCTGCTGACGTGATCATTTGACTCAGACCTTAAATAGGCTGCCCTTTATAAGATGGAATTGTGTTTGTCAGGGTTGATTTGAGCAAAAAGTGTTACATATAAAATAATAGATATAATACGAGATCATAATGTTTGGCTTTTGTGTAGCACAATTTTATTCACACCTTAACCTGCATTTTGCTGCTAATAAACTTCCTCTTTTTTTACTGTGAACTTCAGCTTAATAATGAAGGCTCAAGTATCTTTAAGCAAAAATTTAAGATTATGTTTTGGTGTGTTACAACAGCCAGAATGAATTATTTTGCAATTAAACCTTGGTTTACTGCTGACATTAGAACTTCAACACACTACATAGGGTGTGGTGTACTTAAGAAAAAATTGAAGTCCTTCAAAAATACTTGGTATTTCTTTTTCTGTACCATAACAGTTGATATTATAAATACCAAATACTTTTTTAGTCCTTTAAACTTTTGTAACTTTTTAGTTTTCAGCAAATTAAAAATAAAACAGTTTTTCAGTAAAACAAACATTACTGTGGTCTTCCTACTTAATTGATTCCATATTTATGTTGGTCTGGTGTTGTTGGTGTTAAGCTTCCTTTTTTCTAAAAGAAAAAGTGTATAAAAAAACAGATTTTTTTTAATAAGCAAAATTTATATATATAAAAAAGTATAAACAATGAAATGTAGTGATGGGCCACAATCTTTCTGCCATTTACCCTTTGCACACTACAACAAATGATCTGTCATATGCTCTCATCGCTTTAAACACCACTGGCTTTTCACAGATTAATAATATAATAATTCATCACAAAACTCATATTGCTCCATAATTAGGCTACATCCTTGTTCTTCAATATACTGCAGACCTTAAAGTTATTTTAATATCTTATTAATTTCTTATTTTTTGTTAATGCACACCTGCCTCTTTTGCTGAAAATTTGTCTTTTATATAGTTTATGAAAATTATTCCTTATGAATTGTACAAGCATTCTGTTCTTTCTGTCCTCTTATTTTTACATTTGGATAAATTGTCCTCCTAATACCTGGAATCCTTTAATTGAATGTAATATTTTTCTTGGCAACAGTTACTTAATTGGATGATTAAAATATGCAATGTTATTGTACTGTATGTGTAATGCTAATAGATACTTTAACTTTTATTAAAGGGATAATTATGTTCAAAATATTAAACCAGAGAAGTTTGAAAATTAGAGATGCAGTTTTTTGGGGGAGAGTAAAAAACAAACAAACAAAAACTATATATATATAAAATGCACTTACAGTAAATAATTTTCAAGGTAATAAAACCATTTTGACAGGCACTAGTTTTTTCTCCTCATCTCCCCCTTTTGTTATATCCTCCATTTTGTCTTCATCCTCAACATCCATTTTAGGACAGTGTGTGCACAATAACTCACTTATTAAGTCTCATAGGGCATTATTAGAATGACATGGAAACATGTGGATGACCACGAGCTTCCTCATAATTGTCTGTGTTCGAGAATTAACAGTAATGCTGTCACTCTTTGCTGTCAAACAACTTTTATTTCATTTTTCAGAAAGAAGAGAAGCGATCTGCCCACATTTCATTTAATTTCTCATCCAATTTCGATCTGTCTTTATTTATTATTTTGGATAACTTGGCACTAAATATCCACAAGACATTTCTATATTACAAATGATCCAACAATAAAATTTGCCCCTCCTTAATCTTATGCTAGTGAGGACCAGTGGAGTCTGTCGTCATCTTTTTCTTTAGCCCAGAGTGCCCTGTAGCAGCACATCATGGTTTGTATGTTCTAAGGGCAATTTCCAAATCATGGTGCGCTGTCACTGGGAGCCTGGGAGTTTCTTCATTAACACGACAGCATTAAACACCTAGTCTTCTGCTTACATTGTAAGCCACAGTGTAATAAATGCATCAGAGGAAAGCTTGTTTTATTTTTATCAAAAATTCTAATGATATGATAATGAAAATGCTAAAATGATCACGAATAAAAAGTAAAGGGTTTTTTTTTTTACAACTGAAATGATATTTATTACAAATGACCAGACACACAATAAAAGATTCATGACTGATTCACCATGTGTGGCTTAGGTGTCCTCTTCAGCGAGTTATTCCCAGACAGCTGGATATTCAGATCCTGTTAGTCTATGAGCATTGCTTTTAACTGTGATAGTGTAACCATTCAAGCTGTTGAATTAATCAGCATATATTTTTTTAATGTTTGTTTCGTCCTCTTTCCTCCCTTGGACCACTTGATGTGTCAGTGTGCCTGACAGCAGCAGCACATCAATATTGGCAGCTGCCCTCTCTCTGGGTTGCCAGTATGGCTTGTGCTGCTCCCGTCAGACAGACACACTCTGCGACTCTCCAGGAGCAGTATGGAAACCACCTGTCCAGAAATTAAATGTTGTATGTATTTTACCTTGAAAATGGCAAAATTAAAATGAAAGCCCTTCTTGTTCAGTCTTGCCCGAAAATGTCTAAGAGAAAAGCTTAACAATAAAAATAACAAACAAGACCTTATTTCAGTGAAAGTATTTTAATTACATTACACAAAATGCTGTTAGTTGTGGTTTCAGTCTGTCACTGATAGACCGGTGAAGCCCAAGTGTGTCATCTTCACCTTTCTGCTTTTAGGAATGCCATTCAGATACAGATCAGATTTTACACCATGGCTGGTTGATTTCATTAGATCATAAGTCACACACTTAATGAGGTTATTATAACCAGTGAGGAAGAACAGAGACATAGGCAGAAAGTGTCATTGTGCTATGAGATTGTTTGTGAGGAGATCTGGTGGACTGCATTTTACACAAATACACTCTTTTCTCAATGTAGTTTTTATTAGTTTTGTAAAATCACCAACTCTTTTTAAATGCACAGTTTGTGATTTATTGCTGATTTAGCGGTTTTTAATTGTCAAAATTTTGGTAGGGCTAAGACTATGTATATCAGTTTGTTAACAGCCCAATTATGAAAAAGTTATTGGACTATGCTCACAGTCCGTTTCAGATCAGAACGATAAGCCCACTAGGCTAGAATTTTATATAAACCCGTTATTGATAAAAACACCTCAAGTAAAAGTAAAACAACTTGCTTAAGCTGCATTTGTGTAATGAAAGATGCAACTGCCACACTGCTCTAAAAGGTGTCAAGCAAAACCTGACTGAAGATCATCTTGAGTTAAACCCAAATCTAAAAGTTTTTTTTTTTTTTTTTTTTTGTGGAAGAAAAAGAAAGAATATTATTTGGTAAATAGACAAAGATTTTACAAAAATGTTTAAGAAAAAAAACCCCGCCTTTAAAAAAAAGTGTACCAAGCAAAGCTTTGAAAAAAACACAGTAATGGTCATAATTCTTTATTGATAATGACTGGGAAAACTTTTTACACAATGTCTTTACAGTAACTTATTTTAAAATTATGCATTTTGGACCCAGAACAGAAATATGTATTTAGCAATATTTTCTAGCATCTTTCAAAACTGTGTCCTATATTGATAAAATCTGCCTAGCTTCACTATTAACCTCGAAATGAGTCTTTTCCTGGAAAAAAGACAGTTTTCTCCAGTTTAAAAAAATGAAGTTTCCTGAACCCGCACTGAAGTGACACATTTAGTTTATTTTCCTGATTGTTTGTTGCAGAAGATTTCAACGGGATAACAATGGCAAGTCACTGGAATTCATGATGAGACTGGAGTCGAGATTTAGACTATCTGCTGAAAAAAAGATAAATACAGATATTATTTTCCCCTTTAAGAACTAGGAACAAGGGTAAAAAACAACAGAAATAGCAGACAATGAAAACCTTGAATAAAAGACACAATTTAATTCATTTAAATACATACCTGAGTATAAGTAATTTAGTTCAAAATTAAGAGAAAAGTAACGTATTATTTAGAAGTTTTTCTTACCTTGATCAAAATTTAGCTTTTTAGATGTATCACTCAACCCCTCGATATCTACCAGATCACTGTTGGCATCAGAGTCATTCAGTGCACTGAGAGTGACATCTGAGGAAAAATTATATAAATGCAGTAGATATATTTTACCATTCAAAATGTTTAAATCAGTAGAGGTTTAGTGTAATGTTTTTTTTTTTTTTTTTTTGCAAGGATAAAATAAATGCAACACAAATTAATGCATTGAGAAATGCTTACCTGCCGTCTTTGATGACTTAATGCTAGATGGACCTGTGGTTGGCCGCTGTAAACCCGCAGTAACCACAACCTGAGAGGTTGGCACAGAGATGACTTTAGGTGGGGCCGGGGGAGCCATAGAAACCGGAACCTTTTTGGTACTCTTCTTTGGTGAGTCCATGGATAAAGGAGCTCCACTATCTTCATAAATCTTCCTCTTGACTGTTGTTTTCATTTGTGCCCTAATGTTTAAGAAATGTTTAATTAGATGCTGACAAGCAACATAATGAATAATTACTTTTAATGGCTTTACAAACATGCACATAAAAAAATACATAAATATATTAACAATATTAAAACTTTTTTAAAAACTTCAGGCTTTTTTGGAATTTACATAAACAATGGTGATCAACAAACCTGCATTACTTTCCAGATTTAAAGTATTATAACAGCATTAAAAAGCATTAAAGTTAAAATTTCACCTACACTTGAGGAAGACACCATTATTGAAATTTACAGACTCCAACACAGTAAAATTCAAAGGATCGGAGACAGATGTTCTAATATTGTTGTTTTTTTTTCTGTAGTGATAAGCTTAATGTGTTCAAGTAATCTTAAGCTCTATGTATATCCACCTAGCTCTGCCTGTAAACAGCATTGAAATTTACAAGGCCCATAATCTTACTGAAAATAATACTTTATCTTGTCCATGACATCCTGAAGTAATTGCAAGTACAAATGAGATACTGTTAATGAGTTTACATGAAAATGTCTCAATAATTTGCAAATTTACTGTTAACACATTGAATCATATTATAGACCAAAGCAGTCAAGAAGCTGGTAACATTAGGGGGTTTATTTAGAAAATATTTGAAAATGGCAAAAAAAAAAAAAGAAAAAAGTACAATGTACTTTTTTACTTTGCACGTAATTACAA
The DNA here is from genome assembly GCF_023724105.1 of Carassius gibelio. Taxonomy (NCBI): domain Eukaryota; kingdom Metazoa; phylum Chordata; class Actinopteri; order Cypriniformes; family Cyprinidae; genus Carassius; species Carassius gibelio. The sequence continues at coordinate 28,673,018 of NC_068377.1, read as the reverse complement.
TAATGCATTACCAAGAGGGGGGCTGGACAAGATGTACACCAGTGTGTGTGTGTAATATACACACTTTAGACTTGTAAGAAAATGTAATTATATCATACCAAAAGCCCGACGCAGTGTATATTTTATAAAACACATGAGAGTAAACAGACAGTGGCTCACCCTGCTGGACTAATATCTGCCACTGGATGCAGCTGCATGGTTAGCTCTCCCAATTTGGTGAAAGCAGCTCCAGCTGCAGAAAAGATCTCACCGACCTAACGTTACATGCGTAAAAGAAGAAATAAATACTGAAGAAAAGAGCGTATCAGAAAACTTGTATGTTTTGAAACAGGTTGATAGTTAGCATACTAGCCAATAAGCTTTATTACCAAAATAAGAAACACATGTCCAGTACGAAGACAGTTATCATGGATGTATACCATCAAGGTAAACATTTAATCTCGCTTTAGAGACCATCTTTATCAACACATTTACCTTGGTAGAGGCTGAAGTCATTATTTTGATGTAGCGTTACTACTGAAAAACAAGGACTGCGCTTTAGAAGTGTCAGGAAACGGCTAGCTGACCTATGTACCGATGAATGACTCAAAACTACCGCGATGCAAATTCTTCAACTATTTACATTATAAAATAATAATAAAAGGATTCTTAACTAAACGGATAGCATAAGTGCGCCATAAAGATGACACCGTGATTCAATGCTGCTTATTGGTCTAAATTATAGCCGTCGGTCGTTATTGGTCAACACCAAAGAAGTATTCAGTACATTCAAAGCTGCGTTGAAACTGCGCAATTCATTCGCTGTTACACTTCACATGCGTTGATCAGTTGGAATTCTCTTTATTGATCCATATACACGTACATCTTACCTTTTTGTCAACATCATTTAGACCTAGTTTTAAAATTGACGCTTTTTAAAAATAAAATATAACTTCAAATTACTGCTTTTATTATTATTTTGTATGGCGTTTACACACACACCCACACCCACACACACACACACACACACACACACACATATATATGTTAAAGATGAAACGACAAAATATAATGAAAGGAAGTGACGGCTTATATTGTACATTGTGTAATCTGTATATTGGCGTGTACTGCCCTCTGGTGCACAAAACCGTCAACTAGAATTCATGTTCAAATCTCTGCTCTATAATGATTCATTATAGATCCGTGGTTCGGATGTATTTTAAATGAGAAAAGAACCACACAATCAATCAGTTTTCCCTTAATTAAGTCAATAACTGTTTATTGAGGTTGCGTCGGAAAGCTTCTGACATGGTGCCCAGAAAGGGCAAATAAGACAAATAACACCATGTGGAGGATTTGCACGATGCTGTCACTATACATGTTTGGCACTAATTTGACACAGCTGGCAATATCTGTACCAAAGTAATAATTATAATAATCAAATGAACAAAGAAAGTGATTGCTATCATTAGTTTTATATGTATGTTGTCAAAGTGCAACAAATGCCTAAAGCTTGTTTAGTCATATGCAGTGTTCTACATATATTTGGGGTACAATAATATGGATTTACAATATAGTCTATTAAAATCTATTTATAGATAACATTTTTATCTTTCTAATGAAATTAAGAGGAAGGTATCCTCAATGGCAACATGTGATAACTAATTTGGTTGCATAATGTATTAAATTAGGACAACTATAAAGCCATACTAAAATTTAGATAAATTTGACAAACAACAATAACATTAAAAACTGATATATATATATATATATATATATATATATATATATATATATATATATATATATATATATATATATATAAGATAGCATATGGCACTCTATATTGCTTTGAAGAAACGGTTGATTTTATAGACTGTTACAACACCCATGATCATTGCTGTCAATTCATGACCAGTTTTTATCAGTCAAGTCAGTGATATAACATGATCATCAATGCATTCAAAAAAATATCCCATTTTAAGTGTATTTTGTTATTGCTAACACCAATAGCTATATCTGGGCTATTATAATGTTTTTTTTTATAGCCATAAATATGTAATATTTTTAACAGACATAAGCACTAATATTGTCAGAGAGGATAACAGTCAATTTTTAAAGCACATAATACAGAGGAAGAGGTGTCTATGGCATTCACAATGGGATTTCATGGAGTGGAAGGAAAAGCAGCTGACATTCAGGCCCATAAACAAACATGCATAATCATACTGTATGCAGCTGTATTTAGAGTTCTTGGGGCCCGGGGGAGTTCCGGGGGAGTAGGTACCCCTTGGTAGAAATCCTTCCGTCATTTGTGTGGTGCCTAAACACTTCTGCTAGTGTAACACTTGTCTAGCTAGTACAATATATTAATTCCACTTAAATGACATTGTTTAAAGCCAATTTATATTATTCCAGTTATATTCAGAGGTTAAATGCTTAGTGCCAACTAATCGTTTTGTGGGCTGGAAGACCTGCTGTCTTAACAGCACTATTTCAGATCCTTTCCACAGTGTTCACAAAATGCTAGATGAATGGTTCTAGACAAATACGATAGATTTAGTAAAACAGGCTGACAGGAAGTTAGGCATAGACTAGCATGTTAATAATAAACATGAATATGCACATTGGGAGAATGTAAATGAGAGAATGATTAAACATGATACATTCACACAGTAAAATACAAAATAATGTTTGATCCAAATTCACAGGCAAAATGCAAATATATTTATGCAATTCCACACTCTCAATAAATCCACAAAAATAAAATAATTACTCTTTTTTTTTTCAAGCTAACTAAAAACACTCCACATAAGTTATTTTGATACGTGATGCAATCATGCAAATAATTTACTTAAAAAAAATACACCAAATATTACAATAAATATATAACATGATAGGAGTGGCTTTATAACCCTGTATTCTTGTTTGTCCTCATAGGTTTCCTTTGCTTGTGTTTTCTTTCATCATCCTCCCACTGCATCAAACGGGTGAAGGTAGGGCTGGAGTTAAGATGGCTGACACAGCGGGCTGTCATTTCAAATGAGCACTAAGTAAATTACTCTCCCTCCATTATCGTAATGAGAAGCCTTTCCCATCGAGAGAGGGAGACAGCAAGGGGGGACAAATGATATTGACCCTTTGGCACACAGACAACATTAGTCCTATGAAGCTCTCTTCCTCTAAGTCAAAACACTCAAATATACAATGCCCTTATGAAATTTGAACTAAGAAGAGGTGAATTCACTAGCAGTATTCCACACTCATATCGACCTTTCTAGTTGGTATATGGTGAACAAAGACTTTCTTTCTCTCATACATACACATAAGAAGAGTCATGCTGCAGGCATTATAATGCATGCAATGTAAGTAGCAATCAAAGTATAAAATAGGATTTAAATATTAGTACATTAACACACACAGACTTGCCCACACAGAAACAATTCAGTACAAGTAGAAAGCATACATGAAATTGAATGGCTCCTGATTCTTGCATTAAGTATTAGTATATTGAGTTGGACCACAGTCAGAAAGCAGAGACAGCAGACAAGTTCACGTTAAATGGGATAAACTAACACATAAAATACTGACTAGATTTGGTAGATACTGAGTGGAGATAAATGTACTGTGAAGCAGCCTTTATAAATGTATGCCTATAAGAGAACAGGATAAAAAAACAAAAAAATAATGATTATAATAAAAAAGTGAGATCCTGAGGACCAGTGTGAATGAGGGTTTCTAGGTTCCAGTGGAACAGACATGCACTCTCACTATTTAGAGGTAATATAACTATAACATTTTTCCCCCCCGATACATACATTTTGATGACCGTAGCGCTTTATAATCTCTAATAGCAGCCTGAATTCACCTCTGCTTCTTATATATTGGAAGATACAACTTGTATATTGTCACATAATATCATTGATTGATAAGAATAATATCCTACACAGGGAGGAACAAAAGTGCAACATTCACAAATTCATTCTCATGCCTACTCTGAGACGGCTATCAGCGAAAAAGCTTTGGCAACCTTTGCCCTTCTGAAAAGAGACTATTAAGGGTTATGGTCATCAGTTTATGTCAGATTTATCTAGAGGTCTGTGCAGCGCTCCTGCTTGCTGTAATGGTCGAACTGGCTCTTCCAGTGCATCATGTAAGAGCTCCAGCGATGGAATTCCACTTTCCACTGTTGCTCAACATCATCAATGTTGTCTAGGAAAGAAATATGAAAATAAATAAGAGAAAGACAACAACATGACGTTTGAGAGAAAGGCAAGACAAAAAAAAAGTTGAAGGGGAAGGATGAATTTAAGAAAGGCAGAAAATAGGAACATTTCTATACAAAGAGCTGTAAAAATTAAGTAATCTATTAAAACTACTCAGCAGTACTACATCACAATAAAATTCCCACCCATTTAACAAAGCAATTGCCAACAGCCCCCAGAGAAGAGTTCATTTTGAAATCTATGATTTGAAGTCATTATAGGCACGCCTGTACAACTCTCCCAGGCTCCACCTAAAATAACAAGTTTTTAATTGCTTCATATTCTGGTTCACTTCCAGTGTAATAGTTGGCAAAGGACATTTGTTTAGATTTGGAGCACAAATTATACATTTGCACAGACAAGGCATTTCCTTGAGAAACAACAAATGGTTTATATTATGGCTATTGCTGTAAGTTCTTTGAACCTGATTTGCCCACAGAAGGACATGAAAAACCAAATCATAACAACAACAATAACATCATTTAGAATAATAATACAAAATATAATCCTAAAAAAAAAAAATATCTAAACATTCTCACTTTTAATTTCTGAAAAGCATAATTTACTACTTTTTTAGTTATTTCAGTTATTTTAAAGAAAGAAATGAGGTAGAGGAATATTGAGCATATAAGCAGAACCCAAAATATTATCTTTGTAAGATTATTTAATCTTACTTCTGTTGTGTAGACTCCCTCTCCTAAACATCCTTAAATTCCACTGACCCATATACAAAACAATTTTCCCTTTCAGACTAAATTCTAAAAAAAATTCTGTACTTCCTCTATGTCCATGTTGATAAATATAAGAAAATCTATTTTCATGATGGTGGAATTTACTGGTTGGGTTCATTACCTGTGATGTTAAGCAGACGAGGCAGGAAACGGTTCCACAGAGCACAAACCTGTGTTCTTAGACCCTTGTGCACCTTCAGTTGCTCTGTATTCAAGCCCACAAACTTTTGGTCAGTAGCAGTATACTGAGGCCACCGTTTCCGACTGTCCATGTTGCCATCAGTGTTAATGTTGGGATTACTTCATGCAGACAAAAAAAAAAGACATGGAGTTAGTTACCTTCCAGGCAAAACTATATCATTCCATAACTAATAGATAAATTGAACCTTTATCTGAAAAAAGCAATATGACTAATCTTTCATGTGCACCTGACTCATTTGCTATTTCCCTTACCCGGTGCGGGCAAAATTAGCCCAGTATCTCATAATTCGTCGACTGAGTTTCTCTTCTTCTGCTGTGTAATTGAGTCGTTTTTCTAATGGCAGGCCAAACACAAACTCAATCTCATAACCATGGATTACTCCCATCCACTCAGGCCAGGCCAAGTTCGAGGCTCGATGGTCAAACAGGTAAAGGTACACAGCACCTAAGGACAAAAAGAACTGAACTGAATTGAAAAAAGGGCAGTGCAGTTTGAGAAAACTGGCCTTGAACTATTTTGCATTAAAGATACGCACTTCATCCTAGTGGTCTTGGATTTCATGCTGACATCTGTCAGCACGTTTATTAACTGTTGTTTAACTGTTGACCATTATAATGGCCTTACCATGTGCATTGTCATCATTGTAACTTGTTGGTCCTGAGTTCCCCCAGCCTAGTGTCCCTGGAGCGGCATTATGGGGGTTAGAGTGCTGAGCATATGATCTTGCAAAGTGCTGTAGAGGACAGATGACATTTTGATCTCCTACAATGTCGTCCATTGCATCTCGATTCTTTTGGGGGTTGTTCTCATCCATCCAGTCAGTGTACTGAAGTATAACTGCCTCCAAGCCAATCTCATTAGCATGAGGAACACCCATCTTCACACCTTCAAGAAAGTCTTCTCGAGATATCAAACTTTCATTGTCTTTACTGAATCCCGGTGCACCATACAGCAAGAAGTAAGATCCCTCATCCTGATTTACACCCAACAAGATCTGAGTGTATTTGAAGTTACCAGAGTTAATCATGGCTTCTGGGGTGTCAGGAAGGAAAACACCATCTATGACAGGCACAAAGGAAAAGCGGAACAGGCTGCTATAGGGGAGCACTTGCCACTCCTGATCAATTAGTTCCTGTGGATGTTTGTTCCTTAGGCAGTCAACCAACTCAGTATCATTACCTTCACTGCAGCCAACAAGTTTGCTCAGCAAGGTGGCCCTCCGACGGGCCTCATTAAAGCTAACAGTCGCCCAAGGGGTATTAGGAACACCGCTCTGCATTATGGCACGAGTGAAGAATGGGCGGCTGTCTGGTGACAGAACATGCATGCCGACTGATGCTCCCCCAGCACTTTCTCCAAAAATGGTGACCTGTTTTGGGTTCCCGCCGAAGAAGTGGATGTTTTCTTGGACCCACTGGAGGGCCAACCTCTGGTCAAGGAGACCCACATTTCCTGGTGCTTCTGATGAGCCATTGAGGGCAAGGAATCCAAAAGCTCCAACACGATAGTTCATAGACACAACCACTACCTTTTCGGAGTAAGCCAAGTACCGTCCGTCATAGACATCTAAAGAGGAGGAACCACTATAGAAGCCACCACCATATATCCAGACCATTACTGCAAGGTTCTGCGGCCTAGGGGTAGGAGGTACCCACACATTAAGGTAAAGACAGTCCTCACTCATCATTCTGTTGGGGTTCCACATCTCGCTACCTTGAAAGCCTGGGTAAGAGGTGTCTATAAACTGATAACAGGCATTTGGGTAGTCTTTAGCCTCGAAGATTCCATTCCAGGGTTTTTTGGGTTCTGCCTTCTTGAAACGTCTCTTCCCAATAGGAGGTTCAGCATATGGGATCCCCAAGAAAGCGATCACATGACTCCGGTCTGGAACAGGCAAGCGTACACCCTGCACACGGCCCAACCGTGTTCCTACTATGAGGTCGGATTCACTCTGTGCATGACAGCAGTGGAAGAGTAACATGAGGAGCACAGCAGGCATAAGGAAAACGTCTGAGGTCTTCATGGTGTCTTTTATTTTGTTGGTTGGGAAACTACGGTGATCTCACTGTTCTGAGCCAAGCTCAGTATGACCTGTAAATGAAAGGCACAAGATGAAAAACTGAGGCAACAACAAAAGATTTGTGATCCATTAAATTTAATTCCTAAGCATGTATACTTAAAAAGTTATTTTGCATGCTCGGAGCCTAGTGTGACTGAAAGAATAATGACACGGATTTCAAGGCCAAACAGCATATAACGGTGTGACCAACCAAAAAAGGACTGATGCATAGAGAAACTCCGCTGTAGCTAGGATAATGCTCACTTTCTAAAACTCACAAACACACCTGTGAGATGGAGGTTTGTGTTTTACATGTTGCATGGTTGCTATGCTGACTGGATTAGTTCTTGGGGCACAGTTAGGGATAGGAGCACATGAATTTGACTGCAGCTGTGTGAGTGTCTGTTTAAACGAGGCTATTTCTGTTCCCCCTGGCTCCTTTGACTGTGCGGGGTTCTATTTTTGTGGGTGTCACTTCTCTCTATCAGTCCATCTGCCACTCTGTCCATCCAATGTCCATGTGTATGCTACACAAAGCATCACTTAAGTGATCTTGGCAATCCAACCATTACACAATCAAAGAGACAGTTGAAAAGCTTGCATGACATTACTTCTGTGTATAACAAAATATATTTTCATAAGTTTACTTTTTGTCCATTCAATAACATTGTCCTTCATTTTATTAAAGAACAGTTCACAAATATTGTAATATTTGCTCTGGAAAAAGGAAATACAGGCTCTCAAAGGCACCATCCATGGATATCTTAAAGGGGTCATATGATGCTGCTAAAAAGAACATTATTTTATGCATTTGGTGTAATGAAATGTGTTTATGCAGTTTAAGGTTAAAAAAACACATTATTTACCACACACTGTACATTATTGTTTCCCATCTATGCCCTGCCTTCTGAAACGTGTCTATTTCTCAAAAGGCTCATCGCTCTGAAAAGCAAGGTGTGCATAAAACCCATTATAACCGTCATCTAAACATGATTTTTAGTTATGTTTTCTTTTGGAAGGCAAAAACAAAGTATTTTCGCTTTCTCAATGAAACAGCGGCACACACCATGGTCTTGAGTGAGCAGAGGAAGGAGGCCTAGTGAGCCGTGGCTGGCTTGAATGAGCAGAGGCAACAACAATACTACAATGTATTAAAAGGAATGGTTTTTTTCTTTGCATGAACATCTGTGTGCGTTATGCAAATCGTCCCACATACTGACGTAGATATGTTGGAGGTATGTTAAAACGAGCCGTTTCAGGGGGGCGTAGATGAGTGTTAACTTTTATAAAAGAATATCTCTTTGGATTTGAGATTTTAGTCTTTGCAACTTCACAGATCTTCTTTATTCATCAAGAGCTAGTAACACTCCAAAGAGAAAGAAAATTTTGAAATCGGATCATATGACCCCTCTAATAAGAAATTGGTGCCAAATGCTTCAACAAGATCGCTTATTAAATAATCTGTTGGCAGTTTCAGAGAAACCGATCTTAAAATAACAAGCAAGATAATTGGACTCAATAGTAAAAAGAGGCTTGGGGGACTGCAATGAAATTCATCAGTCACATCGTCTCAATGGATTTATTAATATCTTAAAAGACAGCTGCATGTCGGAAATGGGGGGCAAGGGTAGCTTTAAGCGAAGAATTGGGGATAGGCAGAGGGGGAGAGGCAGGCTGGACTCAAATTAGATTCTAGAATCCATGTATGAAGTTCACTGGGTGGTTGGGGGGGGGGGGTGTTTTCAGTTTGGGATTACATTGTTGTGCACACCATCATGTCAATAAACACACAGCCTTCTCTCTCTAACTTTCCACAATGCTTTCCTCCTGTAAGGGTAGGATGATAGTCAGTCCTTTTCAATTTAATGGGAAACATTATTGCTAAACCATAAAACATTTGTCACAATCATTGCAAGCAAACCTTAATCTATCTCTATTGCCATGAAAATTAAGAGCCTGCATTACCCATTGCATCCGAAATCTTATGTGTACAGTCAGTCTGTACTTGGTTTCACAATTGTTTCCATCTCTAAGACTAGTTTTGTGTTAATGAAGGGGTGGATTAGCCCTTTAAATCCTCAATCTCTATTTCAAACCAATAAACTCTTAAATTTGTAATTACCACAAGTAGGTCCAAAAATCTCAGAAAGCACAGAATAGAGTAAACGTGACTTCTTGAAAGGCCTAGATCAGTCAGAATTTCTACTTCACAATGGAAGCAAAGATTTGAACCGAATTAATACTACCAGCAAACCTAAATGATGTTCTATCCATGCTGTCATTTCTTGGTACCCATAGCGTGACATGACCAACAGGCCAAAACATATCAAAACTGACAGTTTGATGAGCGCCACTGAGATTGATGGAATTTTCCATTTCGTGGTCTGTCCGTCTAATATTTCATGAGAGAGTGTTCAGTAGCGAACACGTGCCAACAAAACCACACTTGTGCTCATGCTGTCCAACTGTAGTGATGCAATTATAACAATTACAATATTTTAAGGTTTCAAACAATCCCCCAGTTGATGAGGTATTTTGCATGCTTCAATAGAATGTTAATGCTAATCACTCTTCTCTGCCGCAGTTGTACAACTATAATTAACTTTTCCCAGTGGAGCACATCTTCTGAAGTCAAAATGCTTATAACTGCATCAACATCTGAGTCAGAAGTCTCTGTTATTGTGAGACTGAGTGGGTCATTCTTGTTATGCGGTATATTTTGAACTCTCAAACTTAAATCAACATGCCTGTGTTGTAATGTAAATATATCAAACAGACTTTCAGAAACAGGATCTGGTCAAGTTTAAGAAAACCCTCAGTAAGAGACACTTACATTTTTATTAAATTATAGGCCTAGCTTAATTTTTTACACAATGGCAAGAAAATTAACAGGAGTATGGACATAAAAAAGGTACAGTTAAATAATTTCTCAGTGAGGGGCTTAAGTTTGACACTGTGCCTGGAGGATGATGTCATCTCATGCTTTTGATAGTTAAAGGGAAACAGCAAAAGACTAAAAAGATGTTAAGTGATAACAAGGACACACACAGAAAAAAATAAATAAGAATATTTCCAAGAAAACAATGTTTTGTTTGAAACGTTTTAAGTAGAAAAAGGAAACACCTGGAGTGTTTCTAAATAATTTATAGTATATATATATATACATACATATATATATATATATATATATACATACATATATATATATATATATATACATACATATATATATATATATATATATATATATATATATATAAAAAGTCAAACCAACTTAAGAGGATTATTTAAAATCCCACCCTTTATTTACATAATTTTGATACTGGAAAACTAATGTCTTACATCTTTACAAATCCGCAGGATAATATTTAGTTAAAAATATTAAGACACTATATATGCAATATACAGCATATATAGCATTATCTCTAATACAGCTATAACGGGAACGACCCATGAAGTTACAATAAAGAAACAAAATAAAAATAACGTTACCCGTAATATAAAAACACAATGAACTCATTAATCTGGTTAAATATGACATGAAGACTATGATAGGGAAATCCGACAACATTTTAGGCTATACTTCAACGTGCTTTGCAATGAACTTCAATAAATATATCTCAGACACGCACGCAATTTGAGCGTTACGTACCAGAAAAATCAAAGGAGACGGGAAGGTTACAAGAATACAGCTGCTGAACGTAAACAAGCCTTAATTTTAAGGAACTAGGGCCTCCGATTATGCGCGCGCCTGTGTATTTCTCCAGCACGTCTTATTACATCCATTCTTTTGCTCGTCAAAAATGACCATTAAAGGCACGAGCATCGAACACTCTCAATGTTATTCGTTTTTGCATACTTGTTTATACACATTTGTTCACAAAGCGCATATTTTAAACCGTTGTCATGTTCCTAGCTTTAGACATATTTAGCGAACTACAATTAATAGAAAATGAAAGCAGTGATTAATATTACAATAATCGCTTTGGCCTGCAAAATGACTGCAATCATCAAATCCATTCATGTTTATTACACTCCTAGTTTAAAACGCTACAAATAGTATTAATTAAGTATTCACGACTGTATTACAACAACATACTATAAATATGCAACATGAAACGAGATGTAAATATGCCCCGAGTAGATGCGCTCCAACACTGACGCCAAATTCACGCATTCTGATCTCATCTTCTTTATATATTTTTTATTTATTCACAGTGTTGCCTGAGTTACCTGTCAGATGAAGAACCTATGAAATGCCAGAGTAAAACCTCACAGAATCCGCAAAGATGCCTAAATTGTACCTGGCGATTCCAGTTCACAAGCCGGCTTTGCTTCAGCGCCTCTTGCCCGGACTCTTCCACTCTGCCTGTCCTTGAATGAAGAAAGCCAGAACGGTTACCGTGTCGTAGGGCTATAACCAAAACCTGGACAGCTGGGCTGGGGGTAGCGTGAAGAGAGTGAATTATAATCTCGCCAGTCTGATTTTAACGCTGGATCAAGCCTCTGACGGAACTAAGAGAAGAGGCGTACTGCACTGCTATGTCGGTAGGGGGAGACAAGCGTATCGACAAAAAACAAACAAACAAACTGTGGAGTTCTCGCGAGATGATGAACTGATTTTCGTTCTCACCCACCCGGTTCTACAGTGTAGTATATATAGGGTGCGTCGTTTGTGCAGTCGTCAGCATTAAGTGCACTTGTCAGGAAAGGTCCACTGTATTTTTTTGTTTTGTTCTGCCGTTTAAATGTATCCACAGTATGCAATGCATGCCGCATGGCTTAGGCTATTTGTGGGATTTAAAATACGATTTTTTTTCTCTCTAAAATACCGTAATAAAAGACCCATCACAACTTCTTTAAAAATATATTTTTAATTCTCATCATGTACTGAAGTTTATGGTTTCTGTTTCAATAGAGCTGAATTCTTTTCCTCAACCCCCTCAATCACATCTATTATCATCTACCTTGCCTTGCAGATGTAAGATGGAAATGGCTGAGATTACACTCTACACAATCGTGACTTTACACAATCATCTACATTCCTTTATTCCTCCTCGCTTCCATTGCTAATGACCACTGACCAGGCTCAAACAGAATCTGCTCACATGAAGCTCAGCAGAAAGCACTACAAATATCCACAGAATTGAAGCACTTATTTTTGTACACCATTCCCATTGCTTGTATGTTTAATGAACATGTTGATGAATTGGATTAATGATTTAACCACACATAAGGTGTTTTGGTAAATTTTTAATACCACAGATTTAGCGCAAGAATCATAACAGAAAAGGTCAGCAGATTTCTTTTGGGTCTACTGCTGAGCTAGGAGAGCAGAACACTTACAGAATGCAGATCATAAATTATCTTAGATTTTTTTTTCCGCTTGTTGGTGTAAATCTCTTGTGGAGATCAGTGCTGCTGGCAATATGCATAGTTCTATAAACTTGTTAGTCAGCATATGTAAAGTCAGTCCATCTTAGCATTGGGGCCAGTGTAGTGTTAAAAGTATGGGAGACATCACTCACTCAGTGCATTCCTATAAAAAAATGTATATGTATGATGACAATTATATTGAATAAAAACTCGGTAAATTGATAAGTGGCCATCTCCAATTCTATTATTGTACTTTTATCCCAGAGCTCAGTCTAGTCTTTAAACGGAGAATTAAAGTGCACCATTTTAAATGTTACTACAGTGTAAATCCATCTTCCTCTCTGTTGGTTCTGCATTATGTGATTCCTGCCAAATCAGCACCAGCCATAGCATCCATGTAAATCCAAGCCAAAAAGAGAGTGAAAATATTGCAGACAGAAAAACGCAGAGATGGTGGATAGAAAAAAAGGAGCCTTGTCAGAGCAATCAATAAGGGCAGTTAAAAGCATCTGTTTGCGGAGTTCAACCTATTATCTGATTGCTGGCCTACTGGTGATTGCATGGACACATTAATCTCTCCCTCTCTCAATCCCTCACTCATTGTACCCCTAATAATTCTGGCCTCATAATTCACTGCTTTAAGTTTCAGAAATTTCAAGAGAAAATGCTGATTATGCTTGCAAAGATACTCAAATGTTACATCAAAATTTAAGCCAGGGTTCTCAACTCTGGCCAGCAAGATCCATTTTCCTGTAGAGTTCAGCTCCAACCTTGACCAAACTCACCTGACTGTAACTTGCTAGTGTTCCTAAAGACCTTGATTAGCTTGTTAAGGTGTGTTTGATAAGGGTTGGAGCTGAACACAGGAAAATTGATCTTGCAGGCCAGAGTTTAGAAGCCCTGAGTTAAGCCATTGTAGCCGGAAGACAACATATTTAGTCAGTAGAGAAATTATTTTCTAGCAGCAATAAGAAGTTGCTTTTACACGAAAATTGTGCAGAATGCATGGAATTACCTCCTAGCTGTGCAAACATGCATGCACTGGATGTGTTCTAATTGAGATTAAAAATTATAACTGGTATTAGTAATAATACAAGGTTCTTAGTCGTGCTCCAGGTGAAATGAAAATTAGGCAGGCAAACATAGAGAGCTGATATGCAGAATTGTAAAAAAATGGTCCCCTCAGAATGAACATTTGCTGAAAATGAACTTACCAATTTGTAGAGTATGTTTTTTCTTCAAAATGCATTTTGATATATGCAGCATTATAGAACACTTGCTCACAATTGGATCATCTGCAGTAAATGGGTCAGATTGAGAGTTCAAACAGCTGATGAAAACAATATCCCACAAATAATCCACTCGACAGTCCATCAATGAACATATGGTGTAGTGAAAAGCCACTTTTCTGTAATGAACAAATTCATCATGAAGTTGTTTTTATCTTCAAACCATTGTTTCCTTAATATTGCTTACTCCTATGAAAAAGAGAAATTTCCTCATTTTGATGGTACCCATTCACCGCAGAGGATCCATTGTTGAGCAAGTGATATAATGCTCAATTTCTCTGAATCTGCTCCAATTGAAGAAATAAACTAATCTACATCTTGGGTGGCTTGAGGTTGAAAAACCTTTTCTTTTGCAATTTTTTTTTGGCCGAAAAGTTCCTTTAAATATGGTCAAAATAAAGAAACCACTATAGTTTTGCTCACTTATTCTCACTCTGACCCACTCATACATTTCTCAGCAACAGTATTTTTTTAATGACACTCAGGAAGCTGCTCTAGAGCTCCCCCTGGTGGGAAGCTCTCTTGATTTTGGTGAGTTGTTGACCTATAATTTTAAATACAATGTGGTAGATTGTAACACCCATAAACTAATTTTACACAGTTTAGAAATAATAAGTATATATGTCAAAGCAAGCAGAACCTCAAACTGATTGATATGGGAATATTATAACCATATATAAAGTTTGAGGCAGATAACACACAAAAAAGGCAATTAATTTTGGATGGAATTGATTTCCAGGGAAATTTTTTACTTTGGTATGGGAAGGCTTTTATCATTACATTATTAATTGTAATTGTTGTCTATAATGTCAAATAAATTTAAAAACAGGAAGTCTGCAATATTATGACAAAAATATTATTGTCTATTACTGCTTTTGATATTGATTATTAATGTTGATTAATATATAAAAACTTTGTTTTTGTGTTTTTGTTTAAGTTTTGGAGAGACGGCATGTCATATTCTGGCCACACACACCAAAACTACTGTTATAATCACTGAAAATGCAAAATAAAGTCTTGAGCTGGCAGATTTCAGTCACTAAGTGGGTGCACTCAACAAAACTGGCGTTTTCAGCACTAAATGGATACACATCTGATTTTATTGAGCTTATTGAATTCATAAGCTTAACAGAAACGTGTGTAATTGGTTATAAGCCTCAACGAGTAAAACACAATCTCTGCGCAGATCTAAATCAATTTCTAAATCAATTTCCATCTGTTTTATCTAGCCTATAGGTACTTTCATGCCATGTCATTATTACAAGATTGCAACTGGTAAAAAGCATTAAAGTCATTGCAGAATGCATAATTAGAACTTGTAAACTGGGAATTTTCTGAGAGCTTTGTCTTGTTACTACTACATGACCGCTGCACTCTCTGTGTGGGTGTTGATAGTGTTGCCATGGAAACACATAAATCTGAGCTTCAAGAAGAGCATCACCTGTTGTCATCATGTAGTTACAGTATTACGACATGGCGAGACCGGGTATGGTTGTAACCACTGTTCTCTATTATAGATTAGTGGTTGTAACTCTTTTTATTTCAGCATCTGTAACTCACAAAATTTTTGAGCTAGACTGTACTAAATAATAATAAGTACTAAATAAAATATCGTTTTAGTCAAAAGAATTTACATTCTTTTCTCAAAATCAGTATATTCTTTATAAACTCATATTCACAGCCTTGACAACCATTCGTAAGATCAGGGAGGATGTGTGTAATTAATGAAATGATAGAAGTCCTAGCTTATCGCTGATTGGAGGAATAAGTGTTGTTACAAACTCCCCTAACCATTAAATATAATATGGAGGCAATGTGGGCTGTTTTTTAACTAACCTGAATAATCTTTAACTGACCACTCAGGTAATATTTTGTCTTCATAAAAATGTTCTGACCTCACAAAAAAATATGTCAAGGTTTGTGGACAGCTGTGTGGTTAAAAGATTAATCAGTAAAAGTATTTTCACAATCCAGAGTCCAGAACTACTTTTATTTCCACGATCACTGGAGATATGAACAAACAAACCTAGCATTTGATATAGAACCATTTCATCAGGGTTCTGAATAATGCTCCAATAGTTTATGCGATATGTCAATGGCAAATAAGCACAGAAGCAATAAAGTACTTTTTAAAAACTTTGAAGAGATAAAATAGGACTTTAGTATTGTCACCAATCATACCCAATAGAACACGGTTCATGATAAACTTGCATAAAAATGTCGCATATAACAAGTAACTAGGTGTAGTCTACACAGGCCATAAAAAATAAACAGAAATAGTGTGCTCAGGAGCAAGGTACAGGTGCAGGACACAAGGTCACACATGTCCTTTTGAATGGTGCAACATTCAGACAATTCTTCATCAGGCAGAAATGAATAAAAACATAATTTGGTCGAAATGTTCAAATTTTCATCTTTAAACATTCAAGATATTGTGATATAAAATTTGTAAACTGTAATTGATTTTACAGAAAAAAAATACTACAGTAAAAACTGTTAACTGGTTAATATGCCATTTTGCAGAAGAACAATGAATTACCAATTTTCAATGGAATACAGTAAAAGTAAATTCCTAGAAGTCCCTGTGTAGCACATCATCACATACGATTATTTTATTTAAATAGTTTGTTTATTCTTATTTTTGTTAGCAGTAATTTATATTATAGGATCTTTTGTGTTACACTGTCTCTTAAGAATGTTTAATGGTCAGGCAATGAACACTGATTCAACGTGTGGATTTCTATTGTGCCACATGTATTGATGTATTGATAATAACTTTATATCGCTGCATTTTTTTAAAAACCATAAATTTAACATGATTTTTTTTAATGTGTGTTATTTTAGCCTAAAGACCGATGAAAATTTGTGTCGATGTTTTAAAAGTTTGTCTTGAGCTTAAGATGGTGGTTGTGCAGCTAGCCGGATATTGTTCAGGAGATATTTTGTGTCCTTGAATTTTATCAGGTCAAAGTACAGAGTACACTGTATAGGTATCAAAGCAAATCTTTGATTGGGGCCATAAATTTAGTATGGTCAGCAAATAAAACAGACATCATCTTCCTGTCTTTACATAACCAGAAAATGATACAATTTATTTTCCATGTTGTCATACTATCGTGTCATTCTAATTTGATCCATAACCCCCCCCCCCACCCCCCACCCCCAAAGTAATTATCTGCTCCACTTTTGAGGGCAAAAATACTCAATGAACATTATATGCATTTGCCAACAGTGGTTATAATAGTCACTTTTTACAATTATTTGGAAATAGAATTCATTAAATGATGCAGGCACTGTTACTGTAGACTAAATTTATTTTTTATAATAATTTGGGATGTTGACATGAAATTGATAAGATGTGAAGTAAGAAATAAGAAAATACCAAACTATCTTGAATTGGATCTTGGGTATGCAGAGAAAAAAACTATGAATCTCTTTATGTTGTAGAAAGGGCAAGTTCATGAACAGTGCGTATGGTTATGTTTACACATCTGATAATGAGGCCATGCAGTGAGGCGTAGCTAGGATATCGCATCAGATAAGGATTACATACATTTAGAATGTATTCATAGAACATTAATTCATATGGGTGTTTTATTTTTAGCCTTCAATATAGATCTATCTATCTATCTATCTATCTATCTATCTATCTATCTATCTATCTTCTATCTATCAAGAGCAATAGCATTTTAGGTGCTGTCAGTCATCTTTCATATTTTCAAAATTATTTTAACATCCTCTGAGCATTTTGTGGGAATTGTTGTTTTTTTCCATTTGATACCTTTTCTACTGAAGGCATATCCTTAGATTTTAAATATTGTATCAACTAAACGAAAAGGATTATAATGGAGAAATTCAGACAAAGCTCACTTACAGTAGTTTCACATTCTCAGTCATAAGCCACAAATGGCAAGCGGAAACTACTTAGAGCCCATAGTCTCATATTAACTGTAGGCATACAGTATCAGAAGTTGACTTATTTCAATATTTTTATAAAAATCTTGCTGGCATTTTTTTTCTTGCCTAAAAACCCACTAAAAACATACATTTGCTTTTTAATTGAATACATTACTGTAACATGTCTTGCATACCGTATGTTATTATTTAAAAGGACTGTTATTTATTGTGATGTAACATAATAGATGTGTTCCTTCAGTCAGCCATTATATCCAAATCATGAGTGTTTCACAGCGTTATGATGTCTTGCTTAGGTGTGCTCTGTTGAATCAAATAAAAGGGGAGGAAATATCCACCAGTTTGTTTAATAATAGTGTGTTGTAAAATGAGGTTTGAATAAAGTAGAAATGTGAAATGATTTAAAGGAAATTAGTCTTTATCTTTATAAGTGTTCCATGATCTGTACATCACCTCTCTCACAGTGGACTTTGATACATGATTATGGCTTTCAGAATGTGTTATAATATCTGAACCATGTACTCGGGTCAGTCAACTGTAACAAGCTGAGATGTGTTAGAAGCTACACCAGTACAGGATTCCGGTGTATTATTTTTCATGTGTTTGGAATCGTTTTGGCATCATTTTGGGAAATGACTGGGATAAGCTACACGTCTTCATTCATTCTGATCCTGAGTCTTTCTCTCATTTCAGGTAGGGAGAAAAATCTGCATAAATATGAATTGTTGTATATGAAAATATACTATGGCAGGATGAATATGTAAATAATGTTTCGGAATAATGAATATTATTACTTTTGGATATTATCCTAAACATGTCGGACCATGATGTTAGTCAAGTCTAGCTCAAGTTATGCAAA
Source organism: Carassius gibelio (assembly GCF_023724105.1). Lineage (NCBI taxonomy): Eukaryota > Metazoa > Chordata > Actinopteri > Cypriniformes > Cyprinidae > Carassius > Carassius gibelio. The sequence goes on along the minus strand of NC_068377.1, from coordinate 28,654,343 downwards.
AACTCCTGTTATAATCACTGAAGCTGCAAAATGAATCTCGTATTTAGCAACATCATATCTACACTTGGTAGTTTAAGATGAGAGAAGTCTCGAGCTGGCAGATTTCAGTCAGTAAGTGGGTGCACTTAAAACATTTTCAGCACTGAATGGATACACATCTGATTTTATTGAGCTTATTGAATTCATAAGCTCAACCGAAACTTTGACGGTGTTATTGGTTATAAGGCTCAATGAGTAAAAATCAATCTCCTGCAACTGCACAGATCTAAATTTATTTCAGCAAATTGACACTTTATTCATTTTCACATTTCATTTTAAATCGAAACAGCCTTAATAGTTTTGATATTGTTTGCTCCTTTATCTTGAATTTTTTGAGACTTTTCTTTTCTTACATTTTGGTGGCAATTTTGCCATGAGTCCCTGTCAATTTTTGAACCTGATTCCCTTAATGCTTTAGCTCCATCTGTTGTATCTAGCCTATAGGAGCTTTCACGCCATATTGTTATTGCAATATGCCACTTGTAAAAAGTGATTAAGTCATTGCAGAATGCATAATAAAACTTGTTAACTGGGAATTTTCTGAGATCTTTGACTTGCTACTACTACATGGCCGCTGCACTCTCTGTGTGGGTGTTGATAGTGTTGCCATGGAAACACATAAATCTGAGCTTCAAGAAGAGCATCACCTGTTGTCATCATGTAGTTACAGTATTACGACATGGCGAGACCGGGTATGGTTGTAACCACTGTTCTCTATTATAGATTAGTGGTTGTAACTCTTTTTGTTTCAGCATCTGTAACTTACTGAATTTCTGAGCTAGACTGCTCAAACGTTTATACAAAGTACCCATATTTGTTTACTACAAGAGGCACCTGTTCAATACTCTGAGTGGCTTTGTTACAATCTACCCCACTGCTAGGGTCGGTGGTAACACATGCTGGGAGTAAGTTGTAACAATTAGACAAGAGCAACAAAAACATCAGCTACCCCCAAAACAGGTTTATTGAAACAGTCTAAAAGAACAATACAAACAATGTCTCACTTTCTATGGCTGACCTCAGTTCAAATCCACTTTCTGTTTGAAGCAGGAGTGTGTGTAAATTGGACTATTAGATCAAACTTCCTAAACAGTATTTATGCTTAATGAACACTCAACTGCAGTTTACAGAGGTTGAAGATATGATCTAACAAAGAAATGTTTGTGTGTGAGATTGTGTCTGTATACGAATGTTCTCAGTCAGGGTCACAATGGTGACAAATCAATGTTTTTAACTCTAGAGTGAAGGTGTGGTGGATTCAGAGACTACATCCTTTGGCTTTGAGCTGCCAAAAAAGCTCCATGTGGACAACATGAACATTCATGAAAGTTTACACAGATCAATTTGTTACACCTTTGTCATCCAGTGTTTAACCTTCAGTAATATGATGCTTTGAAATTAACAGTCAACTGCGTCTAGACTGTGCGAACATGAATGAATGGATGAATAAATAAAGACAAAATTACATCAAAACGTGCGTTATGGTGAATATCCTAGTAAACAGTCATTTAGGTATAGAGGTGCTTCTCAATAAATAATAATGTCGAATCCTATTTCAGTAATTCAACTCAAATTCTGAAACTTATGTATTCAATTCGATGCACACAGACTGAAGTAGTTTAAGGTTTTTGGTACATTTAATTTTTGATAATTTTATTCGGCAATAACAATATTGTAATAAATGACTTTAAATTTTCCTGTCCAGCACCACGTCGTTTAATTAGCAAATGCTTTTGCGCCCATTTGGGCACCCATGGGTGTGCTGGTCTAAAAAAGAGATGTGTTCAGGTGCATTGCTGGTGCATTGCTATTTTAAGGAGCTGAAAATAGACTGCGCCATAGACCAACTCAAACCTGGTCTAAAGTCTGGCGCAATGTTTTTTCTTTGTTATTTAAAGAGCGTGTTAATACAATGCTGAATAAAGTCATAGTTTTTGCTATTTTTGGACCAAAATGTATTTTCGATGCTTAAAAAAATTCTAACTGACTCTCTGCTGTCACATGGGCATGGACAGTATACCGTGCACACAGTTTCAATGGAGGGACTGAGCTCTCTCGGACAAAATCAAAAATATCTTAAACCTCACACTTGCAAAACTCAGTTAGTGAGAGAATCATGCCAAAATTGTAAGTGCAGAGAAAATAAAGATGGAACTGTACATATCGGTTTATTTCAGGTAATTTTTATCCCACATGCACAACAAGTCATTTAGACATTTGCAACAGGTTTTTACACATACAGATTGGTTATATGCAGTAAATCCATTTTGCAGTTCTTTAAACTGTTGTTATCGCTTGCAAATAACTATTCACAGGCTTGCAGAGCTTAATTTGACCGTCTTTTAGTGAAAATTACGTTCCAGAAGTGTAAGTGCGGAAAATTTGAAGTCAGAAAAATGCAATCATATTTATTTTGCTTTAGCATTAAGCTGCAGTTAAAAAATTTACGCTTATAAGTAACAGCAAAATGGTGCAAATAATTTTTTCTTATGCCTGAAATGTAATTTACACCTTTACAAAGCTTCTCTTGCGCATGCAAATTTAATTTACGCTCACAGTCTTAACCTGAATAATCTTTAACTGACCACTCAGGTAATATTTTGTCTTCATAAAAATGTTCTGACCTCCCAAAAAATATGTCAAGGTTTGTGGACAGTTGTGAGGTTGAAAGATTAATCAGTAAAAGTCCAGAACTACTTTTATTTCCACTATCACTAGAGATATGAACAAACAAACCTAGCATTTGATATAGAACCATTTCATCAGGGTTATGAATAATACACCAAAAGTTTATGCGATATGTCAATGGCAAATAAGCACAGAAGCAATAAATTACTTTTTAAAACTTTGGTAAGATTAAATAGGCATTTAGAATAGGTACAGGTGGCAGGTACTGGTGCAGGACACAATGTCACACGTGTACATTTGAACGGTAATAATTTAGGATGTTGACATAAAATTGATAAGGTGTGAAGTTGGGTATGCAGAGAAAAAAAAATCAAATCTTGCAAGTTCATGTACAGTGCGTATGGTTATGTTTACACATCTAATAATAAGGCCATGCAGTGAGGCATAGCTAGCATATTGCATCAGATAAGGATTATATATTGTACATTTAGAATGTAATAATAAAACATTTAATTTATATGGGTGTTTTATTATTATTATTATTATTAGCCTTATATTATTAACATTTATATGTAATAATAAATTCCTGTTGCTCCTGTGCTTTGGACAACTTGGGTTGTAGTCTTGCAAGCTTTTCATTTTTATTTATAACTGACTGAATGACTGCATGAAATGACGTTTTCTTCATAAACAGATTGCGTGTTTATACAGAAAATAGATTTCCACATAATTTCAGACATCAGATCCCCTCAGAACAACAACATTTTATTAATGATTTTAGTAATTACAATGAACAAAATTATAAACTTATAGGCTTTTTGTATACATAGAAAAAGTCTTAGATCTTTGAGTCTAAGACTTTTTTCTAAGACTTAGACAGCTCATGAAAAATGGGGGCAAAATTATTTAATTGAAATGCTTAGAAATGTCATTAGACTTTCAATTCATATCACAAACTTCTTGAAAATCTACAAATGACTTTAACAGATGCTGTACAAAGATTAAAAGCTTGTGTTAATGCATAACACTTTTGCTGCTATTTGGGTATAATATGGTTAAGGTTAGAGACATGTTCAGTGGTATAGGTAGGTAGGTTACATGGTGGGTTAAGTTGTCAACAGTGTACAGGGGTCAATTTGATTGCCATGAGAGAACACTGTTACTTATTTTAACATAATAATAGGCTACATTTACCTTTACTTGTCCATTAACCTTTACCTTTACTTGTCCATAAGCTCATCAGTCAGCTAGAAAAAGAACGAGCATTTTTCTATATTTATGCGCTATTGAATTTTTATATTTTTACTTAAACCCATTGAAGATAGGCAGAACCTAGGTACACAAAGAAGTTGGGGACCAATTATTAAAATTTCTGTTTTACTGTAGTTCAGACTAAGAAAATTAGAATGTAGCCAATCCTTTAACTCACTGACACATGAAGATAAGGATGCCATCGACTAGGTAGAATGTGGTTGACAAACAGTATATATCTGAAGAACCTTCTTTGGCAACCAAGAATATTTTGTGAAACGTAAAGGTGTTTCAAAAAATGTTTAAGGTTCTTTATGAAACCATTTAGACAAAAAAAGGTTCTTCTATGGCATCGTGAAACACCTTTATTTTTAAGAGTGTATGACAGCATTTACAGTCTAGGATCCATTGAGGAGGAGCCCAAACTTCACTCAGTGGCCAAGTTATGTTTATGGTCCATGATATTGGTTTAGATAACAAACACATTTTTTGTGACTGTAAATTTCAAGTTGGAAAAGACACATAGTTCCCATTTTAAATGAATCTTAGTTCCCAGGTCATCTATAAGATGGATTAAAATGATCATAAAGTCAAGAAAAGATGAGACATAAACACATGGCTAGTGGTTGACTTATTATCTTATAGGAGCCAATGGCTCCTTACTCTTTTTTTTTTTTTTTTTTTTTTTTTTGGAACCCTGAATTGACAATTCATATTTACAGAATGAAAAGTGCTGATTATTTTATATTTTTTCTTATTCAAGCCTATACTGTTAACTTATTGTGTTGAAACAAGTATACAGGGCATTTTCAACAGATGTTCTACTGATAGAGCATAAATAGGCTCAGTGCTATACCAATAACAAGAACTGTTTCTGTTTCCACAGCAGATCTCGCTTCAGATTCACTTTCAAATGCAGCAGAGTCATCTGTAACTACAGATGACAGTACAACAGAGATTTCCGCTGTAACTTCAGCAAAATCTGCAGCAACTACAGCCGACGCCACTGATTCATTAGCTATTTCAACAACTATTGATGTCACAGGAACAGAAGAACCATCAAATACAGCAGAAACATCTACAACTCCAGATGACAGTACAACAGAGCTTTCTGCTTTAACGTCAACAGATACTGCTGCAACTACAGCTGACACCACTTCATCAAATACAGCAGAAACATCTACAACTCCAGATGACAGTACAACAAAGCTTTCTGCTTTAACTTCAACAGATCCTGCTGCAACTACAGCTGACACCACTTCATCAAATACAGCAGAAACATCTACAACTCCAGATGACAGTACAACAGAGCTTTCTGCTTTAACGTCAACAGATACTGCTGCAACTACAGCTGACACCACTGATTCATCAGATACAGCAGAAACATCTACAACTCCAGATGACAGTACAACAAAGCTTTCTGCTTTAACTTCAACAGATCCTGCTGCAACTACAGCTGACACCACTGATTCATCAAATACAGCAGAAACATCTACAACTCCAGATGACAGTACAACAGAGCTTTCTGCTTTAACTTCAACAGATACTGCTGCAACTACAGCTGACACCACTTCATCAAATACAGCAGAAACATCTACAACTCCAGATGACAGTACAACAAAGCTTTCTGCTTTAACTTCAACAGATCCTGCTACAACTACAGCTGACACCACTGATTCATCAGATACAGCAGAAACATCTACAACTCCAGATGACAGTACAACAGAGCTTTCTGCTTTAACTTCAACAGATCCTGCTGCAACTACAGCTGACACCACTGATTCATCAGATACAGCAGAAACATCTATAACTCCAGATCACAGTACAACAGAGCTTTCTGCTTTAACTTCAACAGATCCTGCTGCAACTACAGCTGACACCACTTCATCAAATACAGCAGAAACATCTACAACTCCAGATCACAGTACAACAGAGCTTTCTGCTTTAACTTCAACAGATCCTGCTGCAACTACAGCTGACGCCACTGATTCATCAGATACAGCAGAAACATCTACAACTCCAGATCACAGTACAACAGAGCTTTCTACCGTAACGTCAACAGATTCTTTTGCAACTACAGCTGACACCACTGATTCATCAAATACAGCAGAAACATCTACAACTCCAGATGACAGTACAACAGAGCTTTCTGCTGTAACTTCAACAGATACTGCTGCAACTACAGTTGACACCACTGATTCATCAAATACAGCAGAAACATCTACAACTCCAGATGACAGTACAACAGAGCTTTCTGCTTTAACGTCAACAGATCCTGCTGCAACTACAGCTGACACCACTTCATCAAATACAGCAGAAACATCTACAACTCCAGATGACAGTACAACAGAGCTTTCTGCTTTAACTTCAACAGATACTGCTGCAACTACAGCTGACACCACTTCATCAAATACAGCAGAAACATCTATAACTCCAGATCACAGTACAACAGAGCTTTCTGCTTTAACTTCAACAGATCCTGCTGCAACTACAGCTGACACCACTTCATCAAATACAGCAGAAACATCTACAACTCCAGATGACAGTACAACAGAGCTTTCTGCTTTAACTTCAACAGATACTGCTGCAACTACAGCTGACACCACTTCATCAAATACAGCAGAAACATCTACAACTCCAGATCACAGTACAACAGAGCTTTCTGCTTTAACTTCAACAGATCCTGCTGCAACTACAGCTGACACCACTGATTCATCAAATACAGCAGAAACATCTACAACTCCAGATGACAGTACAACAGAGCTTTCTGCTTTAACTTCAACAGATACTGCTGCAACTACAGTTGACACCACTGATTCATCAAATACAGCAGAAACATCTACAACTCCAGATGACAGTACAACAGAGCTTTCTGCTTTAACTTCAACAGATCCTGCTGCAACTACAGCTGACACCACTTCATCAAATACAGCAGAAACATCTACAACTCCAGATGACAGTACAACAGAGCTTTCTGCTTTAACGTCAACAGATCCTGCTGCAACTACAGCTGACACCACTTCATCAAATACAGCAGAAACATCTACAACTCCAGATGACAGTACAACAGAGCTTTCTGCTTTAACTTCAACAGATCCTGCTGCAACTACAGCTGACACCACTTCATCAAATACAGCAGAAACATCTACAGCTCCAGATGACAGTACAACAGAGCTTTCTGCTTTAACTTCAACAGATCCTGCTGCAACTACAGCTGACACCACTTCATCAAATACAGCAGAAACATCTACAGCTCCAGATGACAGTACAACAGAGCTTTCTGCTGTAACGTCAACAGATACTGCTGCAACTACAGTTGACACCACTCTTGTGACAGAAGACAGTGCACCTACGCCAGCCTCAACGACAGCTGATTTCACAACTACAAAAGAAGTTATAACAACAAGAACAAGTTCTACTCAGTCAACGTCCAAAACCACAACTGTCAAACCTATTCATTGTGAAAATGGTGGAACTCCACAATCAGACAACAAGGCTTGTTTGTGTCCAAAAGGTTTTACGGGGAGCTACTGCAATACTGTTGTAACTCAAATTGTTCCAGGTCTGTCTATCAAATTAGTTTTTCTAATAATGTTGGTGGCTGACAAATTGGGATCTTGCTTTGAGAGACCATTCTTCTTAGATTGTAAACTAGGGCTGTGCAAAAAAACCGAATGCGATTTTCATGCGCATCTTGACAGTAAAGGCACTTCTGTGATTAGTAGCATATCTCCAGCACTTGCATTCAGATCAGGATTGCCAGGTTTTCAAAAAAAAAAAACTGGCCAATTACTTCTCAAAACTAGCCCAATCGCGTTTCGTTCCGGGCGATAAAATATTTTTTTTTTGGTGGGGTTCCCTTGGTAAAATTTGCATTTTAGGGGCTAAATATCATTTTATTGGGATTCGGGTCACTTCAACCCGCGGACATGAAAAACAACCGCGTTGTTTGGAACACACAACTGCCTGAACACTTGTTTGGAAGGATGGGCCTTTGCAACGTTCCAGTTCCAAGTGGTATGGGTATGTTTTTCCAGTGTTATCCAATCTCACTGTAGGGTGGGTAGGGGGCAGTCGGCTCGCACAGTCACTGGAAGGGGCAGCATCCATGCCGCTTTTTGAAGGGATTAGGGATGCAACGATACCATTTTTTCAAAACCTATCCGATACAGAAAATTCTGAGTATCTGCCGATACCGCTCCAATCCAATTCCAGTGCAGTTTTTTTTAATTCAATGTAGAATTTCTGTACTTCTCTGTGTTGACCTGATCGTCACTCTTTTGTCTATATATACTACATATAGACAACTTCATTTGAATGAAAAATTAAAATTGAAAAAATATATAATCGCAAACTATGAAAAAAATACTATTATAAACTTAGGTTATTGGATAGTTCAGCAGCAAACTATACTCTAGAAAAATCAAGGGTGCACAATAATTTTATAAAATCTAGTGAAATATTTTATTTACAAATAAAAGTGAATGTCTAAAACCTGGTAAAATGTTACACATTGCTCTTTGTATTGTGAAAACAAGTATATAAATTTATAGAGAAATCTAAAAGACGTTTCTTTTAAATGTATAGCATAGTAATAAAGGCAGCAACATGATAGTTAGGACAGAATAAGAAAATATATTACTAATCTTTGACTGCACAGAAAAGTATTATAATACTAATGCACCAATATAGAGCAGCACTGAGCAATTTTGTGCGTCCTGTGCGCAGAATAACAAGCTTGAAACAACACAGTGTCACAGTGTGCAGGCTGAGCAGCCCTACAAATCAAGATAGAAAAGATAGTACAAACACACATGCTGCTCTGCCCGTGTTCATCTTCAGTTCTGTCTTCACAGCAGTTCAGTCAGTGTACTGTTTGAGTAAATGAATTACTCCAGGATATTGGTTTATTTTGACTCAAAGGGAGTGTCAGCCATGTTAAAAGAGTTGAATAACTTAAGTAATTTGTGGATTAATGCTTACTGGAGACGCAATATGTTTCAAATGATTCAGTCCGATATGATGAACTGGTTCAACCGGTTCACTAAGAAGAACCGTTTAAATCAAACCGGATATCACTAGTACAAAGAGAAGAGTTATTGATACGTAGTGTATTAAATCAGTCATTAGTTTATTGAGCCTTTTCTTTGAACAGTTTTGAACCTCAGTTACTGTGCGCTCTTGAAGAGAGTTTCATCATTTTGACTGTAGTAACCGAATGCAGCACGCAGTTTGATTGCTGAATGGAGGATGACAGACAGCCGCAGTGGAAAGAAGTGTTTAGGTGAACTTAAATTTAATGACTTAAGTATTAATCTGTACCTCACATTGAACAATGGAACAGCTTCAGAACACTTGAAATATAGTGCACAAAAACGTTTTAATGCTTTACAATGTTTTTGTGCCTTGGGGGGCTCAACAATAACAGAGAATAGTATATGCACAATATCGGATTTGGATTGGTCTTGTCTGACCGATATCGATCCACAGAAGATGCCAGTGTCTGAGACGATCCCGATCCCGAGTATCGGATCGATGCACCCCTAGTAGTCTTAGAACTGGGACATCTCGTCCTGTCCCCACGACTGCTGTACCACCGCTAAGCGGCCGGGTTCCTGGCTCGGCTCCTCAGCAAAAACCTGGTATGCATTGCACCAGCTGTATTTTTATGGTCACACTGTGATTTTAGTGGCAGCTGGGTGCAATCATCCCATGCCAATATCCATTGGCTCATTTAATTTACACTTGAAGTAGATCGGTCTCTCGTGACGTGACATGACGTGACGTTACATGACGTGACGTTTCTGTTCCCTCCTTCAGGGAACAAGGGTTGCATACGCAACCGAGACGTTACTGCAGTTGTTTTTCCAGTGAGATCTATCTCATTAATTTGAATTTAGTGCATTACAATTTCTTCAAATATGCATAAACGTGTAGTTAAAAAATGGCATAATTCCAAGTTTTTTAAATGCAACAGATACCTAGTTACAAATCACATCCACCAGGCTACATGAGACAGGCGGATACCCTTTCTAGTTTGTATTAGTAGTCACTAATACTTTTCTTAAAATATATATTTTTTTAAGTTATATACTTGTTTGTTTTAAAATTTAATTTATTTTTGTTTCAGATGTCCTTGAAAGGACAGTCGATATTACGATGGAAATAAATGAAAAATTTACAGATGACCATACAAACCCATCATCAGATGCATATCAAGATTTTTTAAAAAGATTCAATGAAACAGTAAGTATTGTGGTTTTAGATGGCTTGATCACTTAAATATTATTGCCCAGAAACTTTGAGTGATGATGTGTCTGCATAAATTTAAAAAACAAAATGCATAAATTTACAAAAAAAAATACTAGTTTAATCTATTTCTATATTAAAAGTACAGTAATTTAAGTGAAGTTAGTTATTTTAGTTCTGAAAAAAAAGCTCTAACTTTTAATCATTTGTTTGCAGATGCCCCTTTGTATGATAAGTTGTTACCTATGCAATATTTTTAAGTGACTTAAGTGTTCAAAACGTTCACAAACAATATTTTGGACAGCAGAGGTCATAATTTTTTGGGCTTAAAATATTACAAATATATTTTATTCAATTATAGGTGGTAAACTCTTATGAAAAAGAAATACCCAATTTTTTGCGTGTGGAGAACATAATTCTAAGGTAATTCATCTACTTTGATATCACAAGTTATTTTGTAATTCTACTTATTCCCTTACAATGACTGACTATTAAGTCTTAATTCAATCTCAATTCAATCGTGATTTTTTTCATGTCAAAGTGCTGGTGGACCATTGCAACGTAGTCAAAGAAGAAAAAGAAGCTCGCCTTTGAAGGAAACTATAAGGTAACAGTACAAAATGTAATTAACCAAATATATAGACAGTAACAAATACTTTTACTTAAATCAGTCAAAACCTTGTATTATAGCCACAATCCAAGATAACCTAAATTTACAGCTTTAAAACACAAAAAACAAACACCAATTAAAATAAATAAACAAATAATTAAACTTTATTTTTTCTTTCTTTCTTTCTTTCTTTCTTTCTTTCTTTCTTTCTTTCTTTCTTTCTTTCTTTCAAGTGATACGGCTAGTCTGAAAGTTGAGCACGATATCCTTCTTAACATTGAAAATGACAAAAACCCCACAGATACTTATGAAAAAATTGTCAAGAATGTGGCAATTGTTCTTGATGGCATAAAAAACAATCCAGGTAGATCATCATATGCATTTTTCCTTTGATATAAATGGGTACTGTATACATTATTAATCTATGTTTGTAAATTTTATTTGTATTTTTTATTTTTATTCTAGACTCAGGATTGGTTTTAAATAAAGCCACTGCATCAGAGACTGATCTCAATGGTGAGTTTCCAGTAACTTGTATTTTAACTTACTGTGCTATGAGCAAGAAGAATAGTGAGTTTTTGTTTTATCCAGCAGTATTTACTCAATGCAACTTATAACATCCAGGTGATAGATATAACACCAACATGTAAAAAAAAAGAAAAAAAAAAAAAAAGCCACTGAGTTGGAAAAAGGATCACCCCCCTTGTGTCAGTATTTTGTTGAACCACCTTTTGCTTTAGTTACAGCCTTTAGTTTCTTGGGATATATTGTCTGTAACTTTGAAGTAAAACAAAAACTGTGTCCGTCTATTTCATGCTGCAAAAAGCAACAAAATGTGATTATTTTAAGCGGGGGAGTTTCCTTTCTTTACTCCCTGTAGATTCGAAAAAGAAGGCATGTTTGGAGTACATACAAAATGCAAAAAAAGTGTTGCTGTTGTGCAGTGAGACCAAAATATGTAAAGTGAGAATTTTATGCTAGCCAAACCTTAAAAACACCATATCTACAGTACAGACCAAAAGTTTGGAAACTTTACTATTTTTAATGTTTTTGAAAGAAGTTTCTTCTGCTCATCAAGCCTGCATTTATTTGATCAAAAATAGAGAAAAAAATGTAATATTGTGATATATTATTACAATTTAAAATAATTGTTTTTAAATTTATTATACTTTAAATTATCATTTATTTCTGTGATGCAAAGCTGAATTTTTAGGATCATTATCACATGATCCTTTAGAAATCATTCTAATATGATGATTCATTATCAAAGTTGTAAACAGTTCTGCTGCTTAATATTTTTTCAGAGCATGTGATACGTTTTTAGGATACTTTGATGAATAAAAAGTAAAAAAAAAAAAAAAAAAAAAAAAAAAAGAAGCTATGTTTTTCAAATATAAATATTTTGTAATAACAATATACACTACTGGTCAGTAATTTGGGGTCAGTAATTTCTTTTCTTTCTTTTATTTTGAATAAATGCAGTTCTTTTTAACCTTTTATTCATCAAATATATTAGACAGCAGAACTGTTTCCAACACAATTATTTTTTTTAAGTATATTCAAATAGAAAACTATTATTTTAAGTTGTAATAATATTTCACAATATTACTGTTTTTTCTGTATTTTTGATCAAATAAATACAGGCTTGATGAGCAGAAGAAACTTCTTTCAAAAACATAAAAAATAGTCACGTTTCCAAACTTTTGGTTTGTGCTGTATATCAAATTACAGTGTTGACAGCATGGTGTTGTGGAGCTGCTTTTGGTCTTTAATGATAGGTCATTGTGTTAAAAGAGAAGAAATAATGAATTTTGAAAAATAAAGGGAAATCTTAGAGGAGAAGTTTCAACAGTCGAATGGTCCCAAGCACAAGGCCAAATAAACATAAGATTTGTATTCGGATCAAGGAATTTTTAAGTGTCTGAATGCTTTAATTTATTCATTTTATCTTATCTATTATGACTTACATTTTTTTAATTTCCACTGTCAAAGAGGTGTGTATCAAGGCTACAGAAGGAATTCCTGAAGAATACCAAAAATATTATGAAGCAGTTCCGCTGGGTGGCAAAGTGGAATGTGTGACTCCATGCAATGGAAATCATAAAAATGCGAAGATTTGTAAGAACAGCGGCACCTGTGAAGTTTCTTCTCAGGGCCCATCCTGCTAGTATGTACATTTGTTTACATTTTTAATTTTTTTTTATTTTTTAGACTTGACTGACAAAGAGAGGTACTTCTTTCTTTAGGGGGTGTGGTGGTTAAAGATCTGGACTGGAAACTTGATTTAAATGAAACCAAATCAAAAGTTGCACAAAAATATGCAGATGTTTCTCTGAAAATCTAAAAGGACTTGCAATGCATTTTTGCTCTAGTTGCCCCTATAATGATGACCTCTGGTACTTGGGAGCGGATTGCAGTTTACAGGTGCACAAAATTGGATTTTATGCTGGATTGGGATCAGTGGCAGCCATGGCGGTATTAACTGTAGCATTCCTGACAGCTTATCTAATTATAAACAAACGGACGGTAAAGAGGTAAGTAATTTCATGCACTTTATTAAACTGCTGGTTTAGTTCAGCAATGTACTTGTGATGTCTGGTGGTGTGTTCTTGAGGTCATGCCAAGGCAATTTAATCATGTTGAGGTCAGGACATTGACTGGGACATTCCAGAAGGCATGTTTTCTCCTGCAGAATAATTTACTCCCGTCCTTTGGATCGTTGAACTGTGGCATCACCTGTTATCTGTTGTTATCTGTTATCTGTATCATCAGTAAACAGACAGATGGCCTGCAGAATGTCCTGATAAACATCATGTAAAATTGTAAAAATCCATGTTTCCAGAAAAGCAGGCTGCCTGGAGCTGTTTACTGTTAATTTTACACTTTTTGTAATTTCTAATATTATTTGATTATTTAGCTGTACTCTTGAAATATATGAAGGCTACTATCCTGTGTGATTCAAATCAGCCCCCCTAAAAATCTGTGAACAATCTTTCATTTATATGTCAATTTAGTATGTGTGTCGGAAAATTCTTTTTTTATACCTTTCTGTCGATAACTTTATTTCCATCTCACAGGAACAAGGACATTAAGCAAGAGCTAGTGAAAGAATGGTTAGAGGATGACTTTGAATGGCCACCACAAAAGAAAACATCATACACAGGTATCAAATAACAAAACAAAACAAAAACATACATTTTCTGCATCATTCAACAATTATAACCTGTATTTGAACCATTCACCAAATTATTATTTCTTTTGTGTACAATTTTCTAAAATTGACAATATTGATAATAATTAGTTTTGTAATCACTTGGTATTAAACAAGTATATTATGCAGTATATTATTCCAAAATGAAGAAGAAAAAAGAAAGAAGTTAAATTACATATTTTATGAACCTGTTGTGATCTAATATAAACTTGCCAAGAGATAAGGATGTAAAACTATATTGGAGCAGACAGCCTGTGAGTGAAGTGCTGTTAATTTCAATAGTAAAGATGCGTAGTACATATTTAAGCATATTCAGGAGTTTCTCTGTGAGTTTGAGAACAAACTAAGCAAGCTGCAACAAATGTGCACTACTGTTTAAAAGTTTTGGATCAGTAAGACTTATAATGTTTTTTAAAGAAGTCTCTTATGCTCATCAAGGCTGCATTTATATGAATAAAAAATACAGAAAAAAATCATCTAGCAAATTGTTATTACAATATAATATCATCTTGCAAATTTTTATTACAATATTAAATAATGGTTTCTATTTTAATATCCTTTAAAATATAACTTATTTCTGTTATGCAAACCTTAATTTCCATCAGCCATTACTCCAGTATAAAGTGCCACATGATCCTTTAGAAATCATTCTAATATATGCTGATTTATTGTTAGAATTATCAATGGTCTGCTGCCAAATATTTTTTGGGAAACTGATTCAGAAACTTTTTTCAGGATTCTCTGATGAATAAAAAACTAAAAAGAGCAGCATTTACTATAAGTATAAATCTTTACTTAACAATTTAACACATCCTTGCTGAATAAAACTTTTAATAAAAAAAAAAAAAAGAAAGAATAAAAATGTACTATCCCCAAACTTTTGAACGGTCGCATATATTGTTATAAATGATTTCTATTTTAAATAAATGCTCTTCTTTTTAATTTTTTTATTCATCAAAGAATCCTGATTAAAAAAGTAGCACAGGTTCCAAAAACATATTAAGCAGCAAACAGTTTCCAGCACTGATACTAAATCAGTATATAAGAATGATTTTTGAAGGATCATGAGACACTGAAGACTGCGAATGATGCTAAAAATCGTTCTGATGCCAAGATTTTGACTGGTATTTATTTTTATACTGATGTTCAGTCCAATAAGTGCATTGTAATCTATTTTCTTTTTCTCATGGGATATTCATTTTATGCTTTAAAAAGTCTCTGATGATTTTTTTTATATTTGCAGCTGACCGATATGATAACCCAGTATACTCACCAGGAGGCAGACATACACAGGACAGTTTTGGAAACTATAAACCATATTTCTCTGCAAATCAGTCTTACACCCAGAATTTCTCTCCTGAACCTAGTATTGATCTCCGGTATATTCAGAGGGATCAGTTTGTGAGTACTGAGAGGATACACAAATATACATTTTGATACATATGTCGTTCTTACAAATAGTCAATATACACAAAACTAAGCTATTACATCCAGCAACAAGGCTCCACTAGAATTATCTTTCTTAATTCACTTCAATCTGGTTAATAAAGAAAATACACATTTTAATTTCTGACTTAAACACAATTAAATATTTCCATAGAAGATTCTCATTACAAATAACTAATGATTTTTCTGTTGAATTCAATGGAATACAAGCATTTTAACAGCATCACTGTCGTGGCTTTTCCATAATTCCTCACTTCTTGTTTTTTTCTTAACAGATGAAAATGGACAGACCTCAGATCCGTTCATCTTTTGAAACTTAATATTCTATGTGTTTGGAAACACAAGCATTACACCTTTGTATGACATGCTGAATGTATCTATTGTTTGTTTTTAAAATACAGTCTTGATCCATCAGAACTTAATCAGTTGCTGAGCATTGTATTTATACCACACAATTTAGCAGTTGTACAATTCTGCACATTTTCTGTACCTCAATGTGTGACTAATATAATCTGACCATATTGTGTTATGTATGTATCCCATGATGAAGAAAAGCAGTAGAACTTCAGATATGCCCTGCTTATCTTCGGATATGTTATTAAAATAATCAATGTAGTAAAGTTAGATATCTTGTAGTTATCTTCTTATCGTTTTTACCTTATTGCTCCTTAAGGTATCATTTCTTATCATTTTTTATTATGAAAGTGCATTAATATAAACTTGTTTGTAAATTACATATTAACCACAAATTATTTATTATCATTATACTCCACACGCTTATGTTAAAATAAATTATATTCTCACTTGCTTGTCTTGGTTGTCTTTTTCCTCTGTAAATGCAATCAAATTCAACAAAGTGATATCTTGAGATATTGTGTATTGCACTATAAGAAAACATCAAATATCATGAGCTCGTATAGGGACAGATAATCTTCACAAAACAGCATTCCCAATTATTTTCATGCGTCTTGATTAGTTATTTTCATTACTTTTTAATGTTTTCCTATTAACTGACACACAACAAAAGCACTGTTAATGGGGCTTCCTCACTATATATTCTACACCTCAATTTATTCCTTACAGATTGCATTGTTACATTACTTTTTTTGGCAACACTGAACAATTATCCTCAACATTTTAAACATGACTAGTCAAGATTTTAAGATAATTGCTTTCAAACTGTGATTTCAACTTTCCAAAACGTTGTGTGTGTTTGTGTTTGTATCTTAACCTAGTGTTTCACAAAGTGAGCTGCTTTATCTCCGATATCTTATCATCAACAGCATGTCAGACAATCATAAGCATAATCAGGAAATAGAAATTGATAATCTGCTGCTCTGCAATCAGTATTGAGAAATGTTACAAATGGTAGCATCACCTAACTTGATGTACCTAGATCTCTGGTGCAATGAGACTCATGGGTCATTGTGCAAACATATTACTCACTTGTGTAGTGTAAATAGTTTAAGTCTTTGGTTCTTTTAATTGTGATGATTTTGGCTCACATTTAACAAAAACCCACCAATTCATGATCTTAACAAATTAGAATACTTCATAAGACCAATTAACAAAATAAAAATGTTTAGTGAATTGTTGGCCTTCTGGAAAGTATGTTCATTTACTGGAGATGTACTCAGTACTTGGTAGAGGCTCCTTTTGCTTTAGTTACTGCCTTAATTCAGCGTGGCATGGAGGTGTTCAATTTGTGGCACTGCTAAGGTGGTATGGAAGCCCAGGTTTTTTTGACAGTGGCCTTCAGCTCATCTGCATTGTTTTTTCTCTTGTTTCTTATTTTCCTCTTGACAATACCCCATGGGGTATTCTCCATGGGGTTCAGGTCTGGCGAGTTTGCTGGCCAGTCAAGCACACAAACACCATGGTCATTTAACCAACTTTTGGTGCTTTTGGCAGTGTGGCCAGGTGCCAAATCATGCTGGACCAACACCAGCCGATGACATTGCACCCTAAATCATCACAGACTGTGGAAACTTAACACTGGACTTCAAGCAACTTGGGCTATGAGCTTCTCCATCCTTCCTCCAGACTCTAGAACCTTAGTTTCCAACTGAAATACAAAACTTGCTCTCATCTGAAAAAAAAGGACTTTGAACCAATGGACAACAGTCCAGTTCTTCTCCTTAGCCCAGGTAAGACGCCTCTGACGTTGTCTGTGGTACAGGAGTGGCTAAAGAGGAATATAACAATCCTAAGGCTGCGGTTCTCTCAGTTGCATCTTTTTCTTCCACACTTTTTCCTTCCACTCAACTTTCTGTTAACATGCTTGGATACAGCACTCTGTGAACAGCCAGCTTCTTTGGCAATGAATGTTTGTGGCTTACCCTCCTTGTGAAGGGTGTCAGATCAGCAGTCTTCCCCATGATTGTGTGGCCTAGTGAACCAAACTGAGAGACCATTTTGAAAGCTTAGGAAACATTTGTAGGTGTTTTGAGTTGATTAGCTGATTGCCATGTCACCATATTCTAATTTGGAATGGGGGGGGGGCAAAATCCATCATAATTAAAAGAACCAAAGACTTAAACTACATGCATGAGTTTCACAATTTGAGTTGAATGAATGAAGTGAACTTTTCCATGACATTCTAATTTATTGAAATGCACCTGTATTTGAATTTTGGTTCATAACTCTGGAACTCTGGCTTCTGAAGCCTTGAGCCAAGTTCTACAAGAATCCATACATCCAATTTAATTTTTATGGAAATTTTTATGGAAAACCTACCTTTTCTAACTCCTCCTGGTCCGTTGGTTTCATTTGCATGAAAATTGGCACACTATGGTTGTTCACATTACCCACATTCTAAGTTTGTGTGTGTGTGTGTATGCGTGTGTGTGTGTGTGTGTGTTTTAAAGCAAACTTACTTTAACTTACTTGATCACAATCATCATTCTGAATTTTACAAATATTTATTAGATATAACAATGAATACTTTATATGCACAACAGAAGGAGTAGAAATGCTGGAATTTGGGCTCATGCCTGAGGTAGAAGGCCGACATGGGGTTTCAACAGAGGGTAGACTGGAGAAAGCGGGTTGTTTGTATGAAGGGATGTGGAGGGTCAGAGTACATCTGATGACAAAGTTAAAAACAAACTAAAATTATGCAACATTTTATCTGCTATAAGAGTGATTAAGATTATAAAGGTTATAAAAGAAGTCAAACATTGAACACTGTAACTGACTAACAAGTGTTGAGTACTTTGTTATCTAGGTGTGCTATAAATAGGAGTCATAAATAAGCTTAAGCTTTCTGTTTTAGAGATTTTAGTGGTGGAAATTCACCTTAAGTTGTGGAGTAAATGCAATCAAGGTATATACAGTGCCTTCATTTTTTTCAGATTTTATTATGTTGCTGCCTTATAATAAACTTCTTTAAATTTGTTTTTTTTTTTCCAAATCTACACTCCATGCACCATACTGACAATTAATTATATATATATAAATTGAATATTTTCACTCACTCAAACTGGCACCGATAACTTCCACACCATATAATTAACGTTACAAGATAAAGCTGTAGGACATCGCCAAATTCGTTCACTTTGTTCACACAGCTTCGTTGATGCAGTGCTTCACGGCAGCAATCAAACAGAATGATTCATAATAAAGTAGATGAAAATTAACTTTATAAACTTCCGTAAAAGTCCGTTAGTCACAAGAAGTCCGTAGAGTGTTCCATTTGTCATTTTAGCGTTCAGAAGGCTGCTCGCGAGCGCCCCCTTACGAGTCATGCGCCCTCGATCTGGCTCACTGGGGCGTGCTCCGCAAACAGACTTCTACCCGACAGTCACGAAAGTGCGGATTTAGCGGATTTAGAGAAAGACCGCGAGGGTTTATGGTGCCGTTTGGGACAGGGCCCCTGTAGTACCCGAATCAAATTACGAGTCACAAAAAGGGTAAAAACACACGAGACTGAAATGCGTTTGCACTTTGCACGGTTTGCAAAAGGTCCCTATGGGCCCTTCTGTTTTTCAAGATATATATTGAAGATGAAATTAATAAAATTAAGATAAATGAAAATTATTAAATTAAATTATTTTATAGATTAAAATAAAATTAAGCGTTCATTAACAGCACTGAGCTTTTGTTTCTACTTGCAGAAGATTTACTTGCATAGGTTGCACTATTGTCGTTTGTGAAACACACCACTAGAGACCGCTCAAACCACATGAAAGTTAATTTCTCACCGCAAGTAGCTTTAATTGACTATCACACATTCTATATTCGTCTGTTGCAGCTGTTTAAAGTGACATTGAACTGCAATATACTTGGAACAGAAATTTGTTTTATGTATTTATCGATTTATTTTCGTACGCTGAATAATGATATATTTCCGTCTGATTCGATATTTAATCAGTACGAGAAAACACTTCGTCTGTGTTGGAATATCCACATGAATACACCCAGACTTGTGTATTTTTTACGAGAGCGGTAAATGGTTTTGAAATGTTCTCAGTACTGCAATGCTTCATTTTTTACCAAGTCAATGTCATGCATTCAAAATTATTGGCAGCGGTGGGATTCGAACCCACGCCCCCGAAGAGACTGGAGCCTTAATCCAGCGCCTTAGACCGCTCGGCCACGCTACCCATACATAGTACTCTGTAACCATTATAAAAAAAATATTCCACGTGCTTCCAAAGTCTCGGTATTTTCACACTGCATACAAGTTTTTATCTAGTGGCGAGGTCCGTTTGATTCAGAATAAATTTCACCACTAAGCGTTTTCACACCTGGTTTTCGTGAACAACCAAAACGAAAGGTCACTTGCAACTGCCTCCCTTTTTGGTTTAACGTCACTTTAACTGAACTGTATTTGGTTCATGTAACGTGTACTATATGTGAAAACACCTAAATACAATCAATCAATAAAAAGGGGCAAAATATAAAAAGTAACAGTGGAGTTGAAAACAACGTACAGTTAT
The DNA here is from genome assembly GCF_023724105.1 of Carassius gibelio. Classification (NCBI taxonomy): domain Eukaryota; kingdom Metazoa; phylum Chordata; class Actinopteri; order Cypriniformes; family Cyprinidae; genus Carassius; species Carassius gibelio. Next base: position 28,633,969 of record NC_068377.1, on the reverse strand, counting down.
AGTATGAGCTTAAATGAAAGTGGGTTATTACATATATATATATATATGTATATGTATATATATATATATATATATGTATATGTATATATATATGTTAAATACAAAAGCATATATAAATACAAATTCAGCATGAATACTGCATTCTTATTATGGTACTACAAATTCACGATAAACTAATTCAAATTAATAGATCATGCATAATAAAAGATGGCTCAGTTGTGTTTGAAAAAAAACATATATATATATATATATATATATATATATATATATATATATATATATATATATATATATATATATATATATATATATATATATATATATATATATATATATATATATATATATATATATATATATATATATATATATATATATATATAATACCAAACATACATGTTCAGCTTGTATACACTACCCTTGATATGCTCTGCAGGATCTTTAATCTTAAAGTTTGAGCATGCAAACTCCAGCATCATAATCCAAAATAAAAGATGGACATATTTAATATAAACAGACAACTCTAAGGAAGATAAATGGATCGCACAAGAAAGCAAGAAAATTGAAGATTAGCTAAAGATGTATTGATAGGTTGTAATGAGATTGAATAAATTCTGTGGTGATTATGACCTCTGCTGGTGATTGGGTGATATGATCGTTATGGTTGTGGAGGTCATAGAAGGTTGATATTCAATTGTGGTTGTTTATGCAAAACCTGAGAGATTTTTGCCTTTACAGTTGGATATTTTATTATTTCATAACATATATTAGCTTTTTTTAAAAGGAGCATATATGATTGTTTAATATATACTTTCAGATAAGTTGTTAGAATATTTAAATTAAAGTACAACAACTATTGATTAAATGCAGTTCTTGCATCAAAATGCTTTACCAACTTCAATGAAGCCATTCTCCTCAGGTTTCGTGGAACCAGTCCACAAAAAGATAGAAAGAAAGTCCATTTACAAATTTGCACGTCAGGATAGGAATTTTATTTTTATGATGATCTGGAACATAGTCAAGCTTGCGTAAAAGGCAGGAAGATTAATAAGAAAGTGGTTTTAAGAAAATCTGATTCAGTATTGAATATATAAATAAATCACATCATATTTTGCTATTTTATAACCTTAATGGGATTTGCCTCAGATAGCTTTTCATTTTACTTACCACTGCTGTTCAAATGTGGTATGACTTGACTCCTGATATCAGCATTTGTGTAGGTTAGGATTTTTCATAATGTAAGAACATAATAATAAAGAAGATTGTATCTGACAGCCTTAGTTACCATTCACTTTTATTTATTTTCCACAATCTCTCTGTTATACCGAGAGTTTATTTATTCACATATTTTAGTTATTTTACTGCTGTGAGAAATCAGAAATTGACAGAAACGGTCTCCCACCTCCCACAGAATTGTGTTAAATCATTGAAATCTATCATTAGAACTCCACATTTAATAAATCTCAACAAAATTAAAAATCAGGTCAACACCTTTGATTGATATAGACTATATCAAGACTTTCTGCAAGTGTAGCATCTAGAGCTATTTGCACTTAGCCTACTGTAAATGTGATCTATCACTAAGAAAGTATGTTAATTCCACTTAGTGTAAATAGCTGCTGCTGCATATTTCTTCCCCTATTGGCAGATCATTTGTAAAAATAGAAATATATACTCAAATTATTTTGTTGTGTTGTTTCTGTTGGTTTATATTGCCAGGTGTTTTTCAGTTCTGTCTTGACATTGGTTCATTATCTTGGTTACTGGTACTTTCAGGTGTGTATATATAATACTAATCTTTCCATTGTGCCCTGTCTAGCTTTTTCTATGTAACCTGCTGATGGTGAGCCTTTGTCAAGGTCAAGGTCAAGGTCAAGGTCATGTTAGGCCCTGCCCCAAATGGAACACTTCACTCACATTCATAGACTGCAAGCAAAAATCAAAAGCCATTGTAAAACAAATATGTTGGTGGATTTTAATGTGAGATGACAACAGGAGATGGATTTTTTTTTTTCAATGGAGGAATTGTTATTATGGACTGGTATTTTGTCCAGCAACCAAAGTTTAAGGGAGGGGTGACAAACTAATTTCCTGGAGGGACACAGCCCTTCAGAGTTTAGCCGAAGCCACTACAAGGCAAACTTGCAACCTTTAGCCAAAAAGCATAATGGCTCATGCTAACACTTCCAGTTTGCCAGTACGTGGCAAAGAAGACCAGAAGAAGGTTTTTTTTTTTTTTTTTTTTTATGGATGTCAATGGAGGACAGTCTTCACTACTCTGAATAAACAGCTCTTTAGAGGAAACATCTTATCATTTAGTGAATTGACAGCCTATCGGCTAATCTTCAGCATGTTTTACACTAAACAATATTTTATAATAATAACTATTTTTAGAGTTTACACAGAAAAAAAAATTAAAAGAGAAGTATTTTCATGACAGGTGGGATTCAGCTTGGGTGACTGTATTTTCAACAATTGCAACAATCCAGCAAAAGTTCAACTAAATGTTTTATTTTCCCCTCCTTTAAATTCTTTTAATCCAAAATTTTTTAAAAGTAATTTACAAGTATAATACTTTAAATTCTATTCTAAAAGTCTATTCTATTTCAGTATATCTTAAATACACATTAATACATACTGCAACTACATACAATAAGAATTTGTATATTTTGCAAGTATATTAAAATGGTACTATATGCATGCCACTATATGCCAAGCTTAAAATGCAACATTAATATTCCATAGGCTATGTATATTATGCTCTGTCAATGGGTCTTTGGCCTGGAAAAGGTCACCAATTTTGATACTTGTGCAAGCACCTGTGTACCTTTTCTTTTGTATAAGCAATACTGCAAAGCAAATTTACTCAAATTCAGCATTTTATGTAGTATATATTTAAGTTGCAAAAACCAAGGAAAGCAAAGTGTGCAATGAGTCAACACAACAGAGTTTGGACGCACTGGGACTGAAGGAGAAAAGGAGAAATGGAGAGGGAGAGAGAGGCAGGCAGAGAGAGAGGAGAGAGAGATCGATCATGATTGGGTGATGGTTTAGGGGGTTGGCATACCTTTCTGTTCCCTACTGGGGGGATGGGAATGGGGTTGGGAATTCTGGGAGGGGCTTCACAGTGACCTCATACTTCATACATTCTAAATCTGAACCGGCATTATCCAAATATTCTACTTTTAATCTAACCGCAGTGCAGTAAAAGCCTACATCTATTCAGCATCTGTCAATCTGACGTCTGTATCCTTCTTCACAAATCTATCGCGCGACGCAGAGGTGAGTGAAATGGTCTACTGTGTCCGCTAGAAAGGATTTTGCTCGTATAGCCCATGTATGGCAAAGGCTCGACGCCTTCGAACAATCTTTGGATTTTCACGTCTTCAAATTTATCATAACCATCGCGCATTTGCCGTGTCCTTCTCACCCTTTTTCGCGTCTCACGATCGTTTTCCACGGTCCAAATTAATACCTCTCAGAGACGACAAGGCAAAGAATGAAATGCAAAGAATTTGCCAGAGACCCCCATTATAGGTTTTGTTACATGTTGGCATTCATCTCGAGTACCCTATTTGCATTTGGTCTCTGTGCGTGCGACGTTTTTCAATTTATACCGGATGCCGGTAGTGTTACATTTGTGGAATGAAACATTTAGCGCGTAATCCAATAGTAATAATGTAACTTTTGTAAATAGAGCATATGCAATTCTGTCTACTGCCTCCCTGCTAGACGTGTCAAAACGTTATGAACAATGCCAATAAAAAAAATCAATATTAAAATTTACTGGTGATTTATTTTAAACTGGAACGAAAAATTATATTGATGTATATACAGTATGTATAGCACCCTTAGAGTAAGATTTGTTAGCTGGGCTTTGTGTTAGATTAATGCTTTAATTTTGTATTTCGAGTGAGTGGGGGCGGGGCGAATCGGGGTCGTATTGCAGTGATGCTGAGAACACCCTGCAGCTTTGACTTTAAAGATGCTGAATGTGAAAGATATCATTATAAATCAGTTTTATTAATATTATATTTATATAAATGTTAATGGCTGACTTTGTACAATCCGTGGCGTATAGATTTCGGTCTTAGGTAGGCCGATGCGTGATTTTTGATTAACTGATGCAGTGTGCTTTCTGTTCCAGTTCTGTTCGTTCGTGTCAGTGTGAAGTCGCGCAGAACCTTTTTTTAATCGAGGAGTTACGACATGCTCTTGGAACAACCCTGGAACAACAGGATGGTTCCAGGAACATATATTTGCAGGAATGTTTATGAAGTTCAGGCTTACATAGGGCTGGGCGATATAGCTAAAAAAATGTATCAATGATATAATGTTTCATATTATTAGTTATCGATAATTATTGACATTTTTTGACAACTTTTTTTTAAACGACCAATATATTCTTATTATTATTTTAATTAAACCATTGTATTTTTTTATTAACCTTTGTAAACCTAATTTAAAAATCTCATTTCTAGGGCCCTGTCATACATCTGGCACAATGCGGTGCAAGTGTTTGTTTCAGCCCGACACATTTCTAATTTTCTCGTCCTGCGCCACGATGTTTAAATAGCAAAAGCATCTGCGCACATCTGGCGCCTTGCCATTTTGAGGAACTGCAATAAACTGCGATATAGACCAACTCAAACCTGGTCAAGAGCTTGTAGCGGGTCCACTATGCACACACACGCTGCTTATTACACACACAGGGACGCACAGCAGCACACAAGCAGCCCCAAATATTAAAAATTAAACAATTACAATATAAAATAATTGTATTGTGTTTGCTGCATAAATATAAAACTGCCTACATGTCATAATGGATAGTCATCGCATGTTTCAGAATTAAGCTACCTATTTGCTCGCACACAAGCAGTTCTGTTTTCTCTCTGGGGAGGCGTTCTGTCTTTGCACTTGCAAATTCCGCTGTGAAAAGTATTAAAGTATTCTCGCTGGTGATGATGTAGCCCAGCAGTTCCCAAATCCAGTTCTTGCGCACATATTTTGCATGTCTCGCTTAGTTAACATGATTCAGATGAAGACTCGTTAGAAGTGAGATACATGAATTAACATGAATGTGTTCCAATTGATATGATCCCTACACCGTGTTCATTGCTCTCTACTCCCTGAGCAGGGGTTTACTTCACTTCAGAACATGGACTGGAATTGGGAACTGCAGATGTAGCCTATTGTAGTAATGTTGTGCACAATGTCATCTGCACAATTTTCTAATTAATTCTCTCGATTTATAAATCGTGTACACGATTAAGCAAATCGAGGCAATGAATTAGTAAATCATGAGGACACTTTACAAATCGAGGGAATGATTTAGCATACATTTTTTCCTGCATGCCATGTGTGGGCTCCGTAATTCTTTATTCACAATGTCCTTATCACAGACAGGCACAGCACACGTGTTCATGTGTTCGTGTTTGTGTGTGCTGTCTGCGTCATTCATAACATGTGACTATATTTTGCACTATATCAAACATTTTTTATATCGTTATCTAAGAAGGTGTACCGTCGATAAATATCATTACAGTTTTATCACCCAGGCTTAGGTTTACAATCAATGTTTGGACATCAGTGTCATTCCTCTGATTTTAGGGAAACTAATAATTAAGGTTAGGTTTAGATGTAGGGATTTGGTCAAGACTACATTTTTGGATTAAAATGATGTTCCAGGGTCAATAATATATGCTACATCTGACTCTGCATCTACATCTAACAGGCCCATATCACTGTTATTTTCCACTGGCACGTGAATGCCTGTGCTGACGCACCATACCTCCAGTGTACATGACATAACCCCGAGAAGTAGAAGAGACATACAGCATGCCCTATTATTAATTTAATGGACATGGTGTGCAGACAAGCTGCAGCAGTGGTGCGAGGCATGTGCCAGTGTCATGCTTGGCCCATTTTTTGGTGCTACTTTTGTTTTTTGATGTTGCTCCACATACTGCGAGCACATTTAAGTTCATTACATACACACACATTCATGCATTTCTAGTATGTGTAGAAGTGAGGTATGTAGTGCAGATGGTCTGAATTTGACTGAACACATTTTTTATCTATCAAGAACAATGTTTCAAACATGCACTTGTTATATATATATTTATTTGTTTATTTATTTATTTTTTCTATGGAATGCAATAATCTTTCCATTCATTCATGGCTGACCGTGGGTGTCATACTCCAAAAAAGGACAAAACTGTTCTATAAAAATAGTTCATATGCCTTGTGTCATGTGATAGTTTTGTGTGAGGTTATCTCTACCACTAACCTTGGCATGTTGCACCAGGTTGGCAGTCACTGATGCCAAAATGCAGTTGGTTTTAATGTGTCTTATAAAGTGCATGTAATGCGTCAGTTCAAATATGCAGGATGGAAATCAAATCAAAGTCATGTGGGCTATTGTTTTTGAGGTTCTGTGAACCAGATGAACTATGAACTGGCATTGTATCAAAATGGGCTAAGTGAAAATTCTCTATTACATCATGCATAGGTGGATTCATATTTAACAGTTATGTATTGGTTACTTTCTAATCTATATATTAAACATCTTTCTAGCTGAATTTGATCAAAGGCATATAAAATGTTAATATTATGAAAGAGTCGTTATTTTTCAAGGTTGTCCTCTGAGCTCCCATAATCTGGTCTAATGAATTTATATAAACAAATAGATGGGGGGTGGGGGGGTGACTTACTGCAATGCAATTTATTGTCCTCTAGATAAAGATAGACTGAGACAGAGAGACAAAAGGGGAGAGGACATAGAAAGAAACAGCAATTTTAAATGCTAAAGCGATAGGTTGATAAAATGTATTAATTGCCATTTTAAATGACGCAAACTTTATTCATAGTTTATCCTATCCAGTGTTGTTTTCTATGATGCTTTTTTTGTTTACATTATGTTTGATGCTCAGATGATATATATATATATATATATATATATATATATATATATATATATATATATATATATATATATATATATATACTATTGAGATGCAAACAGCCTATTGCAAACGTGGCTTTCATTTTTTCCCCATTATTAACATTTTGCCTGAATTGTTAAAACTGTCATAGGTCATTGAACATACAGTAAAATACAGCATGAAGTGAAAATAAGTGTACTATGATTGCAAGCTCAAACAGACTGTCTCTTTTCTCTCAATAGAAGCCCAGCATTTAGTAGTACCAAATTTCTAGTCAGGTCAGACACTACACCATCAAATCATTGTCTTTGTTAAAGGTTGTAGGGGCACATTAAGTTGTCTATGCTTACAGCTGTGCTTGGCTACAGTCCACAGATCACTCTTTGCAATGACTGAACCTAAAACCTTTTGACTTTAACCAGACAAGATCTATAACAACAGAACTGGGGCATGGGAATTGTCTCGTACAGTTGTAGCAGTGTTGGCAACACCAACGTCATGGTTCCCATGGAATGCATGAATTGATATAATGTCTGAATCAGTGGCGTGCACAAGTTGGGGTTCGAGCCCCTGCCCCTTTAATCGCAGACACTAAAGTACCCTTTCGGTCCTCGATTTCTTGACTTCACACTTTTGGCGCTTTCCCACTGCATGGTATGACACAGTATGGCTCAAAACACTTCTCTTTTGTGGGTGTTCCACTGGGCACAGTACCTGGTACTTTTTTAAGTGCCACCTCGGTTGAGGTTCAAAGTGAACCGTACCATTAACATCAACAAAACTTGACGTGTAAACTCTGCTGATCACAGATTGGCAGAAGAGAATCATTACTATCTGCGTCACTGAACTTGCGACACAAACTCAAAAGAACTGAAGCCAGCAAAGGATCGGACACAACTGTTTTGAATGAACACACCTTTTTTGTTGTTGTTGTCTGTCATGGAAGTATAGATGTTCCTCTCCTTAATATCAGAGGAGCAGATCCAACGAGAGCTTGATGGGACGATGTAGAATGAACAAGTTTTTTTTAGGAGTTGTGGCAGTAATGGCAGCGCAACTATAAGGGCCCTTCGCACCGCGTTAGTTCCAGAACTAAATGTCCATTACTAAAGTATGGTTTTGCACAAACTATTTCCCAGTACCATTTAAAGGGTTGCAGCCAGTCAACAGTGACGTAATTTGTTCACGGTGTTCAACAACGGAAAAAAAGAAGAACAACTTTAACAACAAAAGGATGGAGGATGCTGTGATCAGAGCTGTGTTTTTGTTGTGACTTGCGGGTTTCACAGTAATGGACATGGAATGTCGATGTATACGTAAAGCGATTGTAAGAATGGAAAGGAGGACTAAGAATCTCCAACAACAACTGGCAGTGCTACATTTGCTACAAGTGCCTGCACTTCAGCGTCTGTCCATCTATCGCTGTTCATCACACTTGCGAAATAAGTTGGCACAATGTATACAGTATGTTTACTTTGCATTTTAAATAATGTCAGGTGAGGGCATTTTCGGAGTCTGGCCAATCAATGTCTACTTACCTCACGGGGTAGTACCAGTTGTACTGGTTAGAACCTGCTCTGGAGTAGGATTTAATTTGGTTCTCGAAAAAGGCAGTCCGGTACTAAAATTGCATCCAATTCCGGCAGTGCGAAAACCCCAAAAGGTAGTTCCACAAATAGTTTTGGTTCCCGTGATGCAAAAGGACCTTTTAACGACATGTGAATAATCCCGCCCACTCTAAGGCTATAATAAACTGCAGTGAAAATGCAAACCATGCCAGGCCATACCACACAGTGGAAAAGCACCATTTGTTCCTTTGTTACCCCAAATATCTTTAAAGCACCCTTTTGCCTTTTGATATTATACACTTTCACATTCATCCTCTCCTTCAGTGTGAAGTAATTGTAATAACTCTGCCTGAGGCAACATTAAAGTCAGTCTCATGGAGAAATGACAAGCACTGTGAAATAACAGTGAAGAAGGACTTTATGCATTTATATAACACATCTCATTTGAAGATGTCATACACAATATCGGCATGTTCACAAATGCTAATTAACACATCGGTGCAAACGACCAAAGAGAAGTTATATAAGATTTAAGGATATTTTCAGACATCTTAAAAGAATTTAAATAAATAATAATAATAAAAAAAAAGATTATTTGGACCTCATTAAGAGACTGTTATCCAGTCTCACAGATTGCGCTAACCTGATGGAATTTGCTAATTGGTGCTTTGATATTTCATTCTCGTATTTTGAGAGCTAAATTAATTTGGGGTTAATAAGGGTTACCCAGATAAAGACAGGACATGAGTTAGGTTAGGGGAAGGAGAAGAAATTGATTCAGCAAATGGAAATATCAGACATCTGTTCAATTTAAGCAAACTATTCCATTACCAATTGAAGGACAAATGAAAGACAGTCACATGGAAATTTGGAAATCAAATATTGCATAGCAATTGGCAAATTAACCACGAATGAATGGTTGTTTCACAGCCTCACAAAGTCCTACCCGATACATGTTTGCCAAACTCAAATAAGCATTCGGACATTGAGGGTTTTCCCATTACAGAAGTGTATCAATGGAAAATTACCAGGGCTTTCTCAACCGGTAAGTGCCCAAGGGGGTGCAAACAATGTTTGCTCTGTGACTTGTTCACAGTGTTACTCCCACTGCAGAGATTTTCAGCCTTTTAATTCCCCAATACTCACTAACCATATATGCGTGCCTGCACACATCTGCCTACCCATCCGCTTCACCTTCCCCTGGAAGTCTCAGACCAAGTCCTTTCAAAAAAATTTTATTTTCCACTGGGAACCAGGGCAGTGCTGCTCAGTGAGAATTAAAAAAAGGATTAAGGGTTCTGGCAATAGAAGGTGGGCAGTGGCAATAGAAGGTGGCATTTGGGCACAGTTACAAGTCGCCGCTATTGATGCCAACCTGCTGGCGTGTTGGCACAGGAAAATAAACACTGTACTGAGCTGATGACAACCCTCACATGATTTGTTTTAGGGATGCATGATATTAGATTTTGCCTATATTTTTCATATCATTTAGGCAGATAACCGATTCTGATATATATTTCCTTTTATTTAGAAACAATACCAAGTCTCTCCTTTGCTGAAATGATAGACAAATTAATTTTTTTTATTCGCCCAAAGTTGCAAAAACAAGTTGGATGTAAAATAGAGTATTTCTGTGCCAAATACACTCCTTCAGGGTTTCGGAAAAGATTTTCAGAGCATGGCCCTGTATGACGCCATAAAAGGTGGAATTCCCTGTATGGGCAATTCTCCCGGAAGAGCACATGCACAGCAATCAAAGTGAAAGCAAGAGCGTGCACATCAACGTGCTTCACTGGGGTTACAGAAGTCATTGGCAGCGTTGCACATTACACTACTACCAAAAAATCAACAATGTCACCAAAGAAGTGTGTTTTTGGTTATGAGTGAAAGATAACCTTGTTTAGCTTTCCAAAGAACCCAGCATTAAAGTAACAGTGGATACACTTTGTTTCTCTAGGGCAGCAAATGAATTGTATGTTTGTTTGCTCTCTGCATTTTGGTGATGAATGTTTTATAAACAAATTCAATTCAATCTAAGTCGATCCATTTTTTGTTCCTGTTTTACTTATGTCGATGTCACAGCTTGCAGACAGCCTCTAAGCAAAAGCTTTGCCTGCTCTTGAATCTTTAGCTCCGCCCACGGCACGTCTCCAGGAGCTCGACTGTTTTTGGTTTGGTTTTTGTCGTTTTTGGTTTACAACTAAAGACTCTTTGGCGATATGAAGGATGCAGTACTACTCCCTAGGTACTCCACTGGCAGAAATTGTGTGTATGTCCCCTTTAAAATATCATTTGTAGATTTAATATTAATAGCTGGTCTAAAGGAAAAGAGCTGGAAAAATTCATATTACATATTAATGTTATATTTAATATAAAAAATATAAGTCTGTATATATAAAAATTATTTATGTGTCATGATTTCTTTTTAATTCATGGAAGCTAGTGCTTCTGACTTAAAATCAAAACAGACTTGTGATTTTATGACCTCAATTATTGCATGCTTTATTCAGAAACACAAATATCTTAATGTCATTTGTCTATTTAACTCTTCATTTTATTACAATTAGGCCTACAGTGCCACCCTACATGAAAAAAAGGCCTTATCAGACGAGCATTAGGACCTGGGGGTGACTGGCGCTGCTCCTGGTGCTGCTGCTGCTGCTGCTACACGTGCTAGTGACTATATCACTATATCATGTCACATCAGCGGCGTCATTCTGTACATTCTTTCCTAAATTAAATTCTGAAATCCAAAAACAGTGAATGTAATCACCATTCATGCGAAAGTTTGCTTCAAGATTGACCACACTGCTGATGGGATCTTATCACTAGCACATTCTGAGCACATGTGAGTTACTGTATACATCTAATATTCATAATTGTAAAAAAAAAAATCAGACAATGGCGATGTTTACATTTTAAGTCTTTATCGACCGATTCCGATAACGTTCCGATAATATCGTGCATCCCTAATTTGTTTTGTAAGGTTCTATACTGAGATCCTTTAAAAGTAAAAAACAAAAATAATGTCTACAAAGGGTGCATAAGTTGAAGGTAAAGTGTCAAATGGAAGTTCTTTTTTGGTAACAGATCACAGAAGTTGAAATCTCATTGTAAATCTCTTTCCATGATTGACTTTTCTGCAGCTCTGAGGATGAAGATTGAAAACAGCCTCCCCTGCTCTCAGCTCCCTGAGGCCCCTCCTCAGACCGGGCTCCATTTTACAGTGGCAACGGAGGAGGACTTTGATGACATCATGGCTATGAGTAAGGATATCTATGGCGGCCTGGACTATCTTCCCTCCCGCTATCAAGCCTGGCTGCAGGAGAGCAACCGCACTGTCGTTTTGGCTCGCAAGCAAGGCAAAGTGGTAAGAAAGTGGATACAAGGAGCTTGTTGCAGTGCATGTTCCATCCTCATTGCTTTAAAGAATAGTTCACAAGAAATGAAAATCATGTGACTTTATTTTGGGCAAAACATGTAAAGAACATGCAGGATATTTGAAAAATATCCTGGCCACATCATGCAAAAGAGCGAAGACATCACACTGTCTCGAGAACACTCTTTACATAAACCAACTCAGACCTCTTTCAAATGGCAAAAAAATAATAATAATAAAGTAAGAAAATGGCTTTGCACTGATGTTGAACTAGGACTTTAAAATAATAATACCTATAATAAAAATATAAAATGTTTTTTGAAAATGTATAACAGTAATTTTTACATTGATATAAAAAATACATACATTATATTTGTACTAATACAATTGTACTGTAAAAAAAGGATTGTTCATATGTATTTATTTATATGCACAACTAATATTATTGTCTTAATTTCTTTACTTTCAAGGGTGAACCATCAAGCTTTCATTTTGGCTGAAAACTGCAGAGAGACTTAAGTTTCTGTGTTTAGTTTGATCATTTCAAAACTACCAAAATGCTGAAAAGTACTGTTCACAAACATATGGGAAATTATGCAAATGTGAAAAGTTGAACCTGGTGCACGTTTAGCAAATGGATGTAGTGAGTGACTTAAACTTGAAAAAATCAAGACATTGAAAATACCAGATCGTGCATAGGTGTAAACGAACACAATTCCACACTTCACTCTGAAACACACAGAGCATCAGACTATGTCACTAAGCCATATTATGATTTCATTATTATTTTGGTTAATTGTGCAGCCCAAAATGAAACCGACAGAAATAACAAAAGAGCACTATGAAACTCTCTCTCCTCTATCGTAGAAATAACTAACTTTTTATGCAACTACATTTTGCAGATTGCACTGGAGTCGGTGTGTGTTATTGATGATGGGGAGACCATGCTGGTGGAAGGGCTTCGTGTTGCCCCTCAGGAGAGGGGGAAAGGTGTTGCAGGGGTACTTCTTCGGTTTTGCTCTCAACTGGTTAAGTCCAAGTACCCTGACGTTAAAGTCAGCAGGCTGACAAGAGATGACCAGCTGGGGCCAAAAGACTTCCAGAAGTACCGGCTCATAACCAAACAGGTAAGAACCGTTTACAATAAAGTGTTAACATTTGGTTCAGATCTTGAACTAAAACAGCTAAAGCCACATTGTCTTCATTCTGCCACCTAATTAAAATATGAAGGGAATCCTCCTGGTGCGCTTCCGTGCTGAAGACCTAAAATTACGCCTTGCTGATCTTGGGCCTAATATCACTGTAGCGGGGGAGGGTCTGTCCACCACAAACATCCCGATCCGTTTGGAGCCAGCAGAGGTGCATCAGCTCTTCCTAAGCGATGTTCTAATGAAGCGTGTCCTTCCCAATGCCACCATCGTTCAAGATTGGCAGCCTTTCAAGCCTCTGCCTAGCAACATGGCCATCCTGCTGAAGAAGGATATTGATTGGATGGTTGATGATTCCCGGCGCCCAACCATGGCCAGCTTGTGCACCTTCCCATTCCATGTGCCAATTGGTGATGACTGGTACTACCTCAACATCGATATGTTTGGTAAAGACCTGACACTGGCCATACAACAGCTGTTGTGCCACCTGAGGTGCCACACTGGCACTCTGAAGGGTTACGTCATGTGTCAGGTGTTCCTGGAGCCTGCGCTGTGGAAGCCTATGGCTGATTTCTTTAGGGAAACCCTTAAAGTGGAGCTGGTGAAGGAATACACAGAGCAGTGTGTTGTGGAGTCTGATGTCGTTTAGTCGAGGAGCATCAGAAACACCTTACCTTAAAATTAGACACCAAACCTACATAAACTTAAGGAACTTTAATATCTCCGTCAAATATAGCAACTAAAAGAAACAAAAAAACACCTAATATGTCTACTATAAAGGGACAAAAAAAACTTCAGTTCTATTCCGCTTAATGAAATTGCTCTCATAGGTTTTAATTTATTTTAACACCAATTAATTTAAAAAAGGCATGCAAGTGAACAAACTAGAATAAAAGCAGTAGACGCTTGTTTAGGTTACTTCATTTATTTCCATAAGCAGTACTGTAAATGGTGGCGCTGAATGGAGAGGGACTGGAAAAGAGGAAAGCAGTTTCAGATTCTGTAAAATAGGGACCCAAATTGTTCCAGGCCCTTTCATTTCTGTCAGCATCACTGACAGTGAAAGCATATTTACTCATGCTGAGTTGAAAAGAAAACTGCACAAACTTTAGGGCACTTTATGATAAAAAATGGGGTCACACTTTAGTGTCTGTTGCTCTTTCAGAATGTGGCACTGTAGCTGCTAGGGTATTTAGAGGAAAATCAAAAAAACAAAATTTTTAGGACTATATAACAGACTGTCCAAAATATGGAGACCAAAATTGTCTTTAAAGGCAGTTTTAATTATCCTGAAAATACAAAAAATTTCCACATAGGGAAACATTTTATTTCAGACTTTCTAATGTGTGACCCAGGACCACAAAACCAGTCATAAGGGTCAATTTTTCAAAATTGAGATTTATACATCATCTGAAAGCTGAATAAATAAGATTTCCATTGATATATGGTTTATTATTAAGATCGGACAATATTTGGCCGAGATACGACTATTTGAAAATCTGGAATCTGAGGGTGCAAAACAAATCGAAATAATGAGAAAATCTGGTTTTGTGCTCCAAGGTCACCTATGCTCCTTGAAAAATTAGTAGTACTTCCTCTAAAGGTACTTTGCAGTGCTTTAAACTCTGTATAAAATGATAAATGTCTGGCTAAGAACTTGCTTATACATTTAGATTACAGTCTCAAGTTTTTGCTTTAAGTACTTGAACCTGTTTGTTAAAATGACGTTCTATCAGTATTTGTACCTAACTGTAGAAGTGCAGTTGTGATAATACACTGGAATATTGCTTGAAGTACATACAGTTAGATATGATTAATAACTAATAATGGAACAGGCATGTATAATTGTTTAAAATTTTTATAAATTGACTGTTTGATAGGATCACATTTAAACACAAAAGGAAATATAATTAGGGATAAATACGGTATATATAATTAAATGTTTAAATGTTGTTATAGTTCATTATAAATAATTTAGTTTAGAATTTAACTGAGACATCACTATGTAGTGATTTTGTTACATCATATACATTTCATAAGAAACATGATCTTAAGGAAATTCCTCTGAATCTGGTGCTCCAATAAAAAAAAATAATAATAATTACATTAAATTAAATCTTCAGCTGACTTAGTGTGATCCACCCATGGAAATCAGTAAAACGAATCAGGACGATTGGAAACCTTAGCAAAACAAGTGACAACTGCTCATCTCTATGAAGAGTTTGTGAATTTCTTGAAGTGATATTTTGAAGTTAAAAGACGGACACGATCTGCCAGTGGAAAAAAACGAAGGAAGTCAACATAATGCAGAAGATAAAGGACATCTCCTTCTGATGGCCTGAAATGAAGAAAGTAAAGTGAAATACAACCAAGATGAATAAAGAAGAACAGAAAGACATGTTTATAACCATATTTATTTTGCCCCAAACCCAGATTTCACGTTGCTTTTTTCCTGAAGCACTGTGTCAGAATGAGAGAGAGAGACAGTCCACACGAGCAAATGCATCATTCTTTATTTCTTAAATGGTTACATTTTGGTAATAATTAGGAGGATCACTGGAAACAAAAGTTCAATTAATTTAATAGGAAACGCCGTACCACGTGTAGTTTAAGAACTCACAATTTGTCGTACAGATTTGAATCTAAATCTGTATCCGCTAAACTAAAACCAAGAACTGTATTCTTTTTACTAACTATGTGTCTGGTTTGACTTCATTTGGTGGAGTTATTTTGTGCCCTTGTATGAACTCTCAACATCCGGCGAAAAGGAGGCCTCCTCTCCTTCATTTGGACAGATGCATGTGGGACTTGTAATGCGGTCAGTATTTATACATGGTCTTTTTTTGATTCTGAAATTCAAGGCATTTTACAGATCATTAACTTTAATTCTAATGACAGTTTATCTCATTTGTATAGGTGTACATATATACATTTATATGTTTGTTTGGGACGGGGATTCTATGATAAGGGACTCTTTGTTAAAAAAATCTTTCATGGCTGAAATCTCAAAATCCTTCATGTCTGCCATGTGCTTTCAGAGGAAATCAGTCAGTTTTCTCAAAATAAAAAGTGTCTGTTGGCCTTCAAAAAGCTACAAATGATGTAAGTAATAGTGAAGCGTCCCTGATATGCTTTTATTAATTTGTCTTTTTCTCCGTCTAAAGCACTCGTCATCCAGACATGATGGATTAAAGACTCTAAATGTGTATGTTATGTGTTTCTGTCGTACATAGTGCAGTGCATTTAGATTGAAGTCTTATTCACTCACTGGCCTCTATATTTAGCGGCTACATTTGCTAATCCAGTAATCGTTTAAGAATATTTCTACGTTTCAATATTTCAGCTCCACCTTTTAACACTTTGGATGTCTAATGGCTGAGTATTAGTGAATTGTGCCGGAGGTTGTAACTCTATGTTTTACACAGGTCCTAAAGATTAGAGGCATGTGACCACCTGATGGTGAAGAGATGTAAAGGATATGTTACCCCTTGTTTCGCTGAACTTTAAACCCATTTCTTTCAATTATGAGGTGGATTTTCACTTTCTTTTTCTGGAACAGAAGGAGATGAGAGATGAAGCCAGGGCTATTTTAGGAATAGGTGGCGAGGAGAGGACGTGATCCAGATCAAGTTACGGCTCTAAAAATGAGTAAACATTCATTTTGTATTGTAAAGATGACAACAGTTAGACTTGGAATGATTTAGAGCACTGTAAGTGACAAAAAAAGGGAAAGCGTCTTTAGGAAGAGAGGCCTTGTTTTAGTAACTAGCGGCTGCCCAGTGTTTAGGAGGACAACATACGTAGACCAACCTAGACCAGGATATCTGTATTTCCTATACTCTGGTTTATCAGACTCAGCAGTAAAGTAATACCTTGAGTGCTAAGTCACATGAAAGCAAATATATTCAGACACTTGTTATCCTGTGTGACTTTGGGCTAGTTAAAGTTTCAGAGCTCTGAGTAAGTGAAACTGGATCTCGAGAGTGTCATCTTGCGTAGAACAAGGGTTCACCCCAGATTCCCTTTACCTTCCATCTGATCCCCGTCAGCTTGACACGTGGAAATAGTGAGCAGGAAGGGTTAAAATAAGAAGGCTGGGTTCCAGCCTTGTCATATGAATGCACTGTCCTTTGCCACACTGCTCAGTACCTATTCCTGATTTTTATGTTATTTCACGATGGCATCTTTGTTGTTTTTCATTGTCATGACTGCTTTGTAATGTTCATAAAGGGTTTTATGTGCATTAGAATCAGCTGTGTATTGTATGTTTTGTGAACGAGGGGAAAACCACCAGGGAGATAGATATATATATTTTTATTCCAAGTCACTATTTCAACCTTAAAACTTAACTGAAAGCCTTATCCAGGTGATATCAGTTTTTTTTATAGAACTTGCACTATCAGAGCTCCAACTCTGCTTCTCCCTTCGTAGTTTTCCGTAGAAAAAACATATACTGTGTCTGTACACAAATGCTTCTGAAATGGCTAAATCACACGGGTGTTTTCGCCCGTGTTGCACTAAGCTATTTTGTTACATTTAATCTACAAATCTAATGCAGTATTTGGAGGTAAAATGCAACTACATCCTAATGCAAATTGTATTTTATCTCATGCCATGTCAGAATCATTCAAATCTGATTGGATTAACCATTCATCTAGCTGTTCTGATGTGCTGCACTTTATACTGTAGATATGTAGATATTCCAAAGCACAGTTGGGATCTTCATAAAACATCAATGTGGGTTGCTGTAACAGTCATGGTCATTCAGTGGATCATGCTAGATATATTTTTTTTGTAATCAGAATAGGAGCATGGGCCTATCTGCGTAATGTTTTTAAATTCAAGGGTATTTTTAGTGGTGTGCTCTTGACTTTATAGACGTAAATTAAGTTCCTGCTTAGTGACCATTGTCTGAAAAACCCATGCTGTACCTTTCTGAAACCGCTGATGGACATATCTACCACTGTCAGCAAAGCAGGGACCATGTTTTCTACAGACCTCAAGAAGGTAGTGGTTTGAATGTCCATGTCATCCATTCTCTTGATGCAGCAGTGGCTGTTGAGTTTTTCACTCAAGTCTTCCCATTAGCCCTAGATACAAAGTGGGTGTCATGTTTTGTGTGTTTGTGCAGAATATATATTTAAAAAAAAAACTATGATGGGAAACAATTGCTTAGAAATGAGATTTCTAAAAAACAAAAACAAAAGAACTCATGGCCAACTGTCAATCAAGAGGGTGAATACAGTTTCAATGCTATAAAGGCATTTTGATTATATGATAAATTGTTTTCCTTTTTTTAAGATTTCTTTTTATTATTATTACCCAATATGGCTGCTTATTCTCAAGCAGTTATGTGAAAATGTTTTAATATTTTGTTACCTTTGTCTGTTAATTATTTTTTTCAAAGATTGTGAGAGATGCAGAACTATTTTAATACAGTAATTTTTTAAAAAACCTTATAATTCATGAGAGGTTTTTGAAATGTGCATGTTGTGTGAGTGGGTGAGGAAAGGCTTTACAATGAGCATGCGATTAGATTAACATTGAGCACAAAGACCCTGTACCAATATCTAAACATTTAAAACCTGTTAAATTGGAATTGGTGATAATTGACAAATTAAGTCTAGACAGGGTATTTGAAAATAGGAGTAAACTTTTTTTTTTAGCCATGATACACATTTTTAGAGACTTTCGGCTATACTTCATTTATTGTATAAAGGGGATTTAAAAGTCTGATCACTGATAATTTTGTTTCCTCTATTTGCTTGCGGCATTTTGTTGGAATTGTGTGCATCTCTATATACCTACTTCTTTGTATGTTTTAAAAAATAACTTGGCTTGAATATTTAAATCTAAAATATATATTTAGAAATGTTTCGAAAACCAGAAACTGTCACTTCTTAAAATCAACATTACAGCAACATTCATTATGTGTAACCAGTGGTTTAACTAAAAAGGTAATTATATGCTAGTATTGCTATTTTGTGTTTTTTCTTTTTTTTTAATTTATTTAATTTTAATTTTACCTCTTTTTTTTATAGTTTTTCTTTTTATTTATTTATTTATTGAGTACATTGTTAAATTGAATACAAATCCTGGCCAGTACACTCATTTTCAGAAATTATTAGCAAAATTCATTAAATTCCCTATTCTATGAATTTAATTCATTCAATTTAAGTTTAAATTTGCCTTTACTAAATGTTATGTACCAATGAATGTTAGTATAGGAGATGCTTGGATGATCCAGAATCAGTTTAAAGTGTGACTAGTCATATGGTATGAAGTAACCTTATCTTATTTAAGTAATGGATATGCCACTGGCCATGAGGTCTGTGTGCTGTTGCATTTTTTTTTTCTTTTTTTTTTTACTGTAACAAACAATATGTAAATAATTGATGTAACAACATCTAGATAACATCTAAAGTCAGAGCTTTGTCTCTGCTGTCAAGTGTGACGAATAATTCTATTTATAGTTTCTCAAAGATCACACTGAATGCAGTAGAAATCCAGGTGTGAACCCCATGGAAACACAACTGTTTTCATTCTGCCATTTAAAAAAAGCCCAAACCATAAGTTCAAGACACAGTCTTTGACATAACCTAAAATGTTGAAATTCTGTATACCATTCATTGAAACCCTTGACATTTTTGGAGCTTAAAAACAGCTCAGTTTTTATGACTGCAATATGTGATGGAAAACAGTCACTGCAGTCTCTGAGTTTCTTGGTTAATGTCAACCTTTTGTTGTGTTTTTGTATTACTTTACCTTGTGCATAATCATTTAATCTTTTAAACATTTTAACTAGTGTTAACTATGTTGTTTGTCATTATCATTGTAACACCTTAAGCATAATGAACTTTATAATTAATGGCAACATACTGTATGTAATGCAGTAATTCTTTTGCAAGAATGAAAATATGGCAGATAACAAACAGCATTTTATGAGACCTGTGACTAATATTTTGTTGATCAAATGAATTTGTAAAAGGACTGGTGAGGTTAAAGCCACTTGCTGTAGTTGCGATGCAGTATCAGGATGAACGAAATGTATCTAAATAGCATAGCTTAGATGTTATTCGCATAGTGATGTTTTGAATTGATGTATTAGAATAATTGTTTTACTTTCCAAATTGTTAATCAAAACTTAGTGTTAGAGATATTTGTGTGTGTGTTTACCTAACTGTATATTGTACTGTTTAGCAATAAACAAACTAACAAACAAAAAAAAAAAAAGAAAAAAAGAGAGAAAAAAATGAAAACAACCTTTAAACAAACAAGACATATAATGAATTCAAAAGCGTTAAAAAAGGAAGTGAATGTTTTTGTCGATTTTAATTTGTAGTTATTCTAAAAAAACAAAGTGAAAGCCATACATCAGGTTTTATTCTTTATATGCATCACAACGTGTATTATCAGAAAGCTCAGCAGATGCTTTCAGAGTGACCTACACATTACACAATTCATGTTACAGACAAACACCAGCTGACATTACACAATGCTTGCCAAGCACTCACCCAGAAGAAACTCCTTTTAACTCCATTTTAAATCTTTGATAAGCTATTATTTTATTAATGTTCTCAAAAATCAGCCCTTGCAACATGTAAACCCTGTGCTGCACAGTGACAGTATATTAAAATACTACTATCCATATCCACTGTTATCCATTAAATGTTTGCACCATTATATTATGGAGAACACATGCACAGCCAGCACATAATGTAAAACATTTTTTTGGCTTATTAAGCAAAAAAGATGCAGCTAAAGGGAAGAGCACTATAGTATAAAATAAGTGATTCAAACACAGTGCTATGGAAGTCAAGCAAGGATAAATATGCATATATCAGGCAATGACAAATGGAGAATGTGAGAAGCTACTTTGCTGAACTATGCTGACATGAAAAGCAGCTGTTACTGCAGCCTCACATTACTGACCTTTAGTATACTACTGCTGCACAAGAACAATACAGTGTCTTATTTTGACATCATGAGCATTTCTAAATAAATTTAGGAGAATGGGAATATCTCAAATGTTTGGTAAAATGGTGGCAGTCAACTTTAGACAGAAAATGAGAGCTAGACAGCTGCTAAAGATAGGTTTGAAGAATTAAACCCATGCCACCTGTTCTTGGATTACAATGAACATTTCAGAAATGCATTGCACTCTAATTCTGATAAGTAAAGCAGAGGTCAGATTAAATAAATTGAGTCTAGAATTCTGACATCACGACTGATTCCTGGTGTTTTGGGGCTTACATGGTTGGTTTTGGAGGAGTGACATTTATGAAGTGGTGATTTAATCACCTTTATCAATGTTCGCAATTTTATGATGAAGAGAAAAGAGAACATATTTGATCTGCTTTATGAATTAAGTGTGCCACATAAAAAAAATCCCAGTGAGGAAGTCTCAGTGGTGCGAAAAAGAAACATCTACCCTTTCTGTTTTTATGGTTGTAATTTTAACTTTTCCTCCAAAACATTAATGAGGTGTTCAAATCAAAATATAATCATAATATTGGACCTTCATAACACTAAATGTGGTAGGATTACAAAGTAAAAAAAAATATTGTGATATGAGATGGTACTGCGTGTACCAATTAAAAAAACAATGGCCTTTTGTGAGTTATTGCAATGTTCCAGACATCACAACATCACAGTGGAATTTACTCGGTCTGTGTGTTCATACTGCCAGCGTCAAAGTGGCCGGAAGTCATTCATGTTCAATGTGAGCCAGCGTCGAGGAGCAGTGCGGCGTGACTTGGCCGTTGAGACTTCAGCTGTTTCCTTTTATCTGCAGCCCTCTTCTACACTGCAATGCACCGTGCTTCCCATCCCCCTCTATAGCTCTGCATTGCAAGAAACAGTGTAGTCCAATGCAGTGCTTTTTAAGTTCACATTATGCTGACAGTGGTTAGAAAGTCTGTGGAAACATCATTTAAAGCAGTATTGTACATCCGTGTGAGAGTAAATGGTCAGTTATGCCCTGCATAATATATATTTACAACAACATTTCTGCAATAAATAGTGTTAGTTAGCATATGATCACATGCTACACACAGTGCTTAAACCTCTGTATGTACACCTGTCCATCTGACAGATGGGAATGGGGGAAGGGTGGAGGAAGAAAGAGATGGTAGGAGACAAAATGGGTCAGAGGAAGAAGCAGAGGACGCACATGTCTAATAAAAATAGAACGGAAAATAATCAAGCAGACTGGATTTAAGAACAAAGCACAAAGCCACCGGGGGACGTTGACTGTTAATTTTAGATGTTATTTTAAGCCAATACATTACAAGACAACAAAATTAAATGAATCACAATCTCGTAGCTATGAATCTTGAATTATGAATATACATGAAAGCAATATCAGTGCGCCCAAAACATCATTCTGAATTTGTGTGTGTAAATGAATGTACCCAGGTCTTCCTTCAAATCTTTCTATGGTATAGACAATGTTTTTATTTATTTTACTTTTTTTTACCAAAAGCTTTGAATAGTCTTTAAGAGGAGCGGATGTTAATGGCTCATAAATAACTCAAATGGATTTATTGAGGGTCAGAACAGGGCAAAGGCTTGTGTGTAAAAGACTGTGTGTGTCTGTGTAAGAAAGCAGGAGAGAGAGAGAGAGAGAGAGAAAGCGAACAACAGTGGACATGGTGTGAACTGAGTGTAAATTAGGACCAAAGCCATTTATAGGAGAAAAGTGACCTACAAATGCACTAAATGACCTGCTAAGAATATTGCTTTTCTTGCTGGAAATTTTGCATGGTCTAAACATTGTATTATGAGCTCCATTTACATATTGGTAACTTTAAAGCCTAAAAGGCAATCCAGTCTTAATCTGGAAAACAGACTAACAACAACAACAACAAACAGTTCATGATTTCTTTAAAATACATGCAACATTTTAAAATGTTATAGCATTGCTGCAAAATAAAATTGTTCTACAATTCTTAACGTCTAATCCAATAATTTCCATGTACCTGCTTTTTCACATTTCCTTTTAACTTTTTCTTTTTCGGATAATAATCAGTTACAGCAAGGTCTCTTATTTTAACTTACAATCTAATAACAGTGATAAAGTAAAAAAAAAAAAAAAAACCTTTAAAAATATAATTTAATGTTATCGCATTGAACTAAAACTTTTTTCCTTTTTTAAAAACTTTTTGGTATTTCCCCCGAACCTTTTTACTCTGTCTTCCTAGTCTGGATCAAATACTAGATTCATTATGTCAAAAACTAAGATACATAAGCTCAAATCAATGAGGCCTAATCAATCATTTTCAAAAAGAAATGCAAAACCATGGCTAATTAAAATAAAACTAATAAGCTGACAAAAAAATAAAAAATAAATAATAATAATAATATCATCCAAGATCTGATGATAGTAAAGCACAATGAGAAATTTACAAATACATTTTAAAAGGCCAGTTAATTTTGACCTGGAACATCAAAGTGGATTTTCAGCAAAGCACAAGAGTAAATGAAAATACTGAATTATATTTAACATTAAAAGGAACCTCTTTATGGTTTGGTGTTAATGTAGGGGTACTGTCAGTCTTAGAAATGGGGCTGTGGGGATCGTAAGACAAAATATAGTTGGCAAGCACTGCTCTAGAATGTCAACGCAGCCCTAGCTTGAAGATAATGTGTGTGCGTGTCTGGTCATCTCAGTTGTCGCCTTGTAGTAAAATTCTTTAACCTCCTGGCTCAGCAATATATCACTTACAGTTGAAGTAAGGCATCATTACATTATCAATTAAAGCTCCTTTCGGAATAAGCTCTTGCAGTTTCCATTAAATGATTCCATTTCCTCAAGGCATAAAAACTTACAATAGTTTTTGCATATTCATTTTTAAATAATACACTCATAGCCTTACTAGTTAAACTTATAAATACTGTTAAACTTGAGGTGACAGACATTTCTGGGTAAAAAAGACATGCTTGGTGGAAACTCTCCCACGTTCAAGCATCATTTCCTTCTTAGAGACATCAAAGATCTGTCTGAGTTGGCAAAAAAAAAAAAAAGATAGACGAAGAGGAAAATGTCTCATTCAGATTAGTTGATGGTAAGACTGATATGCAGAGAGGTCTAACGCTAACTCAGTACAACAAAACCAGAAAAAAAAAAAAAAAAAACACGGCCAGGAAACAAGCGGAAGAGAAAGCCTATGTTGGTTTAGCTCGACAACCATGAGCAGCGACTTTCTTTGTGCTCTTCTCATCATCACCTTCCTGGAATCAGGTAAGTGCATATTGTGTGAAATAACTAAAAAAACATTTTTATATAGTTGTGCATTTAAAAAAGGTGCACGGACAACCAAAAAGTCTGTGGTTATTAGTTCGAGCAGACAATGCAAAACTATTTTTTATGAATTTGGAAAAAGTACAGTTAAATTCATGTGGGATGACAAGAATGATTCTATGGTAAATGAAGACATCATGTATCAAAAGAGTTTCCAAAAAGTGATTGGCAACAAACTCACAAAAGCATAAACCAACGCCTTCACATGCGCTGCTGACGGCTGTCTGACTAACTGCACTTTCACTGATAACATTGTACATAAACAAATGATCAGTCTCTTCATTATGATATTACTTAACATAGTATTATACCTTTTCATTAATGGGTTGCTTTTGTTGCACATTTTATTTTTATCCTGATTCACTTTTAGAATTTACTTTTACTTTTTCTCATTGATTCATTTTGATTTATTCTGATCTGACAACTGATTTTGCACAGATTTTATTTATTTATTTATTTTTGTCAAAGATTAACAAATTTCAATTCACTGTACAAAACAACTTTTTTTGTAAATTATAAATAAATCGTGTAATTATATTAGAGCATATTTTACAAGAAAATACTATTTCAGTTTTGTATTTTTTTATTTAGCTCCAGTGCAATTACTTACTGTTTCTTTGTAATTTTACTGTTTTTTTGTTTGTGAAAATTTTCTTCACTATTCTTCAACTGTATAGCGTGTTAAATTTTTGTGCTTAAATACAGCTTGTACTAAACTGTAGTTTCAACATGCGTCAGAAACTGCTCTCTCTAAAGCATCTTTGAGGGCAGTAAATAGCGGCAACCTCTGAGACTAAATATAAAACAAAAGGTTTCATAATGACTTCAGATGTTTAAAGAAGTCAGTACCTTATTATTTTCAGTTAATAACAAGTTTATATTCACAAAGATTTACTGGTGATACATTTTTTTTTTTGTCAGTAACAAAAAACAAATTTTTGACAAATTTTCTACTAAGCATTCAAAATTTAAATTTTTTGGATTATGTCTCAGTGATCCTTGTAATATCTCTGTGAATTATTTCATTTGTGTTTTTTAACAGGCAAATCAAAGAGTGGTGTATCTATCAGTCACAGTCGAGATGGATATGGCCAGAACATTACTTGTCTCCTCTCAGGGGATGAAAATATGACACAAATCAATTGGGAGATGCTAAGAGGCCCGAATCGCACCAAATTGGGCATGTATCACCCACATTTTGGAATTTACATAATGCAAAAGTATAAACCTAAAGTGAAGATCCAGAACAAACAGACTCCTCATCCATCATCATCCCTTCTCATTAAAGTAGCATCAAATGAGAGTGTGCAAATCTGTTGTGCGTTCATTACATTTCCTTCGGGTAAACTTGAGCAGTGCACTGATATCAGTAAGAAAGATGTCAGTATCAACAAGCCTATGATAAAAGGTAAAACTTACACATGTAGTCCTATACATACCTTGCCGTTCCTTTGAGATTCTTGATTTTTTTTTTTTGTATTTAATTTTAGATTTTACATATGTGGAACCAGAACCAATGCTGGGAATATTTGGACGTTTGGGTGCAATGATCATGGGAACCATTCTTTCCCTTTTTATCCTGACCATCCTATTCTACTTATGCAGAAAAAACAGCTGTAGAAGGTAGAGGTCACATCTTACATATATTTACACAAAACAAGATATTTCTATACTTATAGACTTAAGACCAAAACAAAGGAAAAACCTGTATATTAAACACTTTAAAACTTATTTACAAAACAATCTAAGAGAAAAATCATGGGAAATTTGACCTTGCAGGAGGAAGTCCTTTGAAATAGGAACATACTTGGCAGACGTACCGGCTGAGGTAAGACTTTCCATCCAAATTTGAAGGGTTCATTCCACACCATTCTATAATTATGAATGCTAAGTGTGACTATTTACAAAGAGCATCAACATCAGTAACAGCTGAAATGGAAGCTGCAATGTAAAAGTGTTAGAAGTGTGGTATAGTGCATTTTTAACTGTGACATTTCCTTTCAATCTCAAATACGCTTTAATATAGCATGTGATTGCATTTAAGGTATCAGTTTCCTGTTATTTTCTAAAGAATGTGTGTGGTTGTGGTTAAAGTTTGAGTGCAACAGTATCAATTCGCATGACCTTTGTTTGCGGCAACATTATGAAACAGACAGTAGAAATTGTTTTAACATTTTAATAACAATAATAAAACCATTGTTATATATATATATATATATATATATATATATATATATATATATATATATATATATATATATATATATATATATATATATATAGTTCATATTGCATATTTTATAATAATCCTGAAATGTAAATCCCTAATTTTAGACATTTGCTGAAGAATCAGTTGATGTACCAACTTCTCAAAGTTCTCCAGATGGCTTTGACCCCTCAAAACTTTATGCCAAGATCAAAAAAGACCTTTTCTATGGCCGGCTGTGGAAGTCTTACCAAGGCCAACCCAAATCATGCACACAAGGTACCATGACTGATCAAGGACATGTTTAACAAATGTTAGGACAGAGTCCCTTATAAATGCTAAATGTGGAGGGCAGCCCTTTGAGGCCAGTTACAACAGAATGAGTGCATTTCAATAGTTTATACTTTCCAGTCTTTCCAGCACGCCTGAGAGGAATCTTGTCATTTTTGTGTAATGTAAAATAGCTTAAAGCAGATTGCAATACTTTATGTAAAGAAAAGAGTGAATTATTAATATTAAAAGAAATGCATTCGTATTTCAATCGTTTTCAAGTTAAGATAAATGTTTGCAACACTGAATAAACTTATAAATAAACTTTTTATGTGAAAATCTAACAGACATGCAAGTCTCAAGTCTTTTGTCATGAATCTTTCAAGGCCAAATCTCAAATAATTTTGAATAACTTCTATGTGTTGAAATAGAATAAGTTTATTTTATGAATATTGTCAATTCATCGTCCAGGTGGATGCTGCACACTGGTGATGGATGAGGATTCCCTCCTCCCCAGTGTAAAGCGCTGTATAAAAGTTTTTTATGAATAAATTATTATTATTAGCTTTTATTATAATTTCCAAGTATTTCCTTGTTCATTAAATCGTGATTATCTAAAAGTAAATGAGGTTTTGCTTAAATAAATTGATGCATTTTATGCATGGTAGCTCTATTCAATCGTTTCATTATCAAATTTGGCAAGAGAAAGAGAGAATGAAATAACACTAAACAAATATTTTTTTTTCTTTCTGTGAATCTGTTATCTTACCGTTTATGTTCAGCGATATTTAGCTATTGCATGAGACAAGAAAATGATATTCACTTCCGTTATCTAGCTAGCATAAACTGTTTTTAAATGCTTTTTCTTCATCGAGTATACGTCACAGTTAGGTCACTTGCAGCTGCATGCGCAAAGTGGCGGAAAAACACCGGGAGCAAGTGGAAGGAAACGGGTAAAATCAAGGGACTAATAATAAAAAAATGCATTGTTATGCCTTTTGATGTCAGAATCGGCATGGAAATACTGTCGCCAAAGATGCCATTTAAAACTTAACGCAGACATTTAAAAGGACATATGAAACCTGCTATTTTAAAGCAAAATATTTAAACAATGAGTATATATAAAATTCATATAGGGGACATATTGTATTAGCCAAGTTGAAATACCTGCATGAAATACCATTTAAACTTATAACATTTTACATAATATTTACCTATTATATCTCACAATTCTGACTTTTTTATTGCAAATGCAAGTTTATATATCCTAGTTCGGACTTTATAAATTTATTCAAGTCGCGATTGTCGATTCTGTGGGGTAAAAGGCCAGAAGTGTGGGATTATAAACTGAAAGTCCTCACTGTTTGCAAACAAAACTGCAATGTCGCCTTCCACCGCTTGGTGGAGCTACGATACTGTTTTTGAGAAGGAAGCCTCCTTGTTAATGGCTTCGTGTCGTATTTCATAGAAGGCAAGTGTGTTTATTTTATTTTTTATTTTATTTTTTTATGTTCTCGAAACATGACTAGATCCATGTGCCCTCTAGTATATTTGAATAATTACTGACATTAAAGTTGCCACTTTACTTGTTAGCTAGCCAAATGAAAGATGTTAAATCTGTTTAAAGGCTGGACATGTGGAACAGTATTACAAGCCTGCACGAGTTTAAAGTCCACGTTCTCCCGAGATGGAAACTTGTCACATCCTGACCGTGTCAAAATCACACAACTGTGGATGCAGTTAAAGCTGCAGTAGGTAACTTTTTTTAAAATATATTTTTTTACATATTTGTTAAACCTGTCATTATGTCCTGACAGTAGAATATGAGACAGATAATCTGTGAAAAAATCAAGCTCCTCTGGCTCCTCCCAGTGGTCCTATTGCCATTTGCAGAAATCCATCGCCCCCGTTAAGAAACAACCAATCAGAGCTGCGGTCCGTAACTTTGTTTGTGTTCAAAATCTAGAAAAATATACATAATAAGCGAGTACACCATGAATCCATTTTCCAAACCGTGTTTTTAGCTTGTCCTGAACCACTAGGGTGCACCTATAATAAGGGGTACCGCGGCGGAGTAACCCAGTACCTTTAAGATTCTTCATAGACATAAACAGAGAGAAGTAGTTCCGGCTACGATGTTCTTCCGCAAGACACAAGCAGTTCTGTTTATTAACCGCTAGAGCGTCAAAACCTACTGCAGCTTTAAGTTAAGTTACCTCACGCGGTAAGTCCTGCAGACTCAAACAGAACAATCTTCTGGTTTTAGTTTTTAAAAAAGTTATTTATTATAGCCATGCTTTGCTTATATAGAGCTTGGGAAACGACGTCACTGCGCATTGCATTCTGGGTAGTCGCGGCCATTTTTGAGGACATGCTTATCAGTAAAAGTGAAAGTGACATGAAATACAGATCAAGTGTAAGATTACATATAAAGAAAAACTCAACAAGGAAGCAAAGATGCGGTATTTAGAAAAAAATCAAAGACAGTCAACGAACTCAATCTGCACGAACACAAAGAGTGGTCGGATGATCTTAAAGAGCTGCCGCTCGTAACCAATGTCTTTTCTAACCTTGTTTGTAGTGTCAGAGCGTACACCTCTGATCAGTTTAAAAATGATAAATCTTTTGAGTCTCACCTGCAATTTACAAATGGATGGGTGCAGAACCTACACATTTTCCGCGTCAAAGAGCGAGTTACACAGCCCCTTTACTTTTTAATATGCGTTATTGTAAACTGTACAAATTAACCTCAGTGCGTTATGATGCACAAATAAAGAGATACAGAATTGATCAATTTTGCCGTTTATTACTGTAACAGGTGGTATGCAATATGCATAACACTGATAATGCAGGAGATGTGGTTCATGCATAGGTAACATTTAATGTAACGTTAAGTCTGTCAAATCGATTAATCACATCCAAAAAAAAGTTGTTTATATAACGTACATTTCTGTATATTTATATATATATATATATATATATATATATATATATATATATAAATGCACATACATACGTGTGTATATATCAGACCAAAGGGACAATCCTTCTCTTCCTTCTTACTGCTGCTAACCAAGCTATGTGACGCCGCTTTGTTAACTCGGAGACCTGAGATCAAGGTGCGGTTTTCCAGCGGGAGAGCTGAAAAATCGCACTCCATTCAAATTATTTTTCCATGCCGGTCATGAGTACGAGTATGGCAGTTAATTACACAACAAGGTTTTACCATTGTAACTTATTTTTTAGCTGTAGAGAGCAAACAAAACAGTCTATTATCAATACAATACAATACATACAGCAGCGTCTGTGTCCTAAAGTCCCAGGATGCATTGCATTGCTGACGTCATGATCCCAGACTCTATTGTGTTTTTGAAAGAATGACTGTAGTAGTTGCATTTTAGCAGTCAATTATAAGTAGTTAAAGGGTTAGTTCACCCAAATATTAAAATTATGTAATTGATGAATCACACTCATTACAAACCCGTAACACTCAATAACCAATATCCCAGAGTAATTCATTTACTCAAACAGTATACTGACTGAACTGCTGTGAAGAGAGAACTGCAGATGAACACATTGAGCAGAGCCAGATATAGAATGAAAGATTGACTTTGGGATATTGGTTTGTTTTAACTCAGAGGGAGTGTCAGCCACATTAAAAAAGTGAACAGCTTAAGTCATTTGTGGATTAATGCTAATTGAAGACGTGAATCATTTCAAACGATTCAGTTCGATTTGGTGAACTGGTTCAAGAAGATTTGTGAACTGGATATCACTTAACTGCAGTGAACGCGCTCACAACAGACCTGAAAGAGAAGACAATACTGAATAAAGTCATAGGTTTTTCTATTTTTGGACCAAAATGTATTTTCAATGCTTCAACAAATTCTAACTGACCCTCTGATGTCACATGGACTACTTTGATGATGTTTTTCTTACCTTTCTGGATATGGACAGTATACCATACATATAATTTCAATGGAGGGACTGAGAGCTCTCGAACTAAATCTAAAATATCCTAAACTGTGTTCCGAAGATGAACGGTGGTCTCACAGGTTTGGAACGACATGAGGGTGAGTTATTAATGACATAATTTTTATATTTGGGTGAACTAACCCTTAATGTGACCAGACCACATGATCATAGCAAGACCACTTTGTTTCTTCTTAGTACACTGACATGCAGCCTGTAATCACATTAGTTTTTTGATAGATAATGTTATCCACAGTAATAAATTGATAAATTGTTACTACATAGGCCAAGTAGATTGCATCTGCTTTTGTTTGCAATATTTAATCATTTAAATGAATGAAACATTTTAACATTATTATGTATTTTTATATTTTTTTATATTTTTTTTTATTTTTATTTTTTTTAATTGACACACACACACACACACACACACAACAGTGTTTTACAATCCCCAGGTAACCTGTGCAGAAGAAACAATGGATTCACAATGTGTGGGTGAAATTGATGGACTGACCTTCTTTCTGGCCAAACCAGAGGATTACGATGATGTGATGGCCATCTCACAAGACATATATAGTGGCAACGATTACCTTCCTCATCGTTATCACTCCTGGATGACTGAGCCAGGAAGAGTGGTTATTATAGCACGGAGAGGAAAGAAGCTGGTAAGAGATACAAGAGTAAAAATGTTTGATAGATTTGGTCCATGTAACGCTTCACAATTTAATTTGCAGATCATATGGTGCAAATGCAAAAATGAAAAAAATTAAACCAAACATTAATTTTTTTCATGTTTTTTTCAGTCACTTCATAAATTCATAATTGCTATTTCCTCTCCTTTTTTCAGTTCACTAAATTGAGACTTAAGAAATTATAATTTGAATAAAAATCTAAACAATCGTTATTTTTACAATTTGGGCTATGGGCTGTAGCACTAGCGCAGGGGTGTGCTGCAAACTGTTTCACAAACGCTTAATGTGGCTTAATGTATCCTATTAAAACCATGACATTGGAGGACACACCTTATTAATAATAAAAATATAACACCTAATATTTAAAACACGTTGTGTTCTAATTCTGGACTCACCTGCTTGTATGTACATTGCATGTTTTAGAGATTTTTATTAATTAAATAAAATGTATGCTTTTGTAACTAGCTTATTGAATATTAAGAAAAGCAGACCACTCTTATTGTTAACTAACAGTACTTCATAAATAGTATTTTAATATACTATACTATTAATCTCAAAGATGAAGGACAATTGATTCCTCATGATTTGATATATGAGGTAATGTTTTTAGTCCGTTACTTCTACAGCTTCCAGTACAAAAACAGTGTTATGCTGCTTGATGTTGCATACTGGTATTTGTTGTCATATTATTTCAATGTTCTATCCCAATCATAAACATGCCAGTGGTTAACCATTTTGCAATAATTATCCTGTGCGCCTTTAGGTGGCTCTGGAGTCAGGTCTGGTGGTTGATGGAGGTGAAACTGTAATAATTGAGGGATTAAGAGTGTGCCCAAAGGAAAGGGGCTGTGGTATAGCTGGAGTGATCCCGAGATCTACTGACTCTATATAAAGAAGGTCTACCCTAATGTGAAGACCAAGCGCCTCACCAGATGAGATAACCCAGGGCCCCAAAAACTGGGCAAATTCCCAGACCGGGTAAATTAAAACTTGAAAAGTGAGTTCTATACATTAACATTATTTAATGTATTATGACCACTGTCCTAAATATTGTTGGGTCATGATACCTAATTTGTTAACCAATTTTATATGTTCTACATAAGCTGCAAAAGAAAGTTTAGACTTGGAATATTCATAAAAAATGTTTTGGTAATCTGCATTTTGTATCTCTCACATGTCGCCCTGCCCCATACCTACTCTGATTGGTTTGATCATCTTTCATATGAAAGGTGTGTGTGTGTAGTTGGTGGAGGATGGACTATGTTGTTTAAAATGCTAAAAACGTTGTGCAGTTTTACAAAGCCTTCATTATAATGCATAGAAAAAAATAATAATAATAAAAACATTAGGCTGTAACTCGCCATGTCCCTGAAATGATTGTTTGGTTAAATTGAGCTAATCTTTAGGCTAACAGATGAACAACCCACTACATTTAATAAATTAATTTGGTTGATTTATCCACAGTGGGAGGATCAGGTCTTCAGATAGAAGAGTGAATTATGAATTAAATAATTTTTGAAAATTAGATTATTTCATATCATCAGAGTATGAGAAAGGAAATGAAAATTATGTATCAGTATTGTTTTAATTTATATAGCATGACAAGCCAATTATTGTTAAATATAGTTATCTGTCATGAATAAGGCACGGCTCATATCTGCTTGTCTGTGAATAGATTGCGGTAACACTTTACAATAACAGTACTTGAATCATCATGTACTAATACCTGAATTAATAATTACTTGACTATGAACTAATGATGAGTTAAGACATTTATAAATCAAGAGCTAATGAAGAACTAACTTAACTATAACATGAGCCATATGAAATACTGCATGAATAACACTTCCTTAATTACATGTTAGTTCCTGCATAATAGTTAATGCATTAATTAACACATTCTAGAAGCAAGATGTATGAAAATGACACAATTTATAAATTTGCCACCAGCTCTGTCACAAACATCAGTGAAAGACAGTGGATTTATTGTGTAACGGGTGTGCTTTGTCTTTAACAGTTTATGTAGGTTGGATGCACGTCCGTTAACTCTTGTATGTACTGCGTTGTGTTCTTGTGTTGAATGAAGGAAAGACGCAGACCACGACCAACTGCTGGTTTCTCTTTAATAAAGGCGAAACAGCAAATTTGTTTCCTCTCAGCGAGCCTGGTACAGACTGTACAAATAAACAACAAAAATATAAGGCTCTGTCACATGCAGTCTCCTCCACACAATATACAGGTCTCAAGCTCCTCCTCTCAGCTAGTCTGGCGCAAACTGAAAGAAGCGCGTGAATGACGCCACAAAGCCTGCGACACTCTTAAAGTGAAAGTACAGGTATTAACACTATGATCTGAATACAACATCCAGACATACATATTGGCAATAGAACACATCTTAAACATTTAGAAAACAATATTCATCAGGATTTGGTGACATTTCAACCGTAAAAGTAAAGATATAATTTCAACCTGGTTACATTCACCCCTCCTGAAATTCACCAACATCCTGAAAAGTGGGGTCTCGGGACTGTAAAGAACACATAATACGTCTGCTACTGACACAATCTGGCCCAAATGAAAATAAATAGACCTAGTCCACAGTCAACTTAGAAGTCACCTCACATACAAGGTTCAGGGAAAAAAAAGGTTGATCAGGTCTCTCAATCCCCTTAGCTCAATGCGACGCCTGATACGCCACACAACACTTGGCCCCCCAAAAAAATTGTCCCACAGACATTTGCAAGTATCAATGCTCATAACACAGTCCAAAAAAAATAAAAAAAAATATATATATATATATATATATATATATATATATCAAGAGTCATCTCTGCAAAACAAAGAGAGATTAGCTATGGCTCCCAAACAAAATATTTGAACCCCTCAGAAATGGTTTCTGAACCATGGATTCTATTAGTCTGTTCACTGATTTCACTACTCTCCCTGCACGTGTTCTAACAAGACCATCAGCTGCGGTCTGTGTGTGCGGATCAGTGTTAACCAATGCATCAGCATGTGGTGAGTGTGAAATATCTGATTGTGGTGCAGGTGAAATGGATGGGTTATCAGTAATGGCACCAACATGACTTTGCACTGAACTAGACTGGTCCAGCTCTTCTGAATCAGCTGACTCAGATTCAAGTGGGACTTCAGGGGACGAAACTGCAAGACTCTCACCAGTTCTGGAATTTGACAGGTTCTGTGCACTGTCATCTTGAGTCAATAACTCAGACACTGAGGCTCTATCATCATCACAGTCACAATCTTCCTGAGCAGACTCCTCGCTGACCAAAGACTGATCATTTCCATCGGTATCCTGGCTCTCATCCATCCCAGAGAGTGGCAAGAAGTTGACCTCCAACAAAAGATTCCTGTGCACAACACTCGTGCGTCCCTCTGCATCCTGTATTTTATAGACATGGATATTGGGATTTGCACCAATAACTGTGTACACTCCATCCTCCCATTTGTCGGCCAACTTCCTCTTCCCTCGTTCTCCTTTATTTGCTACTAAAACACGATCTCCCACAGAGAGGTAGGTACCCTTGACACGTTTGTTGTACTGCCGAGCCTGGTGCTGTTGCTCAGTAGATGAATGTTTCTGGGCGATTTCCATAGCAATTTTGAGGCAAGAAAGCAGGGACTTGGCATATGAGTCATAGTCAACAACCCCTGGGTCATTCAAAACCTGCTTAAACATGATATCCACTGGCAATCTAGGCACACGGCCAAACATCAAGAAGAAGGGGGCGTAACCAGTAGTCTCATGAACGGTGGCGTTATAGGCAAACGTGATGGTTTGAATTTGTTGTGGCCACTGTTGTTTTTCCTTAAGGGGAAGGGTACGGAGCATGTTACCCAAAGTGCGATTAAAACGCTCTGTTCCCCCATTTCCCATGGGGTGGTAGGCTGTCGTATGGGATTTTGCTACACCGGCCAGACGAAGAAGCTCTGCAATCAAGTTGCTCTCGAAATTGGTGCCCTGATCGGAATGTATTCTCTCAGGGAAACCGTAAACACAGAACACATTGTCCCAGAGCTTCTTGGCGACTTGCTTTGCCGTCTGATTGGCACAAGGGAATGCATGGGCGAGTTTGGTGAAATGGTCGGTGACCACTAGGACATCCACAGAACGCTGCTTACTGTCCTCCGCCGACCAAAAATCTATGCAAACTAACTCCATCGGGGCAGAGCTCTTGATGCTTTCTAGGGGCGCACGAGCAGCAGGTTCTGGCGACTTCCCTAACACACACCTCAGACAGCATCTGACATGTGCCCTCACATCCCTCTCCATATCAGGCCAGTAAAATCGCTGCCTTGCCAGCGAGAGAGTACGGTCCTGACCTTGATGACCAGCCAGATCGTGTATGCCCAACAATGTCTTTTCCTTTAGACTCAGAGGCAACACATATTGAAATCTTCTCTGTTTGGACACAGGATCTCTCGTCACTCGATACAACATCCCATCATGGACTTCCAACTTGTCCCATTGCTTGAACAATCTTAGGACTTTTGAATCAGCACCATGCCTTTCCCGCCTAGATGGTCGCTTCCTGGCTGCAACAAAAGGTAACACCTTAGAAATGCTGGGGTCTTGCTCTTGACTCAGCTGCAGCTCCTGAGCAGAGAACATGGGTGTAACATCCTGACCACTCGACAGCTGTTGGACGTTTTGGGTCAGATAGAGTGCCCTGGATTCCGCTGCATCAATCCAGTCACAGTGGGCCTGACAAAGAGCTCTGATCTCGGCAGAATCACACGCCACCTTGAACATTTGATGGTCCCCAGATCTGTAGCTTTGAGACTGGCAGCTGACCCTGAAAGCATCCTGCACAGAATCCTCCTCTATCCCATTAGCTTCCTGAATCAGGGTGGGATATGGTTCCTTCAGCAGCCTCTGACAAATGGGCTTCGCGAAGAGGTCACGACTCAAGGCATCAGCCACCACATTTCTTTTCCCAGGCAGGTGTTTAAGATCAAAGGAGTAAGACGCAAGCTTAGAGACCCAGCGGATTTCACATGCGTCAAGCTTTGGCTTTGTTAGAAGGTAGGTTAGTGGATTATTATCCGTCCAAACTGTGAAGCTACGGCCTTTTAGCCAGTGGCTAAACTTTTCACAGACACTCCACTTCAAAGCCATGAACTCCAGTCGATGAGCTGGATACTTCCGTTGTGACGCACTAAGGGTCTTGCTTGCAAAAGCAACCGGTCTGGCCTTGGACTCTCCTCGTGGCACTTGTGAGAGCACTGCTCCAAGTCCATTCATCGAAGCATCGACTGACAGAATAAATGGCTCGTCAAAGTCTGGATGAGCCAGCACAACACATCCCAACAGCATAGTCTTCAACCGGTCAAAAGCCATTCCACATTCCGCTGACCAGTCTGCAGGAGTAAGCTTGCGATAGGCATCAAGGGGCTTCTTATCTCTAGCTGACCGTCCCCGCCTCTTCTGTCCAGCTGTAAGTGCGAACAAGGGCTTCGCAATGGAGGAACAGTTTGGGATGAAATGCTGGTAGTAAAATACCATGCCAAGGAAAGATTTTATTTTCCGTACAGAAGGCGTGCACTCATCGTCCTCCATGAGGTCTCGTACTGTCATCTTGGTTATGACCTCCACTTTGGCAGGATCAACGGCCACACCCTCGCCATTAATGACATGTCCAAGGAATCCAACTTGTTCTCGAAGCAGATAGCACTTCTTCGGAGCCAGTTTCAAGTTATTCTCCCTCAACCTCTGGAACACTGTGCGGAGTCTGGACAGGGCCTCATCCTCTGACGATGCAAAGACGAGAAGATCATCAAGATAACACAGGAGTTTTGTAAAGTTCATGTCCCCAAAAATCCCAATCATCATCCTCATGAAGGACGCTGGACTGTTACACAGTCCCTGTGGCATGCGATTATATTCATGCAGTCCAAGAGGGGTTGTGAAAGCTGTGTACTTCTTGTCGTCTTCATGCATTGGGATGTTGAAGAAGCCAGAAGTGAGGTCCATCGTGCTAAAGAGGCAATTGCCACCAAGAGCAGCCAGGCAGTCAGACTGGTGCGGCAAGGGATGGGCGTCCTTTAAGGTCCGGGCATTCAGCCACCTGAAATCAGTGCAAATCCGCAACCCACCGTCTTTCTTCCACACCATCACCAGTGGCGAAGCATACTCGCTTGACGATTTCCTGATAATGCCCTTTTCCTCCATATCAGTGAGAACCTGCCTCAACTTCTGATAGTGGGCAGGAGGGACTCTCCTGTACGGCAAGCGAAAAGGGCGATCGTCGGTGAGATGGATGCGGTGTGTGTATCCCTTGACCTCACCACAGTCCAATGAGTGCTTGGAGAAGATGTCTTGGTATTCAATTAATAACTGTGTGAGCTTAGACTTACAGTCTTTACTAACCTGACATGTGTCTATGTCAACATCACTCAAGCCCAACTCTGACAGGCTTTTAGCCAGCTGACCAGCTGAATAGGCACTGGGCAATGTGTCAAGATTCTGTTGCAGTATGTCATGTACTTTTTTCTCCGTATGAGATTGCTGTATCTCAATGTCAGGTTGTTTGTTGTGTGCATTTGGTTGTTTTATTTCTGAAGCCACCTGTAGACCCTGAGAAGCAGCTAGATCCTCGATTGCCAAGCATGGAAACACATCAGCCAATTTGCTATTTCTCTTCAGTGTGACAGCTTTGTCAGATGGGTTAACAACTGTCATTGGCACCCATCTATCACCCCAGAGAGGCGTAACAAGACGGCCCACTAGAACACCTCGTGGCATGGCTTTGGAGTTGGTTGGTTCTACGACAACAGTGCTTCCAGGTGACATCGGCACGCTAGCAGGGAGTCTACCCCAAACCAAGTGTTCATGCCTGGGTAGAAGTATCACTGATTGGGTGAGCTTGACAGTGCCTATTTTGTCAGGAACCTCACTCCCTCTCCAGCGCTCGACATTTGTGAACATCGACAAGAACTGTTCAACATTGGGATCAGACTGATACTCCGGTCTGGAAGCCATGTTCCAATAATCATTATCACCCTTCAGAACACGAATCACATGTTTGATGACATTCGAGCCCAATATGAGATCGTCATGCTGGCCAGGCACAACCAACGTAGGTACAACACAGCGAGCGCCGTAAAGTTGCATCTCCAAGCTATAAAAACCCTCAGGTCGAGTCTGCAGACCACCACAGCCAATCAAAACAATATTTTCTTCAGGGTGCTGCTTCTCGGGCAAAACACCAGCAGAGCTGAGTTTCTCTACCGCGTGTTCGCTGATGCTACATGCCATAGAGCCGGAGTCCAACATGCCTTTAAGCTGCACACTGTGATTGACAAGGACAGTAGCATAAAACAACTCACTGAATGCTTCGATCTTCTGTGTGGCTTGAATGACTATTCGGGTCCCCTCAGGTGCTTTGGCACAGCAGTCCTCATATAAGCGAGCTGGGTCGTGTGTATCAGAGAGGGATTCATTTACAATACCCACA
Source organism: Carassius gibelio (assembly GCF_023724105.1). Lineage (NCBI taxonomy): Eukaryota > Metazoa > Chordata > Actinopteri > Cypriniformes > Cyprinidae > Carassius > Carassius gibelio. The sequence continues at coordinate 28,595,010 of NC_068377.1, read as the reverse complement.
CCGCCCCTCCCAGGGTGTGGGTTTTCTAGTTTAACTGTTGATCCTGTCCACCAGCACTGTTGGCAGATTGAGAGCGGCGCTGGTTGGTCTGATCAGGACAGTCCCTCTTCCAGTGACCAGGCGATAAGCACTTTAAACACCTGTTCTCTCGCCTGCAGTGAGACAATGTGGAATGATCAGAAGCCCTACATACCCTGCACACCTTTCGAAAAGAGTGAGGGACTGCGGCTTGAGCTCTGGGGTTAGCTGGCACTTGTGTATGCTGTGTAACCAGTCGGTCTAACAAGTTCACCAAACTCCTCATGCAGACATTGTCAACACTCGCAGTAGTCATGGGCACCGGAGATGGCACAGACGGTACATTGGTGTTTGAGGCTGGTGTATTATCAGCCATAGGCACATGACACTGGGAAAGGACTTTGTGCTCTACTGTGCTCACCTTAAGTGGCCTAACAGTTGCAGCTTGAGTTTTCTGTCCCTGCATGTGCTCATCAAGCCTCTCTTGGATCTCACGTGCCGACCATTTCTCAGCAGACTTGAACTTGAAAACACTTGCAAGAGACTGGTCTGGGCAGTATTTGATGAACATCATACTGACTTCATGGCCCGGGTCATCAATGCCACGGCCTTGCCTTTTCAGATATTCATCTGCTACATCAACTGTTTTGTTTAGCCGTATCCAGTATTCCATAGCATCTTCACCTGGCATGGGCAGTGTATTGTAGAAATCTGCTAAAGGCATGTTTGAGTAAGTAAGTTCGCTGAAGTGTTGTTTCAGAATGTCAAAAATCACATCGGGATTCGCAGTATGGTTAATAGATGTGTCGTTACGCAGCTTTATCCTCACCACATCCCCTGCTTTGCCCATTAGCTTTGCCAGGACTTCTTGTGAATGCTCAATCACTGGAATAGCTAGTTTCTTTAAATACAGAGTCATAAGATTTTCCCACTCATGAACTGTGAATTTGTCTGAGCTATCACCCCTGAATATAGGAGGCTCTCTTACGTCTGACTGCATGACAACCTTGACGTTAGGCAATGTCATCTCTGAGGGCTGTACAGGAGTACTGGTGTTGTGTGTGCACCTGTCAGATTGTAGCTTAGCTGTAATGGATTCACCTAGCTTCTCAGCTAACTGTGTAATGAGTGAGCTTAAATCTGGATTCTGCTCGACTTGGCTTGTCATGGGACGATCTATATAACGTGTAGAGGTAAGCTGTGGGGTGTGTAATGCTGTGACACTAGGCCCTGGTGTTCTGGACTCTAAGGGTCGAAAGAACAAACCCCTCCCCACACCAAACTGGTCCTCGATAGAGTCACGCTCAGCATTGTCAGTTTCACCCTCTGCAAAATATGTGTAACCCTCTGCCATATTTCAGTCACTCCATACACAGAAAAGAAATATGAGAGTAAAAAAAAAATATAGCCAATAAAATAAAATCTAAATGACTAAACTCGAAGAGCACAAACAAAAAAAATATAGAGATAATCACATCAATCAGCAATCAATTGCACATCCTTAAAGCACTCTCTTAAATGCTGTTATATTGAAGACAAAAATAAATAAATATCAGGTTGCAGTCCAAGGAAATACCTGACCACAGTAAAAGGCGATTGAATGCAGCTTCCCACGGCGAACGAGCTGACGTCGATCTTCAGACCAATCCTTGAAAGGTCACGGCACCATTGTAACGGGTGTGCTTTGTCTTTAACAGTTTATGTAGGTTGGATGCACGTCCGTTAACTCTTGTATGTACTGCGTTGTGTTCTTGTGTTGAATGAAGGAAAGACGCAGACCACGACCAACTGCTGGTTTCTCTTTAATAAAGGCGAAACAGCAAATTTGTTTCCTCTCAGCGAGCCTGGTACAGACTGTACAAATAAACAACAAAAATATAAGGCTCTGTCACATGCAGTCTCCTCCACACAATATACAGGTCTCAAGCTCCTCCTCTCAGCTAGTCTGGCGCAAACTGAAAGAAGCGCGTGAATGACGCCACAAAGCCTGCGACACTCTTAAAGTGAAAGTACAGGTATTAACACTATGATCTGAATACAACATCCAGACATACATATTGGCAATAGAACACATCTTAAACATTTAGAAAACAATATTCATCAGGATTTGGTGACATTTCAACCGTAAAAGTAAAGATATAATTTCAACCTGGTTACAATTGCAATATTTACGTTTAACCTAACTCATCCAACGCACAATGATGCATTCATAATTAAAAATGACTTTATCATTCGGTTTTGAGTGATTCCACTGCTGTCCTACAATAACATTAAGCAGACGCAATTTTCCAAATTAAAATCAGTTAGCATAGAGATGCTGATTATCACTTTTGTTACGTTATGGATTGGTTTACTGTCTTTATATCAGACATTTGTCTGGCTCTTCTTTTGGGCCACTATCGCCACTTCAAATGATCAACTTTCCTCTTACCGTTCAGTTCCTTCTCAATCCAAATGCAGCCACAGGACCTCTGCTCTTCAACTTATTTACAAACCACAGAAAAGGACCAAATTCCTGACTTAGATGAGCTGAATATGTATAGAACATGTGTAATTGATAACTTGTTAAAGATGTGCCCCACCAAGACAAATCATGACATAATGAATGATACATCAACAAGTCATGAATTCATGTGACTTTATAAGTAATAAATGATGAGTTAGTAATAATGTGCCCTCCCAAGTAAAGTCACGACATAATGATACATCAACAAGTCATGAATTCATGTTAGTTTATGAGTTGTTAACGATTACGTAATGTGAAGTCATTATCTAAAGTGACCCAAGCCGTAATTGTTGTGACACTTGACAGCACTACGAAAGCCACAGCCTGAGCACACGCCACTCCCATTCTCTTCATTAGTTTACAATCAGTTTAACAGTCCTGTCTAATATGTTATTAGATCAAACTCTTATACAAATAAAGTAGTCAGTATATGAAAAAGTATGCGTTTACCGTGTGTTTGATGTCCAGTGTTGCTAGCTGAGCAGAAATAGATAATCATGTTTCGCTCGGTCACCTCAAACTTGCGTTGGATTTTATCCTGAGGCCAAGGTTGAGAAGTCCATCTATCACTGTTTTCCATGTTCGTAGTTAGTTCAGCCAATCAGCTTACACTTATGTCACTGGTAGTTCCTGTTGTGCTGGGTTAGACCCTACACTTAAGTATAGGGTCATTCCCAGTTCCTGCAGTGCGAAAGCCCCTATTCCCCAATGCCAAACTGTAATCATTGTGACATTAGAGTAACAAATGCCCTATCAAAGACTGGTTGCTAAAGGTTATTGTTAAGGTCATCCCTCTTTTTTTGCATTTGAGACATTAAAAATCTCTAAATTAACTGTGGTTTAAAAAAAAAAAATTCTTTACCTGTGGTTTTGTTCTACACCTTTTTTATTTGTTCTTTGTCATTGCACTTCTGAGGCATGAAGCAGTTATCTCGCCTAGACTGCCACTGACTGCATCTTCATCCACTACTGCTGCATCACAGGAGAATGAGTCCAGTGATGAATCTTCAGACTCCTCAGAATCTGAACCAAGAGCAAAGAGGAAGAAAAAAGATAAAATGCGAAAAAACAAGAAGAAATCCAAGAAACTGAAGGTTGATTTTAGGAGAGGTATGTTTATTCTATCAAAAGAATTAAAAGGTATAGTTCATCCAGAAGTGAAAATTGTCAAGGCTTTAAGTGAATAACCAGAGAATATCTCATCGCATCTGCTTTTTGGAGAAAGTGTTAATAAACTTTATATGGCACCTTTAAAGGGTGCATCTAAAGACAAACATACAAATAATATCTTGACAAAATAGAAACATCAAAACAAATTTAAGAGAAAAAGATGTATTTAAAAAAAAAAAAATGCAATATTCACTTGTATGCTAGCCTGAAAAAAATAAGTTTTAAGTGAAGATTTAAAAACACCAAGAGTCCACATGACTGATCTCAGTGGGAAGAGAATTAGTTTTTGAGCCACAGAAGAAACAGCCTGATCACCCACAGAACGTAAAACGTTTAAGCAACAATATATATTTAAAAAAAGCCTGAATCAGAAGAGTGGAGATTTCGTCTAGGGGTGTAGACCAATAAAAGTTCAGACAGGTATTTGAATATAGTATTTGTTAGGTATTTGCTGAACCATGCAAGGCCTTGTAGGCAAGCATGATGGCAATATGTACTGAACGCGATATCTATTCATAAAACTGCATGCATCTCGCAGAATAACATTGTAACCAGAGATAGTTCTGTGTTTGTCAGTGACGAGTCACGCAGGTACTGGGCTCCTCAGAGGCATCCTGCTCTGTCTATAGTAGTCAGAACATAAACAACTTTAGTGATAAATGTACCGTAGTGATAAGACAAAAAACATGGTTTGGAAGATGGATTCATGATGTAGTTGCTGATTTAATACAGTAGGTAAATTTTTTTTATTTTTTTTATTATTTTTTTTTTTTTTAAAGTGCAACATTGTGTACCTTAAAGGTAATCTGCTAACCTATCTGGTTATTTTTATTGTAGCAGTTTTATTCAAGTTTAAAATCTGAATGTTAGAGAGGATATATCATTTTTTTTTTATATCAGTATGCATATGCGATGATCATTGTTTATCCTCATTTTAATAACTCTGTTTAATAAAGCACATACAAATGTTCTTAACAGAAAGCGATACAACCTGTTTTACAAGAGAGTTAAGTTTATCATAACCACATTTTATTTTTATTAATTTTCCTTAAAGCAATAGCACAAACCAAAATAATTATCATTATTAATTTACTCACCTTTATGTTTTGTCAAACTCTTAAAACTTTCTTCTTCCTAGTAAGAACCCCTGAAGACTCCATCAAACGCTACCACAAAGTGTTACAACTGGTAAATGGTGGTTTCAGTAAAGCTGAAGCCTACAACAAAATTAATTAACGAGTACAAAGCTATGAGAGCAACCTTTAAAAAGGGAGAAAGCATCCAAAAATTTGCTGGTAGCTTTCTTGCACGGTGCCTTGCTCAGCCTAATGTAGACATGATAAAAAATTGAAAGAGAGCAGTGCCATTCTTGACATCTCAAAGAAGTGAGGTATATATTGTTGCCTTAAGGGATGGTTCACCCAAAAATGAAAATTGACATTTACTCGTGCTCAAGTAGTTCCAAACCTGTAGGAGTTTCTTTCCCCTTCTGTACACAAAGGAAACTATTTGGAAGAATGTTTGCAACCAAGCAGATCTTGGGCAACACTTACTGCCGAAGTAGGAAAATAAAATGTCTTAACTCATCATTAGTTCATAGTCAAGTAATTATTAATTCAGGTATTAGTACATGATGATTCATGTACTGTTATTGTAAAGTGTTACCTAGATGGCTTTATTAATAGTATGTTTACTGAGCTTGGTCTTTTTTTAAACACTTTTTTAATGCATTAAGCCATGTACTTTCACGTTCAGTGCTTTAGAATGTTCCAATCATTCATTTGTGAATTTGAGTGATCCAGAAGATAAAATTTGCAGCAGTTAACATCTCGTGATTTAATAAAACCGATATAGTGAATCAAGTTTACAATAAACAACTGTGCATTATAATAAAGGCTTTGCAAAACTGCACAGCATTTTTAAACAATATACTCCGTTCTACACCACCTACGCACACGTTCTATCATGCATGTCTATGAAAAAAAAAAGTTAAAGTTAAGTGACATTCAGCCAAGTATGGTGACCCATACTCAGAATTTGTGTTCTGCATTTAACCCATCCAAAGTGCACACACACATCAGTGAACACACACAAACCATGAACACACACCTGGAGCAGTAGGGAGCCATTTATGCTGTGGCACCCGGGGAGCAGTTGGGGGTTGCACAATGGGCAAGGGGGTTGCTCAAGGGCACCTAAGTCGTGGTATTGCGCCTTTCCTTGATGATCGAAAGATGATCGAACCAATCAGAGTAGGCATGGGGCGGAGTGACACGTGCAGCCTCGTCTCAATCTGCAGGCTGCAGCCGGTTGTACTTGTATCTCAGGACTCTCCAGTTTCAGTCTGTTAAATAGTAAGGTGTTGCCAAAGCCATGTTTGTTAGAAGAAACAGTCGAGCAACAGAAAAGGACAGCAGTTTGTAAGTGTTTTGCCTTGGTTTTCTTGTTGTTCTTCAGTTGTGATTACTAGGAAATTTTTTTCATTTACTGTTTTTTTTACTATGGTAAATATGTTCTGAAGTGGCATTTGATCTCTCGTTTGCCTATTGCGGGACTCTCCAGTTTCGGTTTGTTAAATAGTAAGGCATGGCCATAGCCAGTGAAAGTACTTATTTACCTGTTATTTACTAGTTAAATAGTAAGGCATGGCCATAGCCAGTGAAAGTACTTATTTACCTGTTATTTACTAGTTCAAAATTATGTGCCCTCCAGAAGTTTGCGTTCTGATCGAGTGAACGACGCCTTGTAGTGCCATCCCAAAGATGTTCAAAAATCACTTTCATGGACCTTTTCCTGGATTGTGCTCAGCTGGTGGAATGACCTCCCAATCTCAATTCGAACAGCGGAGTCTTTACTCATGTTAAAAAAAACTCATGCTGCCTGCACCGATATTAGGTGTAGGCCAGGGCTCGGAACAAGTAGTTCCACTCACCATTGCTAAAGCACTACCTCACTGGGTGAGATCGGATAACACTGGGAAAACTTACCCGTTCTGCTTGGAACAGGAATGTTGCGGAAACCCAATCCTTCCCTAAGGAGTTTTCAGGAGCAAATACACATATAGCATACGTTTAGGTGTATATGGAGAACTTTGAGGTGATTGAAACCCTCTTGGGAAGGCAGACGTCTGCTGGGGAAACACACACTCTAACGATATAACGTGGACTATAAACATACAAGTACCGCAGCCTTCCATGGTTCTCATGGATTCATCATGAAGGCCTGGCGCCGGACAATACGGACAATATGTCTGTGGTGGCCTACATAAACCATCAAGGGGGTCTGAGGTCTCGCCCTCTATGCAGACTGGTGCATCAGATCCTATTGTGGTCCCAAGGGAAATTGTTGTCTCTCAGAGCAACATACATCCCAGGGAATCAGAATCAGGGAGCAGACATCCTGTCGAGGCAGGGGCTGAGGCCCGGGGAGTGGAGACTCCACCCCGAGTCCATATGTCAGAGGTTCGGCCCAGTGGAAGTGGATTTATTCGCGTCTCGAGAGACGACTCACTGTCCACTGTGGTTCTCCCTCACACATCCAGCCCCACTGGGGTTGGATGCCATGGTACAGATGTGGCCGAGGCTGCGTCTGTATGCCTTTCCCCCGATCGCTCTGCTCCCGGGAGTTCTAGAGAGGGTTCGTCGCAACGGCATCAGTTTATTATTGGTAGCCCCATTGAACTATGGAAACTGTGGGTCTGGCCCCTGAGGGGGCACAGTACCGAGAGGCCGGCCTGTCAGCAGGAGTAGTGGAGACCATACTCAGCTCTAGGGCTCCCTCCACGAGGAAATTGTACGGCCTAAAATGGAATGTTGTCACCGTTTGGTGCAGAGAGTGTGAGGTGGACCCAGTTAACTGCCCAGTGGCTTCAGTGCTGGAGTTCCACCAAGACCTTACCCCGTCCACTCTCAAGGTGTACGTGGCTGCCATTTCGGCTTTCCACACTCCTCTGAGTGATTTGCCTCTGGGGAGACAGCCGTTGGTCGTACTTTTCCTCCGTGGGGCTTGGAGGATGAGACCTGCGGCTCGTACCAGGGTTCCCACTTGGGACCTGGCGGTGGTTCTCGGAGGGTTGGTTGAGGCCCCCTTCGAACTGCTGGAGTTGGCTGAGGCCAAGAACCTTTCCCTTAAGGTGGCTTTCTTGTTGGCCATTACTTCTCTGAGGAGGGTAGGAGATCTCCAGGCGCTCTCTATATCTGATGGGTGCCTGGAGTTTGCTCCAGGCGACATCAAAGCCATCCCACTTCCTACGCCAGGCTATTTGCCCAAGGTGCCGTCTAATGTGGCACGGCCTACGGTTCTGCAGGCTTTTCATCCTCCACCTCACGTGACGGCGGATGAGGAGAGACTTCACTTGCTCTGCCCTGTCAGAGCTTTGAAGATATATATCCAGAGGTCCTCCTCATGGCGGACGTCAGACCAGTTGTTAGTCTGTTTCGGGTCGCCCAAGAAGGGGCTTCCTGCTTCCAAACAGACCATTAGCAACTGGATTGTCCAAGCTATATCAATGGCCTACCAGGTGCGCAAATTGCCTTCACCTCTGGCTGTGAGGGCTCATTCAACTAGAAGCATGGCGTCCTCTAGAGCCCTCCTCTTAGGGGCCCCCATCCAGGAGGTCTGCGATGCAGCAGGATGGGCCACCCCTCACACTTTCATTAGATTTTACAGCCTGGACATTTCATCGACACCGGGCACCCTTGTGCTCTCGTCCTAAGTGTGCCTGTGCGCAGCTTCACACTAGGACAGGCAGGGCTCATTGTGGCATAGTGGGTACTCGTCCCCCAAAGTGTCATTCGACGCAGTTTGATGTTCCCTCGAAGGGGAACGTCTCGGGTTACGACTGTAACCCTTGTTCCCCGAGAAGGGGAATGAGAACTGCGTCTTGTCGCCACACCTCCCCCTGCCTGGGAGCGCTTGCTTCATCACAAAAGCTATCTCTGTTGTGTGCCGGCGTCCTTTTTATAGCTTCCACGTATGCCGTCACACATTACGTCATGACGCAACACCAATCAAGATTGGCTCAGTTTCATTCATACTTCAGAGGCACTATGCTGAGGGGCTTCCCCCAAAGTGTCGTTCGACGCAGTTCTCGTTCCCCTTCCCGGGAACAAGGGTTACAGTCGTAACCCGAGACATTCACCGTAGACACAGCTGAGCAGACAGGCTTCGAGGTGAAAAGCTGGTATGCATTGCACCTGCTGCCTTGTAATATTCACGCTGTGATCAGCGGCTTGATTAATTTACACTCAAAGTAGATTGGTCTATCAAAGCGATATCCCAATTTCGTCAGTCACTGATGTAACTAGAGATGTTCCGATACCCTTTTTCTCTTCACGATACCGATTCCAATACCTGGGATCAGGGTATTGGCCAATACCGAATACTGATCCAATACCTGGGTGTGTACCTGTGTATACAGCTGTATATACTACTAGCCCTGTGTAAATTGCTAGAATTATTTTATGGTGTGCTTCAGACTTTTATTACAATATTTTTATTATTTGACATGAATTTGACAGTAATATTATTTCTTTTCTTAAGCGAAAAAAAACTTCAAATGCAGCCAAAAATCTAACACTGCAAACTAAAAAAGGTATTTTAGCTTACAATATACGTAACTGTATAAAAAAACTGCAACAAATGAGTCTAGGAATATAAAAAATGATATATTAGTCAGATAATCTCTTTACAACAAAACAATTTGTAAAAAAAAAAAATATTATTATTATTAATAGAGACGTATTATTATTACTAAACCGAACATTTATTTTGATGGGTTGCCATGAAGATCTTTAAGTGTCTGTTTATGATATGACCATTTTCTCAAATTAAATGGTCAATTCTCATGAAGTGACGGTTTATGCATTCATGTCCTCATATAGTGACACAAGGCAGAGACTACAAAACAGTGAGCTCCCATGCATCTGCGCCCGTCACCCACAGAGATGTAGAATTTGCAGGAGTAATATTTAAATAGACTAACACGGAAGCAACTGAACGCAGCTGCAGGTACTCTGGAGTTGGTAATTTACTACCGGTACTACAGAGACGCTGGTATCATCACATTTTTTACATTTTCAGCACCGACTTGGTAGTAAAGTGCCAGTACTTGAGGCATCCCTAGTCGCCGTTTTACTGTCTGGTTGGTCCAGTCTGAAATACTGCTAAACAGCGGACATACTGCTAACCACTGATCTATAATATAGAAGTGGCTTCAATGTCTGTTGGCAGTTTAGAAAGCGATGAGCGATCCAGTCATATATAGATCAGTGCTGCTAACGCGTTTTCATTTCTTCTTCACTGTTCTAAACAGGGGTTGCTTGTGGCAACACAGCACAACTTCCTTTGTTTCAATGCATTCTGAGCAGCGAAGAAGAACCGTGCAGTGGTTAGGCAAAGCTAGCGGTCATAACTAGGTCTTGAAAATGGTATCGGATCAGTATCAAATCGGATCAGATCAGTTCATGTACTCGCCAATGCCAGAATTTGTTGTGGTATCGGTGATATTTCCGATACTAGTATTGGAATCGGAACAACTCTAGAAGTGACGTCGAGAGTGACTGACTGAAAGGGACCTGTATTTACAATCCCCAGGTAACCTGTGCAGAAGTAACAATGGATTCACAATGTGTGGGTGAAATTGATGGACTGACCTTCTTTCTGGCCAAATCCGAGGATTACGATGATGTGATGGCCATCTCTCAAGACATATATAGTGGCAACGATTACCTTCCTCATCGTTATCACTCCTGGATGACTGAGCCAGGAAGAGTGGTTATTATAGCACGGAGAGGAAGGAAGCTGGTAAGAGATACAAGAGTAAAAATGTTTGATAGATTTTATGAGTTTTCTAATTGTAGTTTTAACCTCAGCCAGAAGCTATGAGTGAATATTTTCCTTGTTTAACGGCAAGACTGTTACATTTTATTTTTCAGCACTGTCTTGATTTCAGCAAGTAGACATATTATATTATCAAACTCAAAATAGGATGTTTAAGAAATTAACAAAAAATACGACAATAATGTACAGTATGTGAAAAATGTGATTTTTGAAAATTAAACTGCATATTTCATTACACCAAATAATGTTCTTTTTCACGGCATCATATGACCCCTTTAATGGGCTACTCAATTCAGTAACTCTTATGATAAGAAAAAGTTAATTGGTAAAAAAATGTATGATGTGTCTCTGAGAACTGCAAGACTGGACATTGTTAATAAAGGCAACATTTTAACTTGTGGCTAAAATGAACCACATCAATGCATGTGTTTTCTGCGGTGCACAGTTGATTGGCTCATGGCCCATATACTTGAATGCAGTATCTGACATTTATACCACTGGACAATTTCGCTCTTCATATACTCACAGTCTAGGGTGGTCAAATAAGACCAGCACCATTGTAATTGTTTGTTACTATCATTTCATTAGTATTATTTTGTACTGTTGACCACTAGTGAACTTCTACTGGCTGCCCTAAAGTACCATTAAGCTACTAGGGGCACTTTAGCACATTGGATTTTGTAACTAGCATACTGAATATTAAGAAAAGCAGACCACTTTTTTCTCTTTTTGTTAACAGTAAAATCATAAATAGTATTTTAATATACTATACTATTAATCTCAAAGATGCGTAGCATCTGCTTAGGATCAGGTACGATCGTTTGGGCTTTATGTTGTAGGGATTCCTTTAGCCTTTTGACATTTGCATATAAATTACAGAATCTGGCCCCATAGACTCTCTCTCTCTCTCTCTCTCTCTCTCTCTCTCACACACACACACACACACACACACACACACACACACACACACACACACACACACACATTCACACATGTTTGCTTTTGTGAAAATTGGGGACATCCCATAGGCATAATGTTTTTTATACTGTACAAACTGTATCATCTATGGCCCTATACACCAACCCTACACCTAACCCTAACCCTCAAAGGAAACTTTGTGCATTTTTACTTTCGCAAAAAAACTAATTCTGTACGATTTATAAGGTTTTTTTTTTTTTTTTTAAATGGGGACATGGGTTATGTCTTCATAAGTCACCCTCTCCTTGTAATACTTGTGTCATACCCATGTCATTATACAGAGTTGTGTCCTGATATGTCATAAAAACAAGAGCACACACACACACACACACATTTTATTTATTTAGACTATAATTAATCAGTTACAAATGTATTTAGTATATGTATGTATTGTTTTTTATGTTTCACTATTGTAGTAGCCTAGTTACAATATTTGTATTAGTTAGACTTTCAATGCTTATATCCAGGTATAAGTGTGTATCTCTGCTTTAAGATCTTCATACTATTTGTACCATAGTTTGGGTTATGAGTTAATCACTCCAGTCAAACATGCAAATGTAGGTATCACTGGGACAAAGAAACACTTTCCCCTGAAACTATATGACTTGTTACTGGTCAATTCAACCAAAAGGGGTGTTATCGGCAAACTTGGTACACTTCATCAACACCATGATCTGAGGGTCCATGCCAAGGTTGGGAACGGCACCACCTATGGTTGTTTGAGATACCAAAAAACAAAAAACAAATTGTTGCCTATATTTTCTGAAAAATCAGTCTGAAAATTATGATCTTGATGTCCATGGATTCTTTGGATCATTCCAAATCTGTGAATTTTGTCAAGATTGGCTGATCCACAAATTTTGAAATTTGTCATAAATTGCAATATCTTTTGAACCACTGGACATATCTGCACAAAAATCAGTAGGGATTATGAACACCAAGTCCCCTGAGGTACCTCGGAGGTTTGGAGAGAGCGCCACCTAGTGTTCAAGAGATATAACGATTCTTGCATTACCCCTTATAACTTTTGAAGTAATTTATAAATTTTTGTTATTTTTATGTAATTTTGTTCCTTGTGTTATGTCGAATCCGATGTTGTCTCATTTGTAATTTTCCAACATGGTGTCTGTCTGCTATATTGAATTGAATATAAAACAGTTTTTTTGCTACTTCTCCCACAAATCTTGTTCAGTTTTGTTCAAAATTTGATCAGATGATCTTCAGACCGAGCCGGATAGAAATGACTAAACAGATTTTTAATATTCACTCCCATTCCTGTGATGTACCTCTCGGAAGTTGACCGTGCCTGTGCTAGTTGATTTATGCTAGTTAGCTTAGCATGCTAGATGGTTAGCATGCTAACACGTTTCTATTCACTCTGAGACTCTTTAGGTGTTTGGTTAACCCTAAACAACATTAGAATTTTTAGCTTAGCATTCTAATCTGGTTTAAATGCTAATTCAGGCTTTTGAGAGCTCATTCTCACACTTTAACTTTTCTTCTGTGGCATGTCAAATGCGTGTCAACTAATGTGGCTCACTCTATTAAGGCACTGGTTCTGAACCTGTGAGGTCATGCGTTTGAATCCAGGGTGGCTAATGTTGTTTCTGTTCCATATGTTGAATTTTCTATGTGTGTTCACATTAAATCAAACACGTGTATTGTTCATTCTCATCTGAACTTCTGTTCGATTTCAAAGTTTTCTACTTCTGAACCGATCTATTGTCCTGATGTACATTCCATTTCTGCCATTTTTCTTCTTCCCGCTCTGCTCTCGACTAAAGCCCTTCAGGGCTTGGCCTCGGTATCGCTGCTTGCAGCTATATTTTCAATTAACTATCACAATCATAAACATGCTAGTGTTTTATAATTTTGCAATAATTATCCTGTGTGCCTTTAGGTGGCTCTTGAATCAGGCCTAGTGGTTGATGGAGGTGAAACTGTAATAATTGAGGGATTAAGAGTGTGCCCAAAAGAAAGGGGCTGTAGTATAGCTGGAGTGATCCAGAGATTTGTTGATGGCTATATAAAGAAGGTCTACCCTAATGTGAAGACCAAGCGCCTCACCAGAAGAGATGACCCAGGGCCTGAAAAACTGCGCAAGTTCACACTTTTAGCCAGACGGGTAAGTTAAAACTTGAAAAGTGAGTATTATACATAAACATTATTTAATGTATTATGATCACTGTCCTAAATAAATAACTTTTTCATTGTTGGGATGCAAGCAAATCAAATCTCATTGCAAAGTATTAAATGCATAAAATGGATGACAATCATACTTTCATCATTTTTTTCTTTTAATTTGTTCTAAATAAGCTGCGAAAGAAAGTTTAGAGATCAATATTCATTTAAAAAAATGTTTTGGAAATCTACATTTTGTATCTCTTATTATTTTATATTGCTATTTTTGATAGAAGTTATAAATTAATTATGCACTCCATTAATGTTTATTCTTTTTTATTGACTTCTTCTCACTACCCTTTGATCCATACCAGTAATAGTAATAGTAAGAGTCCTTCGGATGAGATGTTAAACAGAGGTTCTTACTCTCTGTGGTCATTAAAAATCCTAGGATGTCTTTCGAAAAGAGTAGGGGTGTAACCCCGGCATCCTGGCCAAATTTCCCCATTGGCCTCTGACCATCATGGCCTCCTAATCATCCCCATACACTGATTGGCATCTGCACTCTGTCTCCTCTCCACCAGTAAGCTGGTGTGTGGTGGGCGTTCTGGTGCAACATGGCTGCCGTCGCATCCTCCAGGTGGATGCTGCACATTGGTTGAGGAGATTCACCCCCTTTCATTTAAAAGTGCTTTGAGTACTCAGAAAAGTAATATATAAATGTAACAAATTATTATTATTAATGCCACTAATATTAACAGTAATATTTATCTCCATTTTCTCTTTCTATCCAGGCCGCTCTTTCTCTGCAGGGGGATTCTGAAGGTTTTAATAAATTTGTCTCGGATCTGAAGGAAAAACTGGTTGTGTCAGAGGAGACCAACGGCAGCTGTCCTTTAGTGCCAGTTAAGAACTTGGATGCTCTTAAGGCCTTTCTATTTGATTCAGATTTGCCATCCAGACTTCAGCTTCCAGGGGGCGCTATCATCCAGGACTGTCAGCCCTTAAAACTCATGGAAAGTAACCTTCACATCTTGGCAAGGCGAAACCTAACATGGTTTGTAGATGGTTCTGGTAAGAAACCCCTGTTCATGAGCTTCCATACACCTCCCTATCCTATTCCGTATAACGGAGGTTCTCTATGCTTTATTATCGACCTGTTTGGGACGGATACTTCTTTAGCAAAGAAGGCACTAACAACTCACCTGAACAGTGTGAAAAGTGAGATTCAAGGCTTGGTTTGGGTTCATATTTTTATGCATCAGACTCTATGGAAAGATTTAAAGCAGTTTTGTGTGAGCCATGACATGGAAGTGAAGCTGTCACATAAATCCTGGGAGCAGCTCTTTTTGGAAAAAGAGCTATAATAACATCTATAGGATGGAGAAAAGAAATAGATGCCAGCGATAAAGAAAGATTACATTGTTTGATGATTGAAGTTGTAATTAGTAATTAGTTGTCAACTTTGCTTGAACTATTTGTTCAACAAATTAAATAGTTTTAAGATACTGTAAAATTGAAGAACTTTTGTAATTTATGTATGCCCTTAAGAAAAAAAAGGAGTTTATTCAAGTGTGCTAATAGTATACTGGTACACTAAAAATAGGAAAGTTTGCTTTTAATTATCTTTTTATATACTTCTCAGAAATGGGCTTTATGTACTTCTCAGGAATATACTTTAAATGAGATTTAAGTATACTTGACTTTTACTTACAAAAAGTCTAAATAAATTTGAACTATACTTCTGCTCCTAGAATCTGTGTTTTCATTATTATACGGTAGAGGGCGCTTGTACACAAAAACCAAAAAACAAAAAAAAAAACAAGTGAAGAAGAAAAATAAACACCAGATACTAACACATGTGACACGATCGTCTGACATGAAACAGCACCAAAACTGTAACATTATAGAATAAAATGTCAACTGATGAAGAGCTAATAATTACAATTAAGCTCTCCAATGTTGATCGAGGTCATCTACGTTTTGATTATCATTCTGAATCCAGTTCATAGTCTTTTTTTTCCAGCTTTTTTGTTTAAAATTTTATTTCTTTATTTTTATTGAAACTTACTCACGTTAAAGTATTTACAAAAATAATGCATGAAGCTTGAATAAAATGTTTTTGTTTACAAGCAGATACCCTGTTCTTTCTTTGGGTGTTTTGTATGTTCAGATATTCATATAGGCTAACAAAATATATTCAAATTAAAACCTAAATAGGGACATAAAGTTAACTTAAAGGAAACTTATGAGTGTACTTGCAGTATAAAACTACTAAACTAGTAGATTACTGAGACTATACTTCAAAGTGTACAAAGTATTTCATTAGTAAACTATGAGTATACCTATACAGGTACATTCACTTTTAGTATAATTGCAGTACAATAAGAGGTAAACTATTAGTGTACTCAAAGTTTGCTACTGTTATACTTAACTTATACTTTTATATACTAGAAAGTGGGCCAATTTAGTCCCAAGGAGTATTGAAACAGTACACTTACAAGTATACTACTAGAACATTTATATATTTATACTTGCTACATAAAGTATACTTAAAAATATACTTGAACTTTACTTAAGTATAGTTAGTAAAATAAACTTGAAGTATACTACTTTTTGGTAAGGGTGAGTAAAACAAGGCACAGTGAAACAAACTCTGTGAATTCAGTACTTATCCAACGTTGATGTCAGAAACATAAAGCATGTATTTGTTCCTCTATGCCTCATGAGTACAGGATGATTTATGAATTGAGATTTTAAAATTAAAAGCATTTTAAACCGATTGTGTTAAGAATTTAATGTTTAATATAATAAATTAAAATGATGGCTATTTATCAATGCTGAAAACAGTTATGTTGGTTAATATAGTTGTACAAACAGTGCACTGTAAAAAATAAAATTTTAATTAATTAACTTTAATTTCAAACTTAACAAAACCAAAGGTAATTAAACCTTAATTAACTACAATTTATTTTAATCAAGCACAAATACTTACTTTTTAAAGTTAAAACAATGCATTACTTATTCTAATATTGAATTTTAAGTTGTTATAGTCACATTTGATTGAATTTGAGATTTATTAATTTCTTTAAAACTTTAACTGACCCAAACTTGGTTGTGTGTGTGTGTGTGTATATGTTATTTGTTTATCCTTTAACAATTTAATTATACATCTTAGACTAATAGAAAATATATAATTATATGTAACTATGAACAACAATAACTTCAAAAAAAAAAATTTTTTTAATAATAAATACAACAAACCCCGAGTCATGGTCTCTTACTGTATGTATAGTAAATTACAGCTGTTCAGCAACTGATAATGGCAGTGACAAGAAAAAGGGAGGTTAACACTTTGGAAAATCAGCCTCTTTTTCCACTACAGTGTTTCGTAATTGCGTTTCATGATGGAAAAGTACACAAGGAGTCCTTGTAGAAAATATGTGACGTCTGAGAAACAGGAAACTGTGTAATGGATGAGCTGAGAATCTATCCATCAGCAAACTATTCCCCTCCTCTCTCCATCTATGTTGTTCGTCTCTCTCGATCATATTCGTTTCTGTTTCTTTCTCTTTTGTAATTCTCTCCCCTCTGCTTTGCGACCATGATTTATGTCTTTCTGTCATGCTTGCCGCTTCCATCGTTCTAACTGTTTCACCTCTGTCCTTTCGTTTCTCCTCCTCCATTAGTTTCATGTCACTCTTGCTCTGCTGAAGCACTTGGCTTGTATTTATACTCATTAGGTCCAGTTCTGTCTCTCAAATAATGTCCATCCATTCCTCGTAACAGACCTTATGACAGAGGGTCTCATGACAAAGCAGATCACGTTCTCCCTCACTCTTTCCACCAGCAAACATGAAGATACCCATCCAGACACATAATTATAGCCATTAACTTCATTAAATGCACTGATGGAATAAGTGGAGATATCTTGTGCACTCACACTATCTTGGATTAGAGATGTATTCTGCATTGCGTGCATGCTGTTATGAAAATCTTACTTAACTTTTATTTATCCAGATTTCTTCTAATTTGTAACTTGTTATTCATACATTCATTATTAACATTCATACTTAACTTCATCTGTCACATCCTTTCTTACATTTTAACATGGTACACTGAATTATTAACATATGAGAAAGGCTTGGTCATAACTTCACAACTGCGTCACTGACAAACTCATTAACAACTTATCAGTCACTTCAGAGCACAAACTGGATGGTATTCGCTGGATCACAGTGGAGAAAGTGAAAGATGCTAGCAATGAAAAGTTATTAAAGTACTTGAACTTAAAGGGTTAGTTCACCCAATAATCAAAATTATGTCATTAATAACTCACCCTCGTGTCGTTCTAAACCCGTGAGACCTCCGTTCATCTTCGGAACACAGTTTAAGATATTTTAGATTTAGTCAGAGAGCTCTCAGTCCCTCCATTGAAGCTGTGTGTACGGTCTACTGTCCATGTCCAGAAAGGTAAGAAAAACATCATCAAAGTAGTCCATGTGACATCAGAGGGTCACTTAGAATTTTCTGAAGCATCAAGAATACATTTTGGTCCAAAAAAAAAAAAAATTACGACAAAGATAACACGTCAGCAGCGTCACTGCAATGTCATGAACGCACTCACAACAGACCCGGAAGAGAAGACAATGCTGAATAAAGTCGTAATTTTTGTTATCTTTGTGATTATAGCTGTCGGACTAAAAGTAAAATAATTTAAACTGTGTTCCGAAGACGAACGGAGGTCTTACGGGTTTGGAACGACATGACAATAATTTTTATATTTGCGTGAACTAACCCTTTAATAGCATTTACAATATTTCTAAATCGATCACTGTGATTTTAATCATATTTTTAGATAACAGTTTTCCAATTCCCAAGTTTAAAATGTATACAGTTTATATATATATATATATATATATATATATATATATATATATATATATATATATATATATATATATATATATATATATATATTTTTTTTTTTTTTTTTTTTTTTTTTTTTTTTTTTTTACAAAATCACGATCACAAACTAATTTTACAATTAATTTACATTTATCTAAAATACTACTGAATTTTAAGAAATTTTAATTGTGTTTAACATTATATGAAACAAATAATGTATTAACAGTAACCAGAAGTGTTTGACGACTTCCAATTTGAAGTTGATGCTCAAATGAGAAATGCTTTTTGAGCCAGTTTTCCACACAGATTAAACCAAGGCTTGGACTTGGACTAATAGGAGACTGGTATAACTGGCAGTGAAATTTAATCTTGGATTTCACATAACCTGTCTGAGAAACCTATGTCCTGTCTGTAGTTAACTATCAGCCATAGAGCAGGCAGGAACAAAGAAGGCCTCTTTTGAAAAGCTATTATTAATGAAATTCAGTAAATCAGGGATCCTACATGCTGAGGAAAATATGCATTATCTTGTGAACCCAATATACAAGAATATGTGAAGCAAAATGAAAGATTTTCTCTGTACTGTGCAAAATGCAGCCGAAAATACTGCATTAAAAAATAATAATAATGTAAATGAAAGGAAAAAAACTATTTATATATATCATTTTTAAGACACTTACAGTATGTTATAGAAAAGTTTACTCATGTATCACTTACCTGAAATACTTGAGTTGTTTTCTTAAGATACAGTATTGTTCAAAATAATAGCAGTACAATGTGACTAACCAGAATAATCAAGGTTTTTCGTATATTTTTTTATTGCTACGTGGCAAACAAGTTACCAGTAGGTTCAGTAGATTCTCAGAAAACAAATGAGACCCAGCATTCATGATATGCACGCTCTTAAGGCTGTGCAATTGGGCAATTAGTTGAATTAGTTGAAAGGGGTGTGTTCAAAAAAATAGCAGTGTGGCATTCAATCACTGAGGTCATCAATTTTGTGAAGAAACAGGTGTGAATCAGGTGGCCCCTATTTAAGGATGAAGCCAACACTTGTTGAACATGCATTTGAAAGCTGAGGAAAATGGGTCGTTCAAGACATTGTTCAGAAGAACAGCGTACTTTGATTAAAAAGTTGATTAGAGAGGGGAAAACCTATAAAGAGGTGCAAAAAATGATAGGCTGTTCAGCTAAAATGATCTCCAATGCCTTAAAATGGAGAGCAAAACCAGAGAGACGTGGAAGAAAACGGAAGACAACCATCAAAATGGATAGAAGAATAACCAGAATGGCAAAGGCTCAGCCAATGATCACCTCCAGGATGATCAAAGACAGTCTGGAGTTACCTGTAAGTACTGTGACAGTTAGAAGACGTCTGTGTGAAGCTAATCTATTTTCAAGAATCCCCCGCAAAGTCCCTCTGTTAAAAAAAAGGCATGTGCAGAAGAGGTTACAATTTGCCAAAGAACACATCAACTGGCCTAAAGAGAAATGGAGGAACATTTTGTGGACTGATGAGAGTAAAATTGTTCTTTTTGGGTCCAAGGGCCACAGGCAGTTTGTGAGACGACCCCCAAACTCTGAATTCAAGCCACAGTACACAGTGAAGACAGTGAAGCATGGAGGTGCAAGCATCATGATATGGGCATGTTTCTCCTACTATGGTGTTGGGCCTATTTATCGCATACCAGGGATCATGGATCAGTTTGCATATGTTAAAATACTTGAAGAGGTCATGTTGCCCTATGCTGAAGAGGACATGCCCTTGAAATGGTTGTTTCAACAAGACAATGACCCAAAACACACTAGTAAACGGGCAAAGTCTTGGTTCCAAACCAACAAAATTAATGTTATGGAGTGGCCAGCCCAATCTCCAGACCTTAATCCAATTGAGAACTTGTGGGGTGATATCAAAAATGCTGTTTCTGAAGCAAAACCAAGAAATGTGAATGAATTGTGGAATGTTGTTAAAGAATCATGGAGTGGAATAACAGCTGAGAGGTGCCACAAGTTGGTTGACTCCATGCCACACAGATGTCAAGCAGTTTTAAAAAACTGTGGTCATACAACTAAATATTAGTTTAGTGATTCACAGGATTGCTAAATCCCAGAAAAAAAAAATGTTTGTACAAAATAGTTTTGAGTTTGTACAGTCAAAGGTAGACACTGCTATTTTTTTGAACACACCCCTTTCAACTAATTGCCCAATTGCACAGCCTTAAGAGCGTGCATATCATGAATGCTGGGTCTCATTTGTTTTCTGACAATCTACTGAACCTACTGGTAACTTGTTTGCCACGTAGCAATAAAAAATATACTAAAAACCTTGATTATTCTGGTTAGTCACATTGTACTGCTATTATTTTGAACAATACTGTACTGTACTTACCTGAATTCAGGCAGTTGTAAGAATTAGGGCATTTCTGTACATTTGGTTAAGGTTACTATTTTTTATATATATATATATATATATATATATATATATATATATATATATATATATATATATATATATATATATATATATATATATATATGTATATTTAAAAAAATTATCTTGCATGCATTTTTATATTAATATCTTTCAAACGACTTTAAATTTTTTCGGCTCAAGGTCAGGCATAGACCTTGAGTCAAAAATAAGATCATTGATTGCCTTATGACTATCTCTCTGGAGGATCTGGAGGGCCCCTAAAGTAATCCTCTTTCTCTTTCCTTCAGCAGCACAAGTACAAACTGCAGATTGTCAGTAGTCTAATAATAATAGAAAGATAGTAATTTGAAAACATATTTAATGGACCGCGACAGCAATTTCTTACAGTCTAAATTGCATTGTGTAGGTCATATATGACCTTAGGGGAACATTCATTTACTTAATTATTGAGAATCTTTAATATTACTCTCATTTTATGTTTTTTCAAATGAATGTGTGTAATTTCTCTAGTAATGCGGGCACTACATCAGTAGAAAGAAATTGCATGTATGACAATATCGGGTTCTGGAACTAATGCCTCTGTTTTCTATACAGTAGAAAAGACTGCAGTTCTATTTTTCCACCAAAAGTGAGCAGCACTGAGATGCATCTCGGGTTCATAATGGACTACTGTCCTGTCATTCAGAGCTATAACAGGAGAAGTGATAGTGTGGCTGATAGTGTGTCTGTACAGGTGAAGATTCAAGGAATATAGTAGCAAATTGGTATTTAGAAGTTTTGCTCAACTTTTGGAGACTGCATTGGAAAAAGGATCACCCCTCCTTAAAAATGACTAAACTCAATCAGGTGTAGCTTATCACCTTCTCAATGGAACACAAAGCCATTTGACTTTGTGATCAGTTGTGGTCATTTTGATCAGCTCAACATTAAAAGAGCTTTCCTGGAGCATTTCAGTCCCGTAGTGCAACTGAAGCAAAAAGTCAGAGCCCAGACTCAAACCCCATTCAAAATCTATGGAATTACTTGACGACTACAGTCCACAAACACTCACCATCGAATTGAACTTTCCACACAGTCTTTACAGTGGATGATCAATCAGTTTTCCACTGTTATTAAATTGTTCTTTTTACTTGCAAATTAATATTTCTTCTAAATGAGTAGAGAAAACAACTCACGTCACAGTTTTTTTGACTTTGCTTTTGTTTCCAGATGCTAATTTAATTTAATAACCTCCTCATCATGACTCAACCTCCCGATAAGTGTCCATATGTCTTTCTCAACCTGTTGACTCAGATCCGGATTGCCTGAGCAGCAAAGGCCTCTAGTAATGATACAACGTGGAACGAATGCAATGCAAAATTCTACATCATTTCCCAAACAATACATCAATCAGTGTAGCTTCACTTCTATTTTTAGTTTAGTGCTTGACAAATTAGTCTGTTGCTTGAAGACAGAGGACAGGCTTTAAATGATCAACATTGGGACAAAATTACACAGAAGCAATCATGATGCCATGGCAGTTCTTAATCACAGGAAATAAGCCTAGGAATGAAGGATGATGAGCGCCATTAGGCCCAGTGCATGTTGGGTAAAGAGGCAGTAATGAGAGAAACATTAAATTAGTATAATTCTCACTCACAGGGGAACAGTCTTGTGTGTGTGTGTGTGTGTGTGTGTGTGTGAGTGTGATGTAGGGATTGGAGAAAGGAGGAAAATAGGGAGGAAGAAAGACTGTGCAGGAGGGAATGAGTTAAATCAAAGTTTTTAACATGGAAATTGACTGAAAGTGAGAGTGACGTGACATTCAGCCAAGTCAGAATTCATGCTCTGCATTTAACCCATCCGAAGTGCACACACACAGAGCAGTGAACACAAACACACACTGTGAACACACACTCAGAGCAGTGGGCAGCCATTTATGCTGCGGCGCCCAGGGAGCAGTTGGGGGTTCGATGCCTTGCTCAAGGGCACCTAAGTCATGGTATTGAGAGCACTGTACATGCACTCCCCCACCTACAATTCCTGCCGGCCTGAGACTCAAACTCACAACCCTTCGTTTGCGAGTCCGACTCTCTAACCATTAGGCAATGACTTCCCCTGCTTCTGTATTCTAAAAAATATATACATATACACTGCTGGAATTTTGGATTTTTTTTCCTGTTTATGAAAGAAGTCTCTTATGCCATCAAGGCTGCATGTATTTGATCAAACAATTTTAATATTGTGAAAAATTATTACAAGTTAATTTTTTTTTTTTATTATTATTCCTGTGAATGTAAAGCTGAATTTTTATCAGCCACTACCCCAGTCATTAGTGTCCCATGATCCTTCAGAAATTTCTTAAAAAATAAACACAATTAAATGGTATTTTTGATCAAATAAATGCAGTCTCACAGAGAATAAGAGATTGAGGTGTAGAACATAACAGTGGAACATTAATCAACAGCATCAGCCTTAAAATGGCTCACACACTTATAATGATGCAGAAAAATCATAGTCACAAAGCTTGTCACACGTCATGTTCTAGTCATCTGCTGAAGCAAGAATAAATACATTTCTAGTAGAATAGTACAGAGTTATTCTTGTGTCTTTTTTATTCAATCAAACATATTGTGAAAGCAAAACACATTTTACTGTAATTGAAAAATAAAATAATATACTAAAAACACCCACTGCGTGGTCCAAGTTATGGCATGAAGAGGGTGTGTTTTCAGTCGGTGGCAGTAATGCACCATTTTTTTATTTTTGTCAACTGCCAATAAAACCTTGAAAGAAGAAGTAGAGGAGGGTACGTGTTAACACATGGGCTAAATACAGTCTAATGTCTTAACGAAATCTACATTTTGATCATTTTACTGTAACAATTTTAATGACCTTCAACTTATTAATGCAAAATACAGCTGAATGAGCTTCCTATAGGCAGAGCAGGCAATTACATACCTACAGTATAGGGCCTCATGCTTTTGGCAGGGCCTCCATAAAGGTAACCAGGCATCCCTGATATCTTGACATTTAACCACCAATATTTTATGTAGTCCGCAGCGATGCTTACAGGCAATGTAAGTACCAGTGTTACATAAGGTGTGTGTGCGTGTATGTGTGATTTCCAAACCTGCTTACAGCTTTAAAACTCTACAAAATAAACTATGAGTCATCACAGTATGCACTGCGGACATGTGTAATTCTATTCTATCCTTCTCTGCCTTCATAAACTGATTACTTTCTTTATTTTCACACATAAACAAGCTTTATACAGTACAATTAAACCTTCCAAAATAGCAGCAAAGGCATCCGCTGTGAGAAGAAGTGACATAACAGTTGATAGAGTGAAGGGATCTTGGGTTTGCCTTAAGCACAAAGGAAAAACAATATGCCTGCCTCAAATGTTACACGTGCTTTAAGGATTTAAAGTGATGGTAGATATATTTTAATTTCAGTCAGCTTTGCCAAAACGAACACTGAAGATTCCAAGGCTAGTTGGATGAGACTAAAATTGAATTAGGGCAAATGGAACTGAATAGGGCAAAACAGCATCACATTCTTGAGGAAAAATCTGCTGCCCTCTTCCAGAAAGTTGTTAATGGGAGGAAAGTTTACCTTCCAACACAGTGGTAAAAAGAGAAAAAGGTGAATTGCATGATCTAGTCAGAACCCAGACTTAAACCCCATTAAAAAAATCATGTCTTAAAATTAATTGAAGACTGCAGTCTACAAACGCTCACTATCAAATTAAACTGAACTTGAGCAGGTCTGCAAAGAAGAGTAGACAAATATTGCAAAGTCTAGATGTGCAAAGTTAGTAGAGACAGAGACATATCTCAACAGACTAAATGCTGTAATTAGCAAAAGGTGCTTCAACAAAATACTGACACGGGGGTGATCCTTTTTCCAACTTCTGTTATTTTATTTTTTTCACATGTTGGTGTATATTTCACCTGGACAGTATACAGCTAAATAAAATAATGCGGTCCATCTTCTATTAGTAATCCCATTCTGGCCGGGCCGAGTATGTTTCTTGGATCTGATTTCTTTTATCGATGGCGCTCCATGCATGGGAGATTCCCATCAGAAGGGATCTCCTCTCACAGGCGGAAGACACAATATTCCACCTTCGCCTGGACCTATGGAAGTTATGGGTGTTGTCTCTGAGGGGGCACGACTCATAGCTTCTGGTCTCTCAACTGAGGTTCCTGAGACCATCCTTCTATTCAGAAGTCCCTCCACGAGGAAACTGTACGCCTTGAGGTAGAAACCTTTCACCCCCTGGTGTGAAGACGGCCAGCTCAACCCAGTTAATTGCCCAGTTGGGACAATTCTGGAGTTCCTGCAGGCCCTTCTCTCTGCAGGGTTGACCCACTCCACCCTAAAGTTCTATGTGGCGGCCATTGCAGTCTACCATGCCCCTCTTGGAGGCCAGAAGAAGCTTATGCTAAGTGGTTGATCAGGATGCTATCCTAAAACCTTGAGTCCACTGATCTCCCCTCACCACTGGGAGTCAAGGTACACTCAACCAGAAGTATGACAGCTTCCAAGGCCTTCTTGTTAGGTGTGTCTATGCAGGACAGCTGCAACGCAGTTGGATGGTCCACGCCCCTCACATTCGTTCGATTTTATGGTTTAGATCTGTGAGCCACTCCCCGCTCTTATATTCTCTTGCCTTAGCTGTGCTCCTTGTATACACATTAAGCAGGAACTTGCAAGTCTGGCAGCGTGGGCATTCTCATTCCCATTGCTTTTTCGGACACACCGCGAGTTCCTGAAGGTTCCAGGTTACTTATGTAACCATGGTTCTCTGAAAGAAACGAGACGCTGCATCTCAAGGCCATGCTTCCGGCATCCCTGCCGTCTCGAACCATGTTTATATATACTTAACCTGGGAGGTTTTAAAGGGGGTGATTCTTTTGTATGTATGCTCCTTATTATAAATACAGTTGTTTGTTTAGCACTTATCATCTTGTTGTCAAAATGAAGTGCAAAATCATCCTTTGCACTTCGTTCTCATCTATGCCTTTTATCTCACTCATCCTTTTCTGTTTCACTTTTCTCCTCATCTGTTCATGGTCTAGTGGTGAGCAAAAAAGACTGCAGGCATGAAACCTCATTACTGGGAAGACAGAGTGAACGAAAGAAAAAGACACAATTAGGGGGACCACTTGAGAAATGAGAGGAGAACAAAATGAAGAGGGACGACAAAGGCAATTTATGACAAGAAACAGCTGAAAGAGTGAAAGAGGAAGAGGGATAGACAAAGAGCAAAGGGAAGAAGAGCAAGGCTTTGTCAGTTAAAGATTTAAGGTTGCTCCTCAAATGAATAAAAGCTTTAATGAGCATCAGTAAAGGTGATAAATAAAAATATAGCTAAATATCATTAACCACTCTCTGTGTGGCTAAAAACTCTCTCTCACACACACAAAACTTCTTTCATCACGAATCAAAATCTGAAAAAACTCAGATGTGACTACAGTATTAAAAACTGCTGATCACAGGCTTCAGCAAAAGGTTCATCAGATGAACAAATCACTATCAAACCATCTGCTAAGTCTCTGCTTCAGTATGCAATTCTTTGCAATGCAATGGCTTTATCCCAAATGCACAACCATGACAAAAAGTCTATTGCTGAGAAAAGAATGATCTAGTGTCTTGTAAAAAAGGGCTGGATATCAGATGAAGCACACCATCAATGTAAAACTAGCTCAGTTTAGTTGGGTGTAGGGTTTAGTCATTTAGCATTCACCGTGTGGCCGTTGATAAGCCTGACAACCAAATGTGCATCATCAATACTGTCTTCTGTTGTGGTTGCACTGATTAAAGTCACTACATTTTAGCAGCATAAGGCTCTCGTAAGGTGCTATGTGACAGTAACTGAGATTATGATGATGCACTTCTTCATCATGCAGTCATTATTAATCATGAAAGTACTTGTTG
This sequence comes from Carassius gibelio, assembly GCF_023724105.1. Taxonomy (NCBI): domain Eukaryota; kingdom Metazoa; phylum Chordata; class Actinopteri; order Cypriniformes; family Cyprinidae; genus Carassius; species Carassius gibelio. Next base: position 28,568,110 of record NC_068377.1, on the reverse strand, counting down.
CGTCAGCATCATGCTGGTTGCGGGATTTAAAGTAAAACAAACAGGAAGCTTCACTGTCATTGCAACAAGCTGTTCCTTCATCTGGTCCTGTAGCAGTTTATAACAGAGATAGTGGCCAACGTGATTGTGGCCAATCTCACACACAGTCAAAACGAGCATGAGCCACAGTAGCACGAGACAGCAAAATATATATATTACACACACAAACAAAAACTAAACACATTTTATTTAGCACTGTAAAAAACCTATACCTCAATTTAAGTTCAGTAAGTAAATTCAGTTTCTACCACACATTTTTAAGTATAATTATTTTATAAACAACTGGCTGTACAAGTAATAATAATAAAAACATTTTTTTTAAAAACATGTTGCCATGACTAATTGATCATATAATTTTTACAGTGTACCATTCAAAAGTTTGTCATTGGTAAGATACACTCGTGAATGCTGCATTTATTTGATAACAAATACTGTAAAAACAGTGATATTGTACAATTATATTACAGTTAATTATAACAGTTAAAAATAACTAATAATAATACTTTGTTACAGTACTTACTGGTATTTTTGGGTTTTTATATTTAAGCCAACTTTTACTTTTACTCCACTACACATTTCAGTATATTACATTACATACATTATTCCAGCATACACAAAATGTATACCTTTCCCCCCGATACATTTCCCCGAAGCATATTCATTACTTACTACAAAATAGTCAGAAGTCAGAAGAACACAGACTGCAGGAAAGCAGGTTTGAAGAATCAGTTGTCTGGCGTCTGCAAGTTAGACTCCTAAAAACTCCCTTTGCTCATGTGCAAACAAGTGCGCACATGATTCATTTTCCACTCAAGTTGAGGCTGGTGTGTGCGACAATGAGTAAATACAGCTTTATAAAACAAAAACTGTGTCCATCTTCATTTCAGGCTGGAAAGCAACAAAATGTTGTTATTTTAAAGGGGGAGGGGGTCTGTTCATCTGTCTGGTTTCGACAATATATATAAAAAATGGACCAAAATATAAGAAAAAGTCTGAAGATGTTTCTAGTTACAAGCTTGAAAATATAGATGTGTTTTAAAATTTATGATATATTTTTGTCGTGTGAAAATATATTATTTCAGTGTATGGGTCAATTAACATTGTTTCCAAAGGTCTCATGTGGCATGAAAACATCCATTAGCATGATAGCAGATATAACTCATTTGCCTCTGTTAACAGGTACTAATACATTGGCACAACTGAGTACACTGTCACCTCATCAGTAATGAATTGCTTTGGGGCTACATGTGTACACGCTAGTGATCTGAAGTGGAGGTGTGCAGATAAAATCTTGTCCAGCCCTCCCTTCCATAAGGCACAAGTGAACAAAAAGCATGGGTGGCATGGACCTCTGTAACAATTCATTCAATATGTGTCTTTTCTTATGTTTTAATGAGTAAATATTGCATAAACGCTGCTCTATCAGCCCGTTTTGTTGTTCCATTCATGCACTGCTCTCTTTAGGCTTTCACTGTCTGTATTAACAATGATTATGGTCAGCTAACAGGCTGATAAGAAGAAATAATCAGAGTTGGACCTGTTTGTGAACAGTCTTTCACAAAGTCTAAAGCAATCAAGGAATGTGTTTGTATACGTGTGCTTCTTTGTTCTTTGGCAGTCCAGCTCTCAATATGGTCAATGTCTGTTTGTGTGTGTAAAACAAACAAACAAAACACGTCTGACCTTTTTCTGTCAATCTCCACATCTGTTCATAGATTATGTGTGTGTGTGCGTGTATCACTACAGTGCGTATAAATTGGCTGGCCATAATTAAATGCACAGACCTCTCCACTATCTCCACCTCCAGCACCGCACCAGTGACGCACGAGCCAGCAGCAGGAGAGTGAGTCATACAGCCCCCGGGAGCCGCACCCCTCCTTCCTCAATCTTTCTCTGCCTCTCTCTCCTTCTCATTCATTCCTTTTGCTTACATTGTTTTCATTGTCCTTTTTCTCTGTTGTCCTTTCACTCACTTTAGCATTCAGTGTATTCTTAAAAACTCTCAGTCATGCATCACCTTGTTTTTCTCTTTGATTGTTCTGTTCACTTTGCTTGCTTCCTCTCACATGCACACATGTTTATAGCTTTACAGACAATGCTTGTTTTAGTGTTACAAATATGCAGTATTCTGTTATCAGGCAAAGATGAAGGTGTCAAATTAATATCCATATGGCAGTAATATAGATCTATAATATAAAATGTTTCAATGGTGGTTGGTTGACATCCTGTTAACACAATAAACATGTTAGGCAGCGATTACAGCTTGTGCTTGTGATGATTAAAATATTTAAAATATCAAAAACATTTGAGGAAGAAAAAAATAAAAAATAAATAAATATATATATATATATATATATATATATATATATATATAGGCAATATAATTTCTGTATAATGTATTTTAAAATGTATTGTTTAACATAATTGCACTAATAGCACTATGGAATGAAAAAAAAAACATTCACAATTCAAAATACTGGTTAAACACCAGTGAAAAAAAATCATTATTAAAAATGTATTCATATTAACACAGGACATTGGGCACTATTTTATGACATTGGAACTTTTCTGAGTGTAAACAAGCCTAGTGCCAAACCACTGGCCTGTGGAAAAGCACATTTACCAGCATTACATAAATTTGACCCTCCCTCGCAGCTCAGTAAGCTTTACTGGCATCGTATTGAGGGTTGATGTGGCAGTATGCGGAGTGAGAAGTATGTGCATGGGTGTTTTATCAACAGATGACACACCATCTGGAGGCTAAAGGTAATGGTGTGATCAAGCACATGACTGCACACATTTGCTGCCACAGAATCTCTATGATGCTCATTAATCATTGCAGATTTAATGAATAAAAATTTCATGTAGTAATATGAATATGACAAAATTGTCCTAACAGAATCTTAAGGTGTGAGTGAGTTCATGTGTGTGGGAAAGAGCTTGTGAAATGACGTTGAGAAACTGTGTAGACAGTCGTAGGAATTGCAGTGGCCTCTCTCTCTCTCTCTCTCTCTCTCTCCCTGCCCACACGTGTGCAGTGGGGGGTGAAAGTGTGTGGGAGAGAGTCCAGTTCCAAACAAGGCGGTAAATCGTCAGGTCCAATAACATCAGCTCTATTGCACTACAACAAAACCACAGAAAAACAGAGGAAAAGAACGACTAATGCGTATTGACATTATGGGGCGTCTGAAATTAAAAGGGGAAATAAGTGCATTATTTATTTTTTAAAGGATAATTAAATCTTAATTCATTAGCATTCTATGTGCCAAAAGCAAGATTGCATTTGACAAATGAACACTCTTGAAAATAAAGGTTCCAAAAGCTGGTTTTCACACCATTTTTGGGTTTCCCACAGAGCCTTTCAGTGAGCATTTACATTATTATTTGCTATATTTAACAAATAATCCAACAGACCCCTCACCAAACAACCAGACTGGGTGCCAGGATGTCTTTGAACGACCCCCAGGACACTGGTTACCATGGCAGCCAGGACATCTCAGTCAACATAGCTGTTATGGCCAAATGTAATCCTGAGATTTACACTCACTTAATTCACTGTGGAACAGACACATACTGTCTATAGAAAATTGCTTATTTCAGTAATTCACAGATAACCATTTCCATGAATGAACATTGTGTATACTGTATAATTGCTATTTTGTATATTGTCTTTTGTATTGTTGTATCATATACTGTTTTATGCATGCCTTATGTTAGAATTATTACATAGTGTAACCCCATTGGTACCACGTTTGATATCAAAATAACCTTTGTTTAGTCCACCATCCATTGGGGCATACCACCTCCTCATAACATGCATTGTGTGCTTGTTATATTAATCTTTCCCACCAAATGTTTACATTACCATTGGCTTACTGACCCCCCTGGAGGTTTGACCTTGCCAGAAGTTGAAAGTTGAGTTGAGTGCTTTCTTCTCAAGCACTCTTAACTTCTTGTCTCTCAGACATCCCGTCCAACCACGACCCGCGGGGACTCCCCACACCATCAAGACATCAAAGTTGCAGCAAGTCATGTTGCAAGACAAGTTTTGTGTCAGTGTTTATTTAATAAAATTTGTGCACAAATTACATGTGTTTCTGATTCTGCCACTGCTTGTGGATAATGTCCCTTTAATGATCCAATCTTGTAACGTGCTCTAATGCACTAGTACTGTAAGAAAGTTATTTTCTGTGGCCACACCAATATAATTTCTTAGAGCTGGCATGACATTACACTAAATGTTTGCTGGAAGAAACATTAGTTGATGGTAATATTAATTCTGCTACAGTTACTACTGGCAGCTGATACAAATAATTGTAATTAACTGTAATTATTTGTATTACCCTTTTGAGATAATCTGCTACAGTACATATGTACATAAAGTACCTATATTAAATCCTTCTTAAAGTACCAAAGAAGATTCTTGATGGACCCATATATGTCAATAAAAACCTTTATTTTTAAAGGGTATTTGTAAACTGAAGTAGCAATACAGATACATGAGTGTAATGCATTATTGAAAAAGAAAAATGTAGGCCAGTACTTGGTTCTTAATTGGATTTTGAGATATGGGCATATGAAATCCCGAAATGGGGAATGGTGACTTTGGGTCCCCTGAAAATATGATTTAAAACATGCTGTGTATTGTAAATAACAATGATTTATACTTGAAATAATTGTGTAAGTGGTAAAACATAAACAGGGATAAAATGAGTTATAAGTTTAGAAACATTTTGAGTCTCCCTCTCCCTTGCCTCACAGTGCTTTGGTTAGACAACAGTTGGCTTTGTTCTCTCTCAACGCTGTGTGTAAGGATATTTTATTCACTTCTGATTATTTTCTATTTAATACAGATGATGTTAACATATTTTCAGTGAGTTTGCCATGTCAACAATAATAAAAAAGTTAAAAACTCAAGCCCGAAAACGGCCCGAAACTCAAAATCACAACCTTTGGATTACGAGTCCAAATCTCTAACCATTAGGTCACAACTTCTCAGACTCTGTTACCTGCTTGAGGGGAAATGGTTGTCAGGTTTTCATAACAAAACCCACCCAATTTCTACTTAAAAGTAACCAAAAACTATACCAAACTATCTGTGTTTTAAGGGGGTCCCCCAGTAAAAATCGAGTTCTGGGTGCTAAACTACATGTTATTAGGGTCGCTTCAACCTGCGGACATGAAAAACAAATCACGACAACAGTGATAAGTAGCCCAATTCCCAAAACCGTGGACCTGGCAACACTGTGATTGACAGTAGCCTAATGTCTACAACGGACATGAGCGATGTCACGGCGCAACCACAACAGCTTGAAGTTGTCTGCTTTGGCAAAGTCTCCCTGCTGCACTAATAGAAGTAAGCCATTCCTCTGTGTATACATATCTTTACAAGTATAATTTTAGCTGTATTATTTATGTCCCCTTCAAAAATGTTATCTTTATTGTCCCCCCCTATTGTTAGTAAGGCTCATCATTCTATACTTTTCCTCCCAGAACACGTTCAATTTCAGGCCCATCTGTTTTTTACTTTAATGCATCAGTTTTTGAATCAATGCTTAAAACATGCAGCTCAGGCTCAAATAAAGCTGGCTAATCTTACAGAGATAAAGCCCAGAATAAAAGTCAGTAGAGTTTATCTTTGTTTAGTACAGCTAATGTGAAAATGGTTTTAAAGGTTGAGATAACTATCACAATTTGTACAGTATGTACTTACATATAAAGGTGATGAAAGTGGTTTCCAAGGCTTAGAAATTAAAAGATGTAAGCTTAGACAGTGTTTCAATATGTTCAATATGTATCAATATCAATGACACTAAAAAGGTCACTAGGCCTGGATGCTCTGGGCGGGTGATGGGGGAGGGGGGGTGAATCATTCAGCATGTTCTTTACCTCCTTCATAGTTGCCTTTGTCTGGTTGAGTCCCTATTTTCATCTTGTTGTCAAATCAGCTGTGGTAAAAGAATATTTGAATGGTTTGCTGGAACCCAGAATGTGTCAAAAGTGATTCTGTTGTTTTTGATCTTCTAACAATTAAGTCATGTAGGCCATTCATCAACATCGTGGACGCTTATAAATCACATCAGGCTGTGGTTTTTCACTCTAAATTGAATCTGCAGGGAGGAGGTAAATACCATGCTATTTCAAAGACAAGTAGCCACAGATTAAATCTAAACAGTTTCATAAGAGTCCGGCTGTGCAGAGCACTGAAGTGCATTGCAAATATCAGTTTATCAAAATGATGTCCTCTAGCTACCAATTGTTTGCCTTTTTACAAGTTACAAATAATATGTCCCCATTCTATATCATGACAGATCAGTTTAGTGGGAAACTTTCTTTTCATGAGGAATCCAAATGAAAAAAACTGATCAAGTGATTTCTCTGTATGGATGTATTTGCATGACGAAAACATAGCATTAAGAAAAGACTGTGGTCAGCTGTAAAATCTACTGTACAGATGATAGATCTAACTCAACATTGGCTGTGGCATGTTGACAATCAGTTACATAAGCCTAGTCAAACACTGAATTGTTCAATTATATGATCACTGATTGAAGCTTGCGAAAAAAAAAGTTTCTTTGGCAGAATGACGACAACAACAACAACAACAAAGAAGACATTGTAAGGTTGCAGTCATAACAAAAGGCTTACTAAAAAATTTAAACAGCTGAATGCATGCTCTGTAAGTGCTGCATTATATAGATTATACAGTATAGTGTATTGACAACGTGACACATCCATGTATGACCACATTCCATTGCTGGCAGTTTTAGAGGACAATCAATATACGCAATGGAAATATATAATGGTATTTTAAAGATTATTTGTTCACTTTAACAGTCTTAAAATATAATGTACTTCAGCATATATGCGATTCCCACCACAGATGTGGGCTGTTCCATAAATAGAACCATCAATGGCTCTGCATGTCTCTTCACTGGCAGTTCATTTTCCAACATTGGTAAATTATTGATTCCCATGGCCGTGTACAAATGTGCACTTTTTTTTTTTTTTACATTTTGTCACATCATGTCATTTCATGCAATTCACTTGAACATAAATGTACTTTTATCCCATTTGTGTTGGGTAGTATAGGGTGAACATATGTCATGGTTGGGAATTCCTTAACTGCCTAAAATTTCCAGGTGTTGGCTTTGTTTTTGCTATTGACATGCTCTCTAAAGTCCTTATACATTATATGTACATGTATTTACATGCTTTGGCAGTACTAAGGTAGATCCCATCTTCTTTCAGGCAGTGTTTGATCAACTATGTACAACTTTTTTGTCATTACCCTCAGTAAGCACGAAAACAGTTAGGATTACAAACCAAAACCCAGACATTTTAGGCAATTTAAATATATGGCCATCCTAGTGTTAGGCCTGCATGAATCTTTTTTGTTGTTATTTGGCATGGAAACTGGGAATGTGGTTCCTTGTTCCCAGCATGTTTTGATTGGGAATACATGGGAAATGCACCAAAAAAAAAAAAAAAAACTTAAGATTACCCATTGCCTACTATTGGGCCAAATGAGAAATACTGTGTTAATTAATGTGACTGGAATTTGTTTCCGCTATTGATTTAAATGGAACAACCCCGAATATTTGTTATATCAAAGGTAGGCGTTTTTCAAAATGGGAAGGTGGTGCTCGCATGTTGTCAAATTGACAGGGGAACTCTATTTGGATAGTACTGTGTTAGCAAGAATCTCCTCGCATTGTTTGCACGTAAGCGTGGGCAGGAAGGCTCTGTCACATATCCAGTCTAAGGGCATCCCTCCCACGGTTAGTTGTTTAAATCGATAATAAATGGATTATTATTTTTTTTAAAGCGCCCTTGGAAGGCTTGGGGTGCATAAATTATGTTTGCTGTAGCACGAGAGATTCATCTGGGGAAGACCAAGACACAGTGGATGCCGCAACATTAACTCGCAGTCAGAGCCGGGAGAACAAACGATCAGTTTGCGCCGCCTCCGCCTTTGCAAAGAACGCCAACGCGGCGTTTCCCATCCTGCGACTTACGCAGCCCAGGGCGGAAATGATGGAAGTGGAAGAATTTCTCTTTCGGCTTCAGGAGATCATAGTGGGATAGGTCATTTGTCAACAGAGTGCTGTTATTACTCGGAGGCAGAACGTACCTCTTCAGTTGCCTGCTCCTGTGACACAATCGACATGCAGAGACACTATCTTTTCCAACAGCCATGTCAAGCCACTGTCAACTCATTCTCACAATGGGCTAATCCAATTAGTTCAAGTTTAACATAATTAGTATTAAACTTTAGATCGATATATTAACGGTTCTTTAATTGCAACAGGAAAAAGAAGATTTAAGCACATTTAAAATAATTTAACTAATGGCTCTAGAGCTTCCTCGCTAGTTCTATGGTCTGAAGAAAATTGGGGGAGGAGTACAATAAAGAGAACGCTTGGACTGCATGAAAAGAGCACCCCACAGTTTTCTAAATTAGGCTACTTTACGTGGATAAGTGTTTTAATCACCGGTTTAGCTCGTGCAGAGATGCGGCCTTTTCCATCGTCCATTCTGCATCTATGTTCTTGACAACAACTTAATGCGTGTCGATCTGCTCAAGTACAGACCTTCCACGTTGGTTGGTTAGCCCTGTAAAACAATTTCACTAGTGATGCTGCAAAACTTAATACGTGCAAAATGAACAATTTTCATTTTAAAAGGAAAAAGAAGTGGTCCGCCCGGAAACATTCTGAAAACAAGCTTGAAAATAAAAAAGGGAATGATTAGGTCTGCACCACCGAGTTCATCATAACATTAATGAATTTAATTATATAGCCAAAGTTGCTTAAAGCTATCATTGCTTTATCGTTGCTTAAAGGTTTCATCATCCTAGTGCCAAACAAACCCTTTGTTTTGTCCGTGAAAAAAAATAAAGTAGATGTTGGGGATGACAGTCTCAGTCACATTTACTTTAGTAGAGAAAAAAGATGGAGTGAATGGTGACTGAGACTGTTCCTAACATCTACTAAAACAACATAAGGGTGAATAATAATGACAGAAAAAAATACCTTTTGGGTGATCTAGGCTTTTAAAATTTCAGCTGTTTGTTCAAACAGATAAAGTGGTCACTGAAAACTATACTGCTGACAAAAGGCATTTTTTTCTTTCACTTTTTTTCTTTCACAGTCGAACTGCTCATTCATTACATTTACCAACTATAGCGTCTCTGTAACACTCCTGTAATCCTAACAATTAGGAAGGAAATGTGCATTAAATAGCCTATAGAACGAAATACAACTTTACATTAGATGTGGCATAACGCTGATTGTCAGCAATGATGCATTCTACACAATAGGCTATTGTTGCAAATTTAAATAGTGTTTACTTCTCGAGAACATTTTAAGATACCATAACCTGTCGTATCTATGCAGCTTAAAAACTGTCGTTTCATCACGTTGGATAAGTGGCATACAGAAACACTATATAGGCTAATAACATTGTAGTTTAAACGTTTATTGTCCAATTGCACCTTGTAGAAAAATGCGTTCAGACATACATTTCAAACCATCCTGTCATGTTACGAGTGCGGAACAAAACGTGTAGGCTATAATATGCGATTGTGGTCGCTTTTTCACCCTGTACTGAGGATTCATTCGCCAGCTGTTTCTTCTGTGAATTTCATGGTGTAATTACATTAATACGTTTTCTAGTGAGGCAATGCACATCGTGATGAGGATCGTTGGTTCCTTTGTGTTGCGCTGTCAGCATGCAGCTGCATCTGGAAGAGATCGGTCTCGCTCTCCCCGGGTTGTCTAGCCCTCTCTACTCGGCGAAAAAAAAAGTACTATTTCATTCATCCCGTTTCCTTCCATTCATCTGGGCACTGCAGCGTAGCGGAGACTCGAGGTTCGATCAGCACGAAAATTCTTATCAATGGAGAGGGTGACGTCAATGAGCTAGAGTGACGTGCAGTCACGTGGGCGCAGCGGGGCCGAAATAAAAACACGGAGAGCTGACCGTGGTACTGAAAATATCCCAAAGCGCCGTGGAAGAAAAGCCAAACAGACGACTTTTACAAACGAAAACACTTTACAAACAAAACTGCAACATTCAACCAAATAATTTATTATTGAAGCGGATCCTTATAGGCTACCTAGATAACTTAAATACAAAGTTTGAAGAGGAGACAATTTGTGCGTCGGACTGCCCACTGACAGGATTCCCGGTAAGTCCCGGTTTTCTTTTTATAGTAACAAGCAATATAATGGTAGAAGCCTTGGGAAAATAAATGTATATTATAATAGGGACAGAAGGAACTAAATAAAAACGTAAAATATTTTCTATATTAGTATAAAAAACCCTTCAAAAACACATTTAAAAATGTGCATATAAAAAAGTAGTTAATATATACAAAGTATAACATTTAATAAAATCTACATAATTATTGGTAAAGGCGGTAATGCAACTTATTAATACCACTTTAGTGATACTAAATATTGCAGTGATGACTTATACACGTAATGATGACGATGATAGGTCTAATCAATAGCACAGCTCTCATAATGATTTTTACCACGCCCTTGCTAATGCTTTCATCATCTTTCTCATCACCATAGCACCAGATACCCAAAATAACAACATCGAGTCCAATCACAAAAGCACACGAGAGACACGGAGATAAAAACATGTTGTTTTACTTTGACTTGCCTTGACTTTTGCCTGTTGGAGTCCAGTCTGACTTTAATTTTACATACGTATGGAGCAGAGAAATGTTGACACGACATTTTACAGCAGTGAGTTCACGATATGTTTTCATGTTGATTGGGTTCAATTTGTGATTACATTATGGCCAGGTTTAAATCTTAATTCTAATAGATCTGTTTTAAGACAGAAGATTAAGGGCCTACTTGAGGACAAGGGTTCTTAGAGCCGGATTGCTTACGTGCTTTGTTGATGAGAACTCCCCAGTGTGCGCTGTCATTGGCGGCAGTTAAAGAGGGCGTAAGGAGTTGTGGCTACATTGTGGAGACATGATTTCTAATACTAACAAGTGAATCACTCCAAATTGGAGAGGATATATATACTTTTTTTATCAAAATGAGAAAGAGTTTCTGCAGCATTTCACATATGGCAAACACTGATGTCAAACTTTAGACTTGTAAATCCATGCATTCAAAGCGACTTGGCACATATTTGACGATTGCAGCAGTATTTGCTCGAGCAACGGCAAGTGGAAATCTAGCTACACAACCAGATTTAACCATAAACATCCGTGTCGTGATAAGCATACCATGAGCTCCACAATCGCTTAATTTTCAGTTCAAACTTAATTTGAGATAACTATGCTGTTTTATCCACGTTCATTGATATTGCGCTTCCGAAGCTTTGAAATCCAAATTGCATGGGGTGTTTCATCCATACGAGTATTTTTTTTTTTTTTTTTGGTGGGGATCTCAAACTTGTTTTTCATGGTCATACTAAGATCCTCAGATCATGTTTGTATTGCTTACTCATTAACCTCCCCCCCATCGGAAGGGCTCCCCCTAAGGCGCTTTTCCTCCTAAATGTACTTTATTAGGACCGCGCTGCGTGTGCGAGCAATAACGTGCACAAAATCGTTTCCGAGCCTTCACGAAACGCACCAGCTCAAGCCACAGAGCCAATTAGAATGCCTTTCCAATTTCAGCCAAGCAGCAGGTAATAAAACATAAATTATACCTTACAGATACACCACCACCGATTATTATTATTATTATTATTATTGTGTGTGTGTGTGTGTGTGTGTGTGTGTGTGAAATATAAATATGGTATGTTATTTTAGTTTGTTGTATGATCTCTCCAGAACATAAGAATACTCACAGGATGACAAAGGAAAAAAAATTGCTCAAGTGCACATTAACAATAGTTCTTCCATTACAGCAATAAGAAAATGGGTCATGAAATCCTCTCAGCAAATGCAAGTAATTCATAAAAATATTTATATATAATAGACAGTGAGTGTTGCATTCAGGCAGTCTGCAAAGAAGTGAATCACAAAATGTGTCCATCTTACCTGAGAAAATCCTTCATCTTTTGCTATATTGCTGTAAAGTAATGTGTACTCAAATTCATTTTCAAATTCAAATTCATTCAATACTACATAATTGTCACAAAAGTACATCAAAACACCATATACATATAAAGCACACATATAAAATAAGTTATTTGGCAGTATCAGATTTGATCTTTGACCATTTTTGTACTTTTGTCTTTCAGATTCAACACATATGTGCGGTCATGATCTGGTGCCAACAAACTTCAAATGTCCCATTCATTTTCCTGTTCATGTTATTTAGCCTCACGTTCAATCCTGCAACCTTCAGTCCAGTGACCGCAGATAGAAACACAGCAAGTGACAACTATGCAGCATCCTCCTCCGCTCAATATACTGAACCAGCTGAGGAACAGGGCATGCTACATGAAGAAAATGAAGATGATGATGAACTCTTCAAAGACGTGGATCCTAGAACTCTAGCAGCAGTCCTTCTCGAGGCCCTCAACCAGCCCCAGAAGGAAAAGATGAGTGAACGAGAAGATAAGGGAACAGAAGTGGAAAAGGAGAAGGATCTTCAGGGTGCAACAAGAGACCAAGATAGTCATAAAGAGCTGGAGCTGGTCATGGCAGCTGCTGCAGCCCAAGGAAAAGATGAGAAAGAAAGAGAGGAGGAAGAGGAGAAAAAAAGGGCTGAGGAGGAGGAACGGCTAACGGAAAAAGTGACGAGCCGCACCACCAGTCAGACACTACCATTAAATGAGCAGGTGGACCCACAGGAGGGGACCACAAAAGAGGAGTTGATCAAGGAGAAGGAGAGGCAGGAGCCAGAGAGAGGAGAACTGGCGGAGGAGGAAGAGCAGCTGAGTCCAGAGGAAGTGAAGAATTTGGAGACTATGTTAGAGGAATTCCAGAGCTACAGCACAGCCACTAAGAGAGAGCGTGACACGTCCACAGGCCAGAGGGAGAGCCGTGGGGAGTATTTCGATTACCTGGACCTTAATGGCCTAATGAACAATAAGATCAAGCCTAAAGCTAAAGGCAATGACCTAGCACTGTCCAAGAAGAAGCTAAAGTGGCAGCTTGAACAAGAAAAGAACAAAATTCTGAATACAGGCAATTTCATGGATGACTTTACCAACAACCTTGCTGACCCAGAGGAAGAAGAGGAAGACCAAGAGGACGAAGAGCAGCTGAGCCCTGAACAAGAGGAAACTCTGGCCAAAGCAGAGCAAGAGGAGGTACGAAGACAAGCAGCAGAAGCACAAAGAGCCAAAGCGGAGGAAGAAAAGCTTGCAGATATTGCATCCGACATGCTCCTGAAATACATCATGAAACAGGACAAGAAAAAGTACCAAGACAACAATGGTGCAGAAGACAAGCGCTCTGATGAGGAGGACACTGGTAATGATGATGATGACATTGACCCACAGACTATCGATAAGCTGATTGAGATCTCCAGCAAGCTGCATCTTCCTGCTGATGATGTGGTGGACATCATTAACGATGTGGAGAAGAAGAAGAAAAAAGATGCTCCTGAAAATCTCCCGTGGCAACGTCCTCTCGTGCCGCCTCCAGCCCCCGTTGGACCTTCTATGCCGTTACGGAAATCTCATCCTTCAAAACCTCCTCAACCGAACACAAACCCATTAAAAGTCTGGTTCAAAGAAAGGGCCTCGGTCAAGCCCAGCAAGCAAGACATTTGGACGAGGCAGCAGTGGCCCTTTCGTACTTACCCTTCCTACAATATCTATCAAAAACCCTACCGGGCATATTACCCAATCTATGTCCCACCTACAAACCCAAGATCCCGCTACTATCCCAAGCCTTCTTTCTCCCTCAATGACGTCTTGGGAAACTCACTGGACTATGACTTTGATTACTCCCCCAGACGGAAGTCTCATCTCTGGGCACAGTCTCGCCAAAGACTTCAACCAGCCTTCCAGAGAAACCTCTACTTCCCTCACTCTCAGACTTTCAAAGCTGTACCTTTGCCTAAACCCCGGTCACCTCTGCGTCATTGGCCGTCCTTCTATTACCCAGCCCGAGCTCCTGTAGTCACCAGGGAGGATGATTACTATAGTCCGCTGAGGCAGCCGCCACAGGACAGTGAAGAGAAGCTGGAGAACTTCATTGAGAGGGTCTTTATGAAACATCCCAGGATGTTTCATTAAGCAGACTGGGGGAAAAACAGATTGACGAGGTAAAGGAGGAGTAGGGGAAAGCGAAAGGGAACAACTTAAAGACTGTTCATAGCCAACCTATCACATTCTGGTTTCCTTTGCTGAAAATAAGTTCCATCATACTCATTTATTTGCTTCAGACAGAACATATTTAGGACCTTCATGTCCACACCTTCTACCCCTTGAGAGACTGAAAGACCAGCAAAGCTACTGGAGCAGTGAGAGGAAAGGGTGCTTAAATATTTCAAATACCCAACACTGCATGAAGGAGCAGATACCTGATAACATGAAACACCATGTTTTCATCCAATTCAAAGACATTCAAGATGGAATCTTAAAAGACTTGCCAGTATTACGGAAGCAACTCCATTTACCAAGACTTATTTAAGTACCTTGTTTTGTTTTATATATTTTGGACATTTCAAATGACAGTGGTCAATATCATTGATCACAATGTAGAAGGATAGCAAAAAATATTCTAATTGCACCTTTAAAGAATGCAAACACGTAGATTTATTCAAACAGAGAAACCATCACAGTGCCATAATGGTGGAAATATACATTTAGTTTATTCCATACACCAAATGTATTAAGTCTTACTTGAACCTCAAAGTATTCTGCTTGAGCATTTACCAATTGTGTGTTCACTTGTGAAACAAAGAGGACACACTCGAAGTCTTGTACATAGAATTAGTTTCTTATCGCTGTCTGCATTTAGAATGCGTTTATACCATTGTTTTTTATGCAAAAAGATAGATAGTTGGTGCGAAGGACATTCATACATTCCAACGATTTCTAAGAAACAAATTTATTATTTCATAGAAGCCGTTTTGAATACAACTTTTAATTGCCTTAAGACACTCTCTTCCCCTTTTCAGATGAGCAGCATTTTTGTCACAGAGTGGGTGAAAGGTTTGTTCTCAAGCTCATAAACTGGAAAGCAGTGATCAGCCTTTTAACATGTTTTACAAATAAAACAAATATATAAAGAGAATTAAAAACATTTCATGTTTGTGGTTTCAAATGTGTCAAATGTTAATGGATCTTTCAAGAGTAACCTTGACTGTACGACAGTTTCCAAAAATCAATCGCTGGGCCAATGAGAGCTCAGTCAAAATAGCATAGACCATCTATTAAATCAAATGATTACCATTCACATGGGAAGGAAGTAATCTAGATCTACTCAATATCAGTGTTATAATTAAGCAAAAGTGTAAATCAGTAAAATCATATTTCCCTTATAAAATAGTTGAACCAGTGGAGGAGAAGAATTTCTGCATGTTGCTGTAAACTTGCACCTAAAAATATCTTTAAAGAAATTATGAGCATTAAAAAAATATATGAATGTCTAGTGAATCCAAGTAAAAATGCCATTGAGTCTTGTGTGAGGAAAAAATGTTTATGTCCTTTCTAGATGCATCTTGGACGTAACGTAATAAACATGCGTTTGCTGGATGTAAATAACCGCATGTTGATGACTAGTTTTGCTACACAGAGAGAAATAAATAAACTTGACTATTTTTTATTAAGATTGTTTCTAAATTCCTTCTTGGAAAGAACTTGGTTGTGAGATTTGCACACATCTCATACATTTATTTACACACTGTTAGTTCCTGCATATAGCACACTCAAATTAAATTCAGCACGAATTGCTACAAATTTAAAGATTTGATCAACCTTGTTCCATTACTTGATGGTACCATAAAACCTTATAACAGACAAAAGCATGTTGAGACAATATACTTACAATATACAATATACTGAGATCAGAGTACATTACCAAAAGGAAGTTAAACGTTAACATTCACAGAGCCAGAGTGAAAATCTTTCAATGATGATCTCTCTAATGAGCTCATTTGATCAGCAATTAACTGAACAAAATGTGTGAACCCCAGAGCCAATCAATGCCATGTAATGTCTCTGTAATTGCATGCCAAGTCAAATTTTCTCTTAGCTTTGATATGCTGTACGTGAGCAAACACAGACATGTATATGAAAGCACATATTATTAAGGACAAAGGAATATTAAAATGTGGCTAGAGGACATATTTACTGTTGAAAAGGGTTATGACAAGAAACTGTACGCTATGTAACAAGCAAGGAAGCAGGGCAGGGGTCTTGACTAATGAGAGACTGAGCACCTTAGCACTAACTAGGACTGCTGCGTGCAATCAAAGACTTTCAGCAAGGAAGGCTGTTCTAGGTGAGAGACGTCCCACTATCACACCACATAAGACAGGTTTAGGAGTGAAGTTTGCTTTGCATTCATGTAAATAAACTTGAAGGGATAGTTCACTGAAGAAAATAAAATCTGTTATCATTTACTCGCCTTCATGTCTTGAAGTCATAGGAATCCCAAATAAAATAGATTTTCATTATATGAAGAAAAAAATAAGTTTTTTTTTTTTTCTCTATCTGCTTTTATGTTCAGTGTAAGAATGAAAATCATGCAGGTTTGGAAAAACATGAGGGTGATTAGATGATGACAGAACTTTTTTTGGATCAACTATTTTGAAAGAATATAACTCACCTGCATTAAAAAGCCTATATACAGTAAATGAAGCCCAAATTAATTACTTTTGTCCTTGCTCATGTTTAATTAGTTACCACACTCTAATGGCTTGAATTAGTTTTTAATTAGTCTTAAAAATTCTAACAGTACAGTACGATGCACTTATATAAAATCAAACCCATTCATTGACAGAAAGTCAGAAATCTATATATATTTTGACTGGTAAATTACACAAAAATACAGATGAAGAATATGATTTTTGTAGTGCATTTAGAGGGTTTTTAAAAATTATTATTCAATGTGACTGTTGGACAATCTCCCCAGAACAAACAGAATTGTAGTGCTAATACTTAACCATTAGGCTACCACTACTCATATAACATCAATTTTATTCCTATTAATTTATTGATATAATTCTATCTCTTACGAAACTGTTCTGCAAAAGTGATTAGATTACAACCTCAAGGGTACAACAACAGTAGTCAAACATGGTTTTGTGAACAGGGACCTTCATATGCAAAGTCCTTAACACTTAATCACTTGATACCAGGATTTTTTTCAATTCACAATGTTATCAACAACTATTCGAGACAATGCAACAAACAAGTAGCTACAGGAACAATTTCCAGTGAATAGACTGATAAAAAGAGAAAACGAGGAAGATTTTCAGAAAAATGGACAGAAAATTAAGGAAACAACATAAGACCAAGACAAAGAAAATGACAGACTGTTGAATTGTAATCAACAACAAAAAGGCTTGGAATATAGAGATACCAAAGAAGTGGCGAGAGGTAGTCAATAATAATGTTAATGAAGAAAGTGAGGGGGTGGAAGAGAGAAAGAGAAATAGAGAGAATGGGGCGATGAAGAGGTTGATAAGGAGAGCGCAGCCCACGGAGGAGCAATGATTCATGAGTCACATGGTTGAGAGGTGAGTCATACTCGCTCTACTGCAGAACCCTCAGCCTCCAACACACACTGACAAACCTTTGTCATATTCACTTACTCAGGCTCAGCCACTGGGAAGAGTAATTGTCAAATTCAGTCTTTGATGTAATTGTCAAAAAACAGATTCTATATTACCACCCAATTCAATTAAATAAAAGAGAAACATTTAACAATGCGTGTTAAATACAATTGTGCACAATTAGGCAATTTTGCACACTGACAAATGCCAGAAAAGAAAGCATGTGCACTGATCAAAAAGAAAAACACTCCCTTCCTGTGACACCTGCGCACCAGCACACAAGCAAAATCACAAACATGATTTGTTTGCCCTGAAGGCTTGCCCAGAAAACAGTGCAATGAAAATGCATTTTGTTCTCTTGATCAAATATCGAATCCGTCCAACATTCTCTATAACTCAAAACCCAACACCCCCGATATAGAAAAAAAAAAGAGATCAGCATAATGGGAAAACCCACGGTAAGCCCATATGTCCCGCCTCTGCTAAAAACAATCTCTGCCAAGTCCATCAGCATATTGGCCTGGACTCTGGAGCAGCCTTCACATATCATTATGGAGGTGGGAAGCTGTAGCGTGGGTTTGCCTGTAAACATTGTCCCAAGATCAGCTTACATTGGCAATCATCCAAACAAAAAAAAAACGGATGGAAGAAAATATCCTAACCTTACACGATTTAAAGGGCAAGTCCAAAATAATAAGGCCAAATTACAAAACAATGTATTACTGAATGGACTCCTCACAGGGACAGAGATAAGTTCTATGGGGCTCCGTTTCCAGAAAGGTCTCACAGGTTAACCTAAACTTCATAGGAGTGGCCTTTATAAAGCTAAAGAAAGATTGAGACTCACTCTTTATAGTGGATGAAGAGTTGCTGTCCATAAGGATAATGGGAAAGGAGTAACAACAAGACATTAAAAATTCATCATGAGGTAGGTAGAGAGGCCAGGCAATTATGATGGGTGGAAGGAGGTGGGGGAGTGAGACACAGAGAGAGAGGGAGAGAGAGAGGGAGAGATAGAGAGAGAGGGAGAGATGGGGGGGGGGGGGGGGGGCACTTGGCAGAAATTTTCCACTGGCTCCAGATCAACAGAAAAAAAACTCATCCAGGGGAGAAATGAGGGCAGTCATCCATCAAACCATCAGTGCGAGATCAGCATATTATACTTACTGTCATAAAATTTGCTCCACAGAAGCTAAACACTGTTTCAGGTTATCTCAAAGACAAGTTTGATAAACTTTGCAATTATAATGACTCACTCATCAAATTACACACTGCAGAAATGTATCGGCTGCAAAGGCCACTTTGAGGATGAGGCTGTATGTTTTGTTGGCTTGGAGTTTGCATAATTGCCATTATCTTGTGGATCTCTAAAGGTAAATATAATGGCATTGATGCAACAAAAGGTAACAGATTCTGGACTATTGTGAACACGCAATAAAAAAAAACAAAAACAAAAAAAAAAAACAAAAAAAGAGCATGAACTGTCACTAGCGAAGGAACATCTTATCTGTCTATAAAAGGTGCATATTTTTACCTAGGGTATGCTTTAGGGGTAGATAAGGTATAAAAATGTACCTTTAAAATGAATATACAGGGATATGCTAGATTGATAGAAAAAAAAGTTTTTCACTTTAAAAACATTTCTTCTGGACAATATAATCCATAATAACACATTCTCCATCTTTTTCTGTCTTCTCACATCCACTGGCATGTTTGTTTTGGACCAGTTTTGGAATATTTGCCGCTTGTAAATGGTGCTTTATCTCTGCATATTTCTCTCCTGATTCAAACAAGATTACTTTTACCAATGGAAATAAAATCTATAATACATAATAAAACAAAATCTATAGATACAGGACTCATATTTTAGCTGGATGAAGTTAAAACATCTTAATGATTAATTTGTTCATCACAAACACAGACTTAATTTGATGTGGATTATTGTGATGTTTTTATCAGCTGTTTGACTCTTATTCTGACAGCAACCATTCACTGCAGAGGATTCATTGGTGAGCATGTGATGTAAGGCTAAATTTCTCTAAATATTCAGATGAAGAAACAAACTCTTCTACAACTTGGATGACCTGAGGATGAGTACATTTTCAGCTAATTTAAATTTGTGTGTGTACTATTCCCTGAAGGACAACTATAGCTATTGAACCAGTACCCTTAAAAGGTACAATGTTTTCACTTTTATAAGGGAACAAAATATATATGCATAGCCATACATTGAATATACATTGTTTTAGGCCCACTTTTAATTACCTGTATGATTTTAACTAAATGTTTTGTTTTTTACAGGGGTAAAAAGATTTAAAACTGCAAATATACAGGAAAATAATATTAACAAATTATTTTATGCAGAATTTGATCCATTACATGAATGCTGCACTCATATTGGGGGAAACAATACATTAGTGGACTTCCAAACTTGTAAGCAGACATGCAATTTGACAGGAAGGTGAAAAGCCGAAAGGCACATGACAGTGTCCCTAGAAACGGTCTACTGTCCATATCGACAGAGGAGATAAAGGGAGACACTCTGACCAACAGCTGAGCTTTTAGACAAAGGAGGGAGGACTGCAATCACGCTGAGGCTCAAATCATTCGACACCTTCACACTGGTGAAAATCACATCAGATTTCTGTTTTCATAAATCCCCAAACAAGGGGAAGGAAACACAAACAGACAAAAATAAGTCACGTTGAGAAAAGTGCAGTCGAAAAAGAACCACCTTTATGCAAATTATTAGCTCACACAAAACTGAATTTTTTTTTTTTTTTTTCGTCTTGAACACATGCTGTTGTGTGATGGACTCCATCAACATAATTTTTTACTCTTGAAAGCATATCTTCACCTGTAAAATCTTTTTTCTAATTTTCCATTGCTCCTTCATTTTCTTTTATTTGCCACATTGATGGTGCAGTCAGCTTCACTGCACCACTGTCACAAATGACTGACTGGTGACTCATCCACTTACATACTCAATATCACTCGCTCTTCATTTTCTCTCTTCAGCACTTTGCTCTAGCATCTTTGCTCTACACACACACAAATAATAATAAATTCCTGACAAAGCCTCCTTTTTTCCAGTCAGTGCAAACATTATACCAACCGAGGTCACAGCATGATGGATGTAAAAAAAAATAAAAAAAATTAAACAAACGAAAAAGGTTGGACGAAATGCTCCACAAGTTTCCCCTAGAAACAGTAACTGCTTTCATTGGGTATAAGGTTATATATAAAAAAGAGATGAGGAACAAATGTCAATGTACTTGAAAGTTTAGGCTGAAATTGTGTTTTATTATTTATAAAATTACATTCACACATAATTCTGTTTTGGTAACCTGACAGATTTTACACAGGTAAAAACATGCCCTCATGCTGAATTATTCAATTGCTTAAAAAAAAAAAGAAAAGAAGAAGAAAAGAAACACAGTTAATCTCAAAATGTTCCCTTGTTTCACACCACGTTTAAAAAGCTATGTAAATACATCACACTTAATATCAAAGCCCTCTTCTGTTATCTGAAACAAGCTACAAATACTCCCTTACTTATTATAACTCAAACGCCACGCTTGCGGTCAGAAACACGTCTTTGGAAAGCAGGATGTAGATCAAGACAAACAGGAAAGAGCTTTCACGCCATTTGTGGTTGAGATTCAGTGTCCTGTCCTCGAAGTAACACACATTCAGACGCTTTACTACTGAGGCTCAAGGGACAGAACAAAATGAATAGACCGCACAATATAGTCCATTCAGTATCGTAACCATTTAAAAAGGTCTATTTAATATTCCTCCCATTTGGTGAATATATCTTCAAAATCGATCCATTAGAAGAAGAAAAAAAACATTAGAAGATTTACTTATGATCCATATGCTGCAATAGCACGTCATTTAAAGTGTTACAAGTACAAATATTTGCATCTTACACAAATAAACATGGCTGGATGGTCAATGTCATTGTTTCCTGAGCAGCTACAGCAGATGTATAGTAATGGCATTTAGGAAGATTCAATTTGGGGGTTTTATCTCCTACAGATAGCTTTTCCAAAGCAGGTCACTTGATCAATGTAACAATAAATCATTCTTTGAAGAAAAAAATTAATAGCTGAGATTGCATGACCTGTTAAAATAGCAAGGCTCAGCTCATTTTTCTAAATATGTTTCTGATTGATAGATTTGAGTGTCTATCTGCAACTCTCTTTCTACAGTGTCTCTTAAGAAAGATGAGATCCCAGCTAGGCAGCCATTTAAAAATTTAAAAAGACAAAAAAAAAAAGGTTGGAATTGAAATACAATCACATGCTGATCTCAGTAGTACCAAAATTAACCCCACCAACCCTCTCTTGTTCCCCAGTTCTCCTCCCACCCTTTGGACCCATTCACATAAACCCACATGTCGCAGTAGTACCTAAATTAAACATCTGTCTTGACTGCATTGGAAACTAGTACTAGGCCAGCCCCATCTCCTCTAGGACGCTCCTGGGTGACTCATCCTCCTGTCCGGAGAAAAGGAGAAAAGTGTTTCCACTGAGGGGTCCTCACAGTGTACTTTACACAATGCACAGTGATAACTTAACTTGGCAGCTTACAATGTGCAATACTCTTGATAATTTAAAAGAATAAGGAGCCACAAGATGAGAATTCAAGTAACATGTCTGGACTTGCCCAGGCAAACAACATTCAAAAATACATAAATAACATGCATGCACACACCTCTTGTAGAAGGTCGGCTTGCTCGATGGCCTTCAGCACGCTCTTCTTGGATGTGTCCTGAATTTCTCCCCCCATAAGAAACTCGTCCAGGATAAAGTAAGCTTTCTCAAAGTTAAAAATAATGTCAAGCTCACAAACCTACATTGGGTACAACGCACACAAAAAACAGTGGAGACGTGAGCACAATCTTGTTTACATGCACAATAATCTGCTCTTATTCTATCACATAAATAAGTCAAAATTCCAGTTCAAAGAAATATGAATAAGACAGCAGTTATATGCCTATATTATTCAATGAGAATTCTGTCTCAAGGAAACATTACAGTTCAAACAAACATTTTTTCCCCATATTTTTGAGAGAAAATCGCATGCTAACCAATGCTGCATGAAAATTAATCAAAAAATACAGCAAAGGCAGTGATATTGTGAAATATTACAGTATTCAGTGTCACATGATTTTTCAGAAATCATTTTGTTATACTGATTTGGTGCTGAAGAAACATTGTGACATTGATATTATCAATAATGTAAAAAATCTGCTTGTGGAAAAAGTATTACCTACTGTTTTCAGGATTCTTTGATGAATACATAGAAATTTCAAGAGCAGCATTTATTTAATAACATCTATTTATAACATTACAGATGTCACTACTCTTAATTTAGATCAATTTAATGCATCATTGATGAAAAGAAATATTAATTCATTTCTAAACCTTGAACTTTTACATGAAAAGTATTACAATTTGAACTGAAAAAAGTACATTATTTAGGACTGTCATTAACTTTAACTTTCTGCAAATCAGTAACTGACTTGACTCATCAATAATGAAACTTGTTAATGAAACGATAATGAAACGATTCAGAAAATTTGTTGCGCGAACTACTAAAGTCAATGTTTCTTAATAAACGGCAAGAACAACCAAAATCGACGCTCTCAACGGCCAAGTCGCACCGCGCCGCTCCTCGACGCCGGCTCACATTGAAAATGAATGACTTCCGGCCACTTTGACGCTCTCGACGCTGGCGGTGTGAACGCACAGTTGGCCGTTGAGAGCGTCGAGGAGAGTTGAAATCAGGGCAACTTTATGGTAATGATCTATGACGCGGTTGGGCAGCAACCAATCGGAACGTAGAAGTCCACCGCTTGAGAGGATTCCAGAGAACGCAGCTCCGACCATAAAAACATAAAAACATATAAAACGACATAAAAAATAGATTAAAAGTGATACGTGGACCAAGGTGTCTGAGATTGTTCATTTTAAGTAAAGGATCTTAATATTTAGTCCACAACAATATTTAATGAGGTTAACTTATAACTTTACCCTCCTTGTGGTTAGTCTGCACGAGATCAACAAGCTGTTTGCTTTGCGGCCGCTTTAAATTCAAAATAAGCATTCGATCTACGTCAGAGCGTCTGAGCGCTCACGAATCTTTCTGCAGCGTCGTGAGCAGAGCGGCAAGAGCGATTTTTGACGCTCTAGACGCCGGCGGTGTGAACGCACAGTTATTGTTGATAAATGACAGGCAACCAGAAAAAAAGCAGCAAATAACATCAACATGGTAGGAGATAAAAGGCTTCATGTGACATTTACTGAGAAAAACAGACATAGGAGGATAAAAGTAGAGAAGAGGACAGACAAAAAAGGCAAAAAAAGATGTGAAAGTAAGGAGAATTTCACAGGTCTTGTGTTGCTGTGATGTGAGGTATGAATTAGTGAGAAAGGAGGAGAGAAAGAGAGAGGCCAGATGAAAGAGGAGCGGTGGCGAGGAATGACTCACGCTGCCAAAGTACTTATCCAGCAGCTCCACAAAGCGATGGATGACCTCCAGAGTAATCAGCTCATTGTCCTGCTCCTCCACCGCACAGCAGAAATATAGACTGGCATACCTGCATACACACACACAAACACACCTCTAATAAATGGACGCATTAGATGTAACCCAATTAAAAAGTGCATACGAAGGCAATCATGTAAACAAACCAAAAATTAGATGGAAATTAGATATCTTGCCTAGGCAACTAACTGAACATTCAACTCTGATATATATATGTTTGTGTGTATAATAAATTAATAAATATAATAATATTAATTCTATAATTGTAGAAGAGCCAAATGACTATTAAAACAAATGAACCCTATGTATTTCTAATAAATCAATTAGAAAGAAAAAAGCATGTGTAAAAACTACACTGCAGGTGCTGGTTGGATGTCTGGGGAGTAGATATGGTGGATGATGACAACAATGACATGAAAGTGTCTCTGAAATACTCTACACTCTTTCTTAGTGCGTGGAAGTGACCATTGAAAATGTAATAAGGAATGACCCAACATGTATGCATGACTGCAGAAATGTTATAGTGAAACCTAATTCTAAATCAAACCTCTATGACATAAAGTAGATGCCGAATCAAGTACATATTAGATGGATTGCAGGTGAAAAACAAAAACAAGCTTCACAATGAAGAACAAGCTGGCTTTTCTTTCAGTGCCCCCTTGTGACTAGAATCGATGACCACCTCTCTTCACCTCTTTTTATTGTCTATCTTGAGTGCAGTAATAGCATTAGATACATACAAAAAGGGCATATTATTATGCAGTGCAAAGGGGCACGAGAGGTTGCTAATGAATTAAGGCAAAGATGAAATGAATTTTGATGTTTCAAACAATTCTACTCTTCAATAACACAAAAAATGAGTCATCCTTCACAAGTTTGATGTACACGTTACTAGACAGTTAAGAGTAAAAAAAAACAGGTCAGCGGGAATATATATGTGAGAACGTATTTGTGAGAAACCAACAACTAGAGAGACATTTATAATCAACATTTCTATCTCACAAAGGCATCAAAAGCATGTGTGGTTTTCTACCTCTTGTAGACTATCTTTAGATCTCTCCATTCCAGGAAGCTGCACATTTTGGGTTTTCTGGCCAGAACCACCTGCATGAGCTCTCGGACCATCTTTTTCTTGTCACGCTCAGCTGTAGCCGTGTACCATTTCTGGAGCCGCAGCTTCCCCTGCCGGCTGAACAGAAGCATAAAGCGCATCTACAGAGACACAGGAGAGGATCACATTTAGAAAAAAAATTATTTCCTACCAGACAATACTCCATATGGCAGAGAATGTTGAGCTAAATAAATAAAAAAACAAACCAGTCTCTGGAAATAAATAATTGGAGTAGTGTTATTTTAGTATAATTTATATACTATTATAGTATTTATTAATATTTACAAGCTTTTTGTGTGCCTGTGTAGTTTATATTTATTTTATTTTATATGATTTATTTATTTTTATATTTTAGTATTTATTTTTAGCTAGATTTTTTTTTAATTTCAGATTTTGTGATTTTAGTATTTCAACTTAAACTTATTTAATTTCAGGTAGTCGTCAAAAAGGTTTCAATTAACAATAATAACACTGAATTTCATAATTAAATACCAAATAAGAAGACCAAAAATATATAACAACAATTTTACTATTTTTTTAAAATTATTAGACATGTAGGTTTTATGAACTCATATTAAGTAAGAAACTACTAGTTTTAGAAATTCACACACCACTACAGAACTAGGCAAGTAAAAACCAAAAGCAATTAAAACTAACAAATAAAAAATATATATTCAATTTAGCTACACATTCAAATAAATTACAACCAAAAACTTTGATGTTGGTAAAAAAATAAAATAAAATAAAAATAAAAAAAAACATCATCTGCATGCATAGTGGGAAAATAAATAAAAAAAACACAAGAAGAAATTACCTCTTTTGCTCCTAATAGAACTTCAGTATCATCCATCATTATAAAATTAGAAAGTGAGCTGGCCTATACATGTCAGAAGTGTTAAATATTTAAGAGGAGAGCTGAAGAGCACTGTATCTGCTCCCATTTGACATGGCCCACATTTCCAACACGGTGCATTCAGCTCAATTCACTTGAAAGGCTAACTATCACATTTTTTGATTAAAGAGCTAGTAAAAACCCACAAAAGCTCACATTAGTTTAATTGTGGAACATTCTTTCCAGCTTGCTAAATTAAGGATTTATACTTTGTGCCAGAATTTATCAGCCTACCCTTGAATAGTCTAAAACTGATGTACTGTGCTTGGCAATGAAAGGCTCAGATGTGGGACAAAAAATGTATTGAGGCCAAAGATGAGAATAGTAACCTCCTAAGGGAAGGAGAGTCTCTTCTTCGACGCTATAAAAAAAGGATTCAAGTGCATATTTAGAGGTCAAATCAAGTGACAGTTTAGCATCCACACATACAGACAAGTTTGTTAAAACCGTGCACTGTTTTTACTTGATCGGTGCAATGCCTTATAACACTTGTTAGTAGTTTAAACACACAACTATCTGACATTAAATTCACACATTTATGAAATTCTACTGTTGAGAAAGAACATGAAAATCTACCGTCTACTGTCTGCTACACTACTCATCTTTACTTACAGCGATGAATGTTTTCTGCCGTTTGTCTAGTACCACAGAAAGAGGGGGGGAAAACGAAAGGTCTTATTTTGAGAAATAAATGCTCTCTTTAGACTGATACTTAAGTAACATGTGTTTATAGATCTCATCTAAGCAAAAGCAAGTTCAGGTCTGTCAGTTTACTTATCATGACAAACAGGGAAATGTTGAACAGACGTTATAGTTTGCTTCCATCTGCTATGATCATTAGTGCTTTCTTCAGTTAAACACTGATGTACTACGTGCTGGATATTATCTCTCAGAGCAGCACTTCCTTTCATGCTTAACTGATTAAACAAAGGAAATATGTTGTGAAATACTTCTATATATTTTTGAGAGAACACAATGTTTTGACACCATAAACCACAGTGAAATGTACTGTGTGGGATTAAAGGCTGACTCGCAGTTCATCTGAATCTCACTCAAATACAAAGCAGCAACTAGATAGAAAACCGTTTCCGGGTCGAATCAACAGTCAAAAGACAGCTTTAAAGCTGAAGCATTCAGGAAATGCTTCGTATGAAAATGCAAGCAGTGAACAGCGTTCAGGTGATTCATTAATAGTGTGCCAACTTCACATATTAAATCCAGCTGTCAAACTGACCGGCTGGTGAACAAACGCTTTGCATTAACGTTACATCACAACGTGATGATATTAATTTATTTGATAAATAAACTGTCCACACTGAACAGACCACCTATAGGGCCCGACAGGTGAGATGTGATTATGAAACAGGGTTTGATGTGTCCAGGAAGCTGACTGTACTAACTTAGCCTTAGCTAGCTGTTAGCTCTTCCTGAAAAGTGCAGATTAATGTCTCTGTAAGAGTATAACTTACCATTTTGAAGGCTTATTGAGAGCAGTCAGTTATTGTCAGTGAAGAGCAAACCGCTTTTCGGTAAATACCGCAAGATATTATCAATACATGTCTAGTTGACTGCTCGTAGTCTCACAGCCCCATTGAAGCAGCTTGGAGTCGCGTTACCCAGTTTGTGAACGAATCGCTCTTTTGAGTCGGATCTTTTCAATGCATCATTTAAACCGATTCGTTAATGAATTGAACACTAGGGTAAACATCTTTATTAATGAAACTTATTCGAAAACTCGTAATACACAGTACAACAACATTTTAGAGTGCTTAATAGTCTTTGCTACGTCGACACGCCAGGGACCACATTTGATCATGACGGAGTTCTGGCATAGCGTGAAAGAACAATTGAGTCGGTTTGTTTAATCGAACAGTTTGAAAGAACCGATTCGCAAATTCGAGCCGGACTTCCCGTCGCTGGAGAGGCGTTGGGTAGCGTCATCATCACCAGCGCGCACGCGCTCTGCGCGTCCCTGTCCCCACAAGACCTGGCAGAAATTCCTCATGCTGTACTGCCTTTACAAGAAATTAATTCCCACTTCTAACAAAAATAAAATAACGTATGTTTTATGTGTTTACGTTTACAAAGCTAAGTTGTGTTTTTTCTTATCTATTTGTAAACCTTAACAGTTTTGCCTCTGACATCTGGGTAAGATGTTCAGATGTTGTTGCCATGACAAAACAGGGGGCTGATTCAGGTTTCCATGGTAACAGAGATAGGGTGGGTTACAGACATTAATATTTTAGTTCCAGATTCGTGCTGCTCACTTTGGGTCATTCATTGCAACAATCATCATGGCAAATTAAATCACAATGACATTTATACTGCCAGCTAGCGCATTTATCTGAAAGGTTATTAGTCCAATAGCACAATCCATTTATCCAATAAGTGTTGCAATTTATTTGACTTTTTTTTTTTTTTTTGCCAAACTTTGAACACAAGATGTCGCCAGCTCCAAAGTAATTGAATAAAGAACGTAAAACGAATTCATGTGTGCGTATGGTCCCTTTTATTATAAAATAAAGCCATTTTAATAAACCGTATTCAAGAAAATATAACATTCGACAATAAATTAATATAAATATGCTACTGTAAAATACAACTTAAAAAAATAAACAAATTAAACAGATGAAACAAAGCAAACAAATGAATTCACTCTTGAAATTATTAGTGCATGTAGAAGCACTGTCTGCAGAGCCTATAAAATTTGTTCATCAAATGTCCCTGATTGTTTCAGCCATATGTTTCAAACAGTAATGCTTTCTTTTTATAGTACATATATATATATATATATATATATATATATATATATATATATATATATATATATATATATATATATCGTTTCTCCCCCATAGCAGGACACATACTGAATAAACAATTATATGTTGCTTAAAGTTTCAATTTAAACTAGAACTCCAAGCATCTCCTGACTTCAGTAGTATGTTGTGTGCAGACTTGTTGGCAGTTTCTTTGGTCCTTCTGTTCACGTGGTTACTTCAGGCACAACCAAGGTGTGTTAGTTTTCCTGAGGCTGGTTTACTTGCCCGCTAAACAACAACGCACCTGTGAATTTAAACAGGGGATATTAATGGAGACAACCAACAACTCCACCGACACATATCCAGATAAAGCAAGCAAAATTAAATGTAACAAGTTAAAGGAATAGAAATGAAAGCACAACTGACCGGTGGGTTTGTGCTGAATGAGGAAATAGAAGGGTCTGTCCAGAGTGATCTCCTCAACAGCCATCCGAGAGTAGATAACAGCCGCTGTGGAATCACAGAAAAAAAAAAAAAAAAGTAAATATGCATTTTGTTTTCACTATAATGACAGTTAATGCAATTAAATAACTGTTGCAGTGTATTGCAATTTGTAGTCTATACCTGTGGCAGATGAGCCTTTAGTTCCTTCTTCATTCACCTCAAGTTTTACTCTCTGAAGGACCTTGGATACACATAAAAGTTCCTCAGCTAATTGGACAAAAAGAGAGAGAAAACAACTTTAGAAAGTGAATCCATTACCATTTATTCTTTAAAACAAAACCCATATCATTGCCAAAAATCAAATCTGGTTATTTCCCATACTCACTGGTAATGCGAGAGAAATCAGCTTTGCTCTGGCTGAAGATTTCTCCAAGACCCATCTTGCTCAGTGTGGACTTCAGATCAATTTCTGTATCCATGGAGAACCTGAGATATCATCATGTTATAACACATACATTAGGCCTCGTATTTTAATATGTTCATCACAATATAAAAATCCTACAAAGGTTTGCAGAAATAGATGCGTCACCTTGGAATAGCAAGTTGTTTGTTAATCTTTCTCATCTGTTTTCTCCATTGGTCAATCTTGCTGCTTCTCAGCTCTGTCTTCAAGGCCAAAAGAGGCACATCCCTCTCAAATGGCATCACCAGAAGCATACTTAGTGACTCCCCCTCATAAGGCACCTCAATGACATCATAGTCCACACCGTCTTCAGTCACAAACTCACCTAGATGGAGAAAAATGTTGTAAATAACCATTACAAATTTCTTTATTTTCTTATCAGTTTTAAACATATCATTTAAACAAATCATTGACACTCACCACAGTTGAATTTTGAAGTCATAGTCATCATAGGAACGGATACGGCACTGCCGTTGACTCTGTGGAATAGCTGTTCCCTGGTAAGTTTAGGGTCAAACGGTGTCTTCCAGACCCCATGGAAGTGGATGGCATTCAACAGGACCAACCGTGTCAGTTCACTCAACACCCCAGAGGGGAGGAAGTCCTTAATCATTCCTAATAAATGAAACATAAATCAGTTAATCGTCTTGTAAATGCGTATGGTGAGTGAGCTTACATTTAACCATTTAGCAGGCATTTTTATTCACACTGATGTACAAATGAGGAACATCACAGGAAATGCAATCAAATTAGAAGGTACTTTAAATTACTTACCACCAGTGTGGTCGGATGTCCAGGAGTTAATCAACTTCCGGGCCATCTCTGGTTGGCTGAAGTTTATTTGGTGAGGGACACTCTGGAAGGCTTTGGTCAGGCTGCGCATAAAAATCTTTTCTAGGATTATCTTCTTGTCAACCATGACACCGCTGGCCACTTCTACCCAGTCTTCACTGGCCAGATCTCTCTGAAGAAGCCTCTGTAGCTTTGGCATTCCTCGTGCTATCAAAGAGAAATAGGGAATCAGAAAAACAGCAATCTTTACACAGTGCATTATGTAAGATAGGAGTTAAACATAAGAATGCAAGATATAAATGATACACAAAAGCCTATTCTCTACATATATATGCTTTATTAAAATGATCCATTCTGAATTATGTAATTTTTCTAAGCTATTCCAGAACATAATAGAATTACATCAACTGCTCTCATTCATCTACCTTGCAGTGAGTAGCCCATCTTGGAGGTGAGCATTCGAAGAGTGCTGCCATAAGCACCCAACTGAGCCATGCCTAGCACTGAAGAGATGCCATAGGGAGAGAGAACCAGATTTCTGTCCGGAGCAGATTGGATGGCTTCGGAGAACACCTGCAGCCCAAAATCTGTCTGTTTCTCCTGCATAAGGTTGCACAAGCTTGACCCACAAAGGGTAAAGATCAGCAGTACACTCAGGCTCTGCATTCTGAATAACTGAGGAAGACAAGTTAGAAGAAGTGTCAGCAGTCAATTGTAAATAGTACAGATTTTATGAAAAAGAAAAAGAAAAAGCTCCATTAGGTTTTTTTTCTTTGTCACAATACAGGTGTCTTCACTTGGCAAAACCACTGAGACCTATAAATGTTTGCACCTCCTCCAAAAACAGAACAAGCTGCTGCTTTACTTTCCCTTGTGAAAATTCTCCCTCATGTGCAAGACACAACACCCACCATTCAAACACAATAACATGCCATTTCTGTTTTGACTCATGCCTCAAAGAATAATACAGCACTTAAGAACATGTGTCTATAAACACGTATCCCAGTTTTAAGATTCATATCTTTATTCTGTGTATTATGTCTGGGTAAACAACTTGTCATATATATCAATTAACAATTAAATTATCCAATTTCACATCTTATTCAGTTCTGCCAATGCCATTCAGTTCAAAACTCATGGGAAAAATCTAACAGAACAAGCAATCATTCACTTGAGCTAAATACGACCATAAGTTTACAACTTTAAAAAGCTCCACATTGGTTATATAAGTTTTGAGTCCATTTGCGGTATGATGCAAAACAAGAATATAAAATTACCTGGAAGACGCTTTAATTTTGAAGAGATCCTTTGTAGATTTAGCTGGTTACTGTGATCTTCAGTGCAGCGCAAGCCTTGAACTGCCCTAAATGTGTGTTGTGAGTAGATCTGTCGCTATTTAAAGTACTTGAGACCTCCCCTTCAGACGCGCACACACACACTAGCGGAAAGTAATGACGTCATCATCGTCTGCCTTTTCATCAGCCTCTACCCTTTTTCACACAGACAAACATAAACACTTTTTCACCCAGTCTCTTTCCTGGTCTGTCTCTCCTTTTTTCACAGTCTAAGTCATAGCAACGTTTAGTCTACTCATTGCCAATTTTGGCAGCATAAAGTATTTGAAGTTTCTTTGTTTAAAGAAAACTCTCGCATCTTCCTTTAAATCAGTTTATTAATGAATGTTATTATTTAATTATCATTTGTCGACTTCAACAACAGTACATATTTACATAATATGTAATAATGAAACGGCAATTATTTACAAAAAACAATTACTCAAGAACAAAACTAGTTTTAGCAAGCACACCTAATCAATTTTAATAAGGCCACTGACAGGACTGGATGTTTTAAAATCTATGCAGTGTCAGGACTGGATGTTTTAACACCAAAATATAAAAGCTGACATAATTCATACCCTTATCACTCTATTCAGCAACCACAATAACTGTAAAAATAGGTTCTTCATCTGAAATCATTAAGAACATTAGGCTGAAGTAACACTGACCCACCTTTCGGAAAGATGACACATCACATGACCATATTTGGTCTACTATAAGCACATTCCTTCAAACATGCTCATGAGGAAGGCCACATTCTCGATAAGGGATATAGGAAATTGTAAGGACCAGAACGGAAGGACAGGAGACATGGAAAACTTGTCTAATGATCCCTGATTTTAGCTTTACTATCAAGACCAGTGTCCTCAGAGACTATGACACAAACTAAATGTTTAAAGAAAGTCTGCAGAGAAGCAGGTCTATATAACAGGGGAAACACACACAAGCCAGTTACTTCTTGTGAGGAATGTTAAAGCACTTATCAACTGTTTTACTGAAATACAATATCTTAGCAACTGGAAGAGCTTTAAAAAACCAGACAATAATAATGTGTCAAAATGAAAATTCACAGGTCATAAAGATTGTATACTCTGAATACAAACATTATGTCATGCTTTAATTAAGTTCACAGAAGTTCTTTATGTCTTTGTTTTCAATTCTTGCATGCAAGTTACAAACAGTTAAATACATTGTTAAATGTACTATAATATCTCCTCTCTCTTGACTTTTGTTATATATACACACTTATGATGATGATACAAGGGGCAACTTTTTTGAACAATGTTGCTTGGGCACTTTCCCACTGAGAATGGGTAACACATTTCTATCTGGAAACTTTAGATTGATTGTGGGCCCTGTATTATACCTGGTTGCCCCTTTAAAGGCATTGACCAGCAACATTACTCAAAAAGGAGCCTTGTGTATCATCACCTTTACACATAGGTGTCTTAAGAATTTAGACTTCATTCCCTCTAACATAATGGCCTATATAAGTCTCTTTGTGTCTATGTTTTGCCACGGGATTTACTAGGATATACACAAGCTCCAGTCTGGATCCAGAACACCTGAGAAGAGATGATGCTGACTCTCAGAGGACCTCAGATGATGGTAATCCTGAATCAACAAACAGAACAAACAAATATTGCTACATGTGTGACTGCATCATATAATAACTATTAATTCTTAATAATATTAATAATGTTAATTGTCTAGCTGACTACGTCTTGTATAAATGTTTCTGAAATATCCTGTCACACGTGCACAAACTGACCATCACCACTTATAAGCTGTTACTAATTATTGCAGAAACATAATTTTCTGTAAAGTTGCTTTGTAACGATTTGTATTGTAAAAAGCGCTATACAAATAAACCTGAATTGAAAATTGAATTGAATATAAAAATTCTGCTATATCATGGATTATTTTATTAGTACTCTAACAGACAAAATACTTATCTGGTACAGTAACATTTTACTTTTAACTCCCTCATAATAATTGTGTCATGTTGTCATGTCAACTGAGCCTCTCCTCCAGTAAACTTTTGAATGGAAAATTGGACTCACAGCACTCAGAAGTTACGCCAACTCCATTTCCCACTGGAATGAGCATGAGAATTTAGTTTCCAGAGGATCTAAGTTTCACTGTCACCATAGTCAATCATTAAGAAAAGTTTGAGAAAAGAACATTCAAAAACCACATTTTGGAAGATTATAATACTTTTATGCAATTCAAAAACTCTAGCTACCTGCTTGAGAAGAAAAAATAGCTTAAAAGTAAAAACAATATTCACCCACAGAATAATACATTATTTTCATTTATTGTTGTTGTTGTTGTTGCTGTTGTAGCACCTTTATTAGCACATTTACATTTGTGTGAAAATCATTCATGGTTTTCGTTATGAGTTCTCCTTATTTTTTCAAGCTGTAATGATATTTCCTGAATTTGGTTTTAACATCCACTATGACAAATCCATCACGAACATGTCTAAATTCCATAAATCTTTTCTCTCTTATTGTGAAAGCAAAATTCAACTGACCTAATGTGGATGTGCTTGTTTTTTGTTTTGTTTTTGTTTTTTCTTGTACATTTTGCAATGTAAAAAAATATCACTAAAATACATTTTATAGCTTTGAAATGATCTCATGTAATAATTTTAATTCCTTTTTCCCCCCTTCAACATCTAAGTCTAATTGGAGAAACAGTCTTAATGTGTTGGTTAAAAACGACTCACCATCATGATCCAGCAGTATGCAGTATCGTGTTGATCGGGAAGGGATGTTCTCACTTGACCTTTACATTCGATCCCATACTCTTAATTGCAGCATTGTCAGGGAGTTTAAACAAACAGTCAGACAATATTTAAATATTTTCTTTGTGGTCATTATGACTAATAACTAATAAACAATAGCTAATGAGTAGGCGAAAGACACCAGATGTGGTTGAGAAGAACTTAATGGAAAACAAATGTACCTTGGTGTTGAGAAAGGGAGCTCTTGAAAGTAAAACTGATGCATCTTTCCTCAGAAACATGAAATCAGTGTATCAGACATGTTGAAGAGTGTAGTTTATTTGACACAGGGCCAAATATGAACCTAATGAATAAACTGAAAATGCAATTCAAAATGTGAACCTACATCTACTCTCTATGTCTGTAAGTAAG
Source organism: Carassius gibelio (assembly GCF_023724105.1). Lineage (NCBI taxonomy): Eukaryota > Metazoa > Chordata > Actinopteri > Cypriniformes > Cyprinidae > Carassius > Carassius gibelio. The sequence continues at coordinate 28,532,895 of NC_068377.1, read as the reverse complement.
ATTCTGCTGATGTATTTATATATGTACTACATTCTGACTGCTCTTAAATCTACTGAACTTTTACACAGTGTCCATACCAGCCATGCTGAAGTGAATTATCTGGATTTATCTGGATTTAAGGAATCTATTCTGCTGATGAATGAATGCAAAATTGTGAAATTACAAAAGTTAAATGCTTTCTGGATGTTCATAGCCTTCATCCTCAATCATGGACGTCACCTCATGCCTCTTTTACTTGCACAAATCTTGTTTTTCTCATTTCAAATAGCACAGATCCCAGTTAAAGAACCCGGTTCTTAAGAAGGTTATTTATTTTATAACCAAATCAAGTTTCAAGAGCATGAAGGATATACCAGGTGATAGTTTGTTACACAAGGAGAGCTGAACAGGGCAGTAGGAATGCAGCAACCCAGCAGCAGGACCAGTGTGTGCACCTTTGTGTTTGAATTCAGCCCTCAGTGTTTTGATGATTTTGGCTTTTCATTGACAACTGTCACACCATATTATTCTCAACAAATTACACAATGTATATAAGTAAAGATTTTCAAACTGAATATTTTGTTTATCGAGATCCAATGTGTGGATTTTTCCTTAAATCTTTTGAGCAGTGTATATATCATATTTTTAGAACATAGGCAGATGGGGTTGAACATGGAAAAAGTCTAATTCTTTAGAATTCTCATTTTTTGCTCATAAGGAGGTGAGTAAGAAGAAAAGGCTGAGGGAACTAGCAAGGGAAACGATGAGTGTGTGACAAAAAATGCTATGTAAGTGGGACATGGGGCATTTCTGACCCCTGACACTTGTGTGGGTCACCAACCAAGGAAAGTGATGATTTGTATCCTCAACTGATGATGAAAATGAAAGTTAATTCAGCAAGAAAATGTTCAAAGAACATTTTTCAGAAGGTACTAAATGCCCATGTAAAGCTTAAATGAGAAGTTGACATTTAGGTAATTGTTTTTCATTAGAATTATGAAATAGCCTTTAAACAACTCCAGTTTATAGGCTGAAGTCATGTATTTTTATTTAAATGTTAAAGTTTAATTTGTTATGATGCACAAAGGTTGATGTTATATATTAATATGGAGACTAATGATGACTACATTTGGACCACAAAGCTCTTGCCAAATAGATAAGGTACAGGATATGACCAATGAGGAGAGAGCATTGAATTAGACTAAAACATGTCCTGTTTCTCACCCTTGAAGTGTCACAACAGATTTATACATCCAAGGCTACCAAAATGGCTCGTACTTGAGTGAGCAAAGGGCTTCAGGGGGTAAACAAGAAAGCTGAACCATCCAACTGTCAAGTGCCATGAACTCTTTAACGTTTCCATGAAATTGTGTGTTTTTCTGAAGAGGTGATGGATACTGTTGATGGGAAGCGTGGAATTTGAAGGCCAAACAATGACTGTGAATAAGATACGTTTAATGTTTTTCAGTTGAGAAATGTTGAGCAGGAGTCTTTAATTCAATGCCACAAAGAAGTTCAGACTTACAGTGGACTTACATATTTATTTGACCTCCTGCTGATTTTGTAAGTTTGCCCACTTACAAACTTACAAAACTTTTAGTCTGTAATTTTTATGGTAGGTTTATTTTAACGAGACAGAATACAAACCAAAAAAATCCATGAAAAAACACATTATATAAAGGTTAGAAAACTGATTTGCATTTCAGTGAGTGAAAAGTATTTGATCTCCATGCAAAACATGACAGGAAACCCTTGTTGGCAAGCCCAGAGGTACTGTATGATGTTCTTTGTAGTTGGTCATCAGGTTTGCACACATCTCAGAAGAGATTTTAATCCACTCCCCTTTACATATTCTCTCTAAATATTGAAGGTTTTTTGGCTGTCGTTTGGCAACTCAAAGTTTCTGCTCCCTCCACAGATTTTCTATAGGGCTGAGGTCTGGAGACTAGCTAGGCCACTCCACGACCTTAATGCACTTCTTCTTGAGCCACTCCTTTGTTGCCTTGGCGGTATGTTTTGGGTCACTGTAATCCTTGAATACTTTCCATGACCCATCTTCAGTGTTCTGGCTGAGGGAAGGAGGTTCTCAAATGGGGGAAGTTGTTGACTAATGGTTAGCAATTAGGTCTCCTAACCCAAAGGCTGTGGGTTTTAGTCTCGTGCCGGCAGGGATTGTGGGTGGTTGGTAGGGGATGAAATACTTATTTTACTCACTGAAAAGCAAATCAGTTTCTAACCTTTATATCATGTTTTTTGTTGTTGTTGTTTTGTTTTTTGGTTGATAATCTAATAAAAAAAATATTTCTCCCATTATGTTTTTTTGTAACTAATAGAGTTGAATTTGTTTAATTTGACAAATTTTATTACAATGTTTATCTGTTTAAGATATCATTGTAACATTAAATATCAGGGCTTTCCTGTAGGGCCAACTAAAATAGATTGCTAACAAAAGGCATTTCGTTCAAGGTTGCATAACTGAAGGCATAACATGGCAAAACTATTATATCTGGCAAACCCAAATACACCAAAAGATAAACATCTGACTACAACTGCCTTCAAGTGTTCAAATTTATGAAATGATTCAGAGGCTGAGAGTTGAAAGACTTAAGAGTCAAAACTTGTGTTAACTTGTTTTGGCTGCAGTGCCTATGAGTGGAAGCTATGGTTACAGACAGAGAACAAACTGTGATCAGAATCTTCTCCTCATCTGCACATACATCTACAGCCACATTAACTAATAAAAAAAATATAATAATAAATCAAAACTGGTAAAATTCCTTTTGACTTCAAATCTCTACATTTTAAAACTATTTCTGATAACTGGGACTTTGTAAAAAGAAACACTTCCAACTTTATATTTTGCAAACGTTGCCAAATTGGGAAATAAACGCATACTTTTATACAAGGATGCATTAAACTAACCAAAGGTGACAGTAAACACTTTTTAATAAACAGAAATGTTGTAATAAAATAATGAATGTATAATTAATAATAAAGGTGTCACAATCTCCTGCTGGAATGCCCCTGACTCCTCCAAAGGGCACTCCACCCGTGACTCTTGCCACTCTACCCCGGACTACATTTCCCATAACCACTGCCTAGGAACTCATTATCACACTCACACCTGTTCCCATCAGTGACACTATAAAAGATGCACATACACACACTCACACTGCTGACTATTGCTAGCCTGTAGTGTTCCTGTGTTTCCTAGTTCCTTGTTTTCTTGCCTTACTGTTCTTTGACCCTGGACTGCTTACCTTGTTTGCTGCCTGACCTGACCTTTGCCTGTTCTGTGGATTACTCTGCCACTCTTTTGAGTAAGGCCTGCATTTGGATCCACTTCTGTGTTGTCATGCTTCCTTATGTTACAGAATGCTCAGATCCAGCAGCTTTATGCGTGCATCCAGGCCAGCCATGAATCCAGCAGAAAAAAATAATTAGTCTCTGTCAAGGTGAGCGGTCTATTGAGTATGTGCTTATTATGTGATTATTTTTTGAACTGGTCCATTTAACTGTGGATGAGATATGCCTCATGATATTTTTCTGAGGAGGCCTAGTTGAGCCGCTGCAATCGATTATGCCACTGCACAATACAAACTGTATTCTGGACTCTTATATCGATCTGGCACTCCAACTGAGTGGCTCTGCATTTACTGTGGGTGTTTTTGAGGAGGAACATGATGAGCCAGCAGTCTTCAGCCATCACAGATGCCACTCCAGTGTTCCCCGTCATTGTAAACGTACCGCTTGAAGACACCCAGGCATTTCGCCAGGGGTTTCAGGCTAGCTTCCAATCTGGCCAAGGAGTCCGTCTCTGAACTCTCAGCCAGGCTTTGAGCTCTTTGCCTGTCCATCCGTGGCCTAAGAGGCTGTCTGTGCACCCTCTGCCTGTCCTGTTACGGCCACAGAGGCCATTGTTAACCTCTCTGTTCTCTCTGTTCCAGTCTGCCTGATCTGCCTTGGTTGTCCCAGCACCATCAGGTCCACTGAAGTGGTCCTCTGTTCCTTCGGCTTCACTATGGGGATCTTCGTCCCATCTGCTCTACTGTGGTGGTCATCTGCTCTGCCGTGAGGATCTTTGTTCCCATCTGCTCTGCTATGGTGGTCTTTAGCTCCACCCTTGTGGTCCTCTGCTCCGTCGGCCCCACCTTGACAACACATAACAAAACAAAATTATGAAGTCATTATGAAGTGCAAGTAACATTTAATTCTATTCAATAAATGAGTAATAAATTAGCATTTGTGAGAAAAAAAAGTCACAGTCACAAAAACAATCATGCCATGTGTTTAATTCATTGCAATAGTTACAACACCGTAGATTTATCAAAATCAAATGTGCAATATTATGTTACATTTCTTTGTTTATTTTTACAACATGCATATCAACTTTATTTTAATGCCTTGGTTAGGGAAGTCGGGCAGCTGCAGGCCTATCAACTCATGCAGACATATGAGCAGAAGTCACAAAACCAGACTTTTGTAACTTAAACCTGTCTTCATCTGACAAAAACCTTGCGGAAACACTTCTCTCTGATATCTCTCAAAGTAATCAGACAGACACTGTGCCCCAGACATTTCCTGACATCAGATTTCTATGACATTAACAAAATCGAAAACATGCAGCATGTGTGTGCAAGTACATGTGTATGTGCATCTATGACTCATTTTTGCACAGTTGCCAAATCACGTTTATGCTGCTATTTTTACTGTTCTTATCTCTTCTTACCTTGATACAGCGTGTTTCCCACAGTCACTGTCTGGGATGGTTCAAGAAGTGTTCATCTGTCTGGAGAAAAAAATTGTCATTAAGGAGCAACAATATCCCACCATACAGTCATGCTTGTTTGGCTTGAAGTGTGGCTCAGTTTGAAGGCAGTTAGAGGGATTTGTGGTATAAAAACATGAGTTTGACACATTTTCTTGTAGAAAAGCATTATTCACTTTACTTACTAAAATGAAAATTTGCCTTCACAGAGATGTAATGATGGGTATTGACACGATTAGATTCTATTCTGATTCGATTCAGTATTGGTATTTTGGATATCAGGTACAGTATTGCAAATTCTGTCAGTCAGTTGGTACTATATTACTATAATATTGAAGGCTAAATAGGCAACTGATTTGTATACAAACACTTAAATTACAGTCAATTATGTTTTTGTAATAATGAAGTTATAATACTAACTTTACATTTACATAATGTACATATAAATGTCTACTCCAATTAGTTTAAAAGGGCTAATGGCTGTCATGAAAACTTGACAGATTTATTCCAACATAAATTTAAGAAGAGTACAATTATATGGTGCATTATATAGCAAAATGATTACGTAAAAAAATAAATCTATAAAAATCATTTATAATACTAATTTTGTTGGGACTTAGGCTATGTACAGTTAAACATGTATATTATGTAACATGGAAAAATAACATAACGTGTAATATTGCAGATGATCCTGTAAACTCATTAACAAACCTTTACATTTATGCATTACTGGTCCTTTTATTTAAAGTGACATCCAGTACTTACAGTAGGCCTACATGGCATGTTTGTATTTTTGTGCTGGGCAGTAATTAAATGCATGTTAATTACATTTAAAAGAGTGAAGCTTTGTGCAAGACCATGTTCAATCTTTTGAAATGCTTGCTCACATTTTCCCAGTGTTTAGGGAGATGACTCTATGAAACCACAGTGATTCATATGGTCTTTGGTGTGTGTGCTCAAGACAAAATGGAAACAGAGGGACCCTTAAGATGCCGTATACAAGACATGCTGTTCTACAAAAGCCAACCTGAAAGAACAAAAATGTTGAGTTGCTTTGCCAACACCCACACACACACACAAACAAACAAACACTTGTATAAGGTCATTGCCAAGCACAAAGAACACAAAACAACTACAAATATTTGCTATAATAAGATGCATATGAGAATATTCCGGAAAAGGCTCATGACAATCCTGGAACAAATCTAAACTAAGGCCATCTAAACAAGCCTAAGAGGGACTCTGTTTTGGGAACCCTGACCTTCACTGACCAAGGTCTCTCCCCAGACACCTCGCTCTCTCATTTCTGTAGAAAAACAAGAAATAACTCCAATACCATTGTTCATTCCTCATTTAAAACCAGTTTATCTACTGAAATACCTTTGTGACTGTATTTGTAATAATATATAGTAGCCTACTATACAGGAAGTATGAACCAAAACTAATTTCTCCCCTTTCTTCCCTTTCGTTTTTCTAAATGACATTTTACATCATATACTTACAAAATTACTTAATATGCTTTCGAGATGAGAGTGCCATCCCATTTTGCAATTGTGAAACTGAATTCTGTGTTAAGACAGCGGGCTCCACCAAGTCAGTTGAACACAACACATGTGTGTGTTTTTCTGTGTTTGAATTATTGTTCTTAATCTGTCCAAGATCATTTGGCTCTCACCACCTTCCACTTTATCCACATTCTAACTCACAGAAGAAAGAAAAAAAACAACAACAATAATATCTGGCCTCAGCAGTGTGTCAAATTCAGATTTCAATCATCACTACCTACATTTTGGTAAGACTAAATAAAGGTAATACACAGGGCCATCCCAGGCTCTGTTGGTGCCCTAGGTGAGATTTTGAGTCTGTGCATATGTACAATGGAAAAAGGACATACTTAAACTTAATTATTTCATTTTATGAAGCCTAAATTATAGTCCTAGTCATGGTCTTTTTCAAAAGACATTTAGACACTTTTTGGTGAATTAAAAGCAAGCAGTAGACTATGTAACTGATATTACAACAACATTACAGAAGCTTAAATTCATTTGGAAGAAAATAAAGTCAAATTAAATAAGCAGTTACCTCAAGCAAAAACATTCCATGGTGTCAGTTTTGCCAGTCAAGATGTTCTAAAAAGTGTATTTCAAAATTCTACATAAACATCACGAGCTACAGTAATACACATCTGATTACTTGTGATTTTTATCTCTATATTGATATTTTTTTGCTCCTCTTCTTCGCATCGCTTCCTGCCTTGTGCACCTGATCTTTTTCTTTTTTCATCCAATTTTTTTAAATTATATTTTAAGAGCACATAAATGGCTAAAAAATATTTTAACTATGTGCGCCATGCATAATTAATGAGTTATGATGTATTATAATCATGTCATGATGCAGAAAGTTTTTTTAATTAGTCCAACTTGACAGTGTTGTCGTTGATGTAAATTTTATTTCATTCTAACACTATTTTAATCAGTTTGATGATTGATCAGTACTAAAATTATGTTAACTGTTAATGATTTATTAATTACTTAAAGTCACCATGAAATCAATATTTATACTCTTATTGTTTAACAGAATGTTATTGTTTTTTATGAATATGGCTTAACCTGTTGGAAGACACACTCAGGCATTCAGGTGGTCTCTCTCTCTCTCTCTCTCTCTTAGGCATGTTGTGTGCCATTGATTGTCCTCATCACCATCTTCTGCAATAAATAAAACATTTCTTAATAGCTACTTATAATATTCTTAATATTGAATATAACACATATCAAAGAGTGATGCATAGAAATTTTAAGTGACTCTACACTGTACCTATGAGACACTGTGGTAGCTACAAAGGATATTACATCACTCAGAAAACAAGTGGAATAAGAAAAATGTGCAGTCAAGAAAAAAAACAGTAGAGTGGAATAGTACAGATGAGTAAAAACATCTGGAAGCAGTATACACACGTGTTTTAAGCCTAAAATCATTTTTAAAAAGAGAAAATAAATAATAGGTGTATTAAAATTGCAGCTCCAAGATTCAAACATAGGATTTATTAATTGTGACTCTTTTAGAGAATTTTGCCATTATTAAATATGTTATTTATTTGTAACTAATGGGGTTAACAAATGTGGAGTGGCGAGGTTTAGTGCTTTAAACGACACCTTTGCATTTTAGTTTTTGGCTATGTGCAATTAAATATTTGTTTGAGGTGAATCCTGTCCATTTTTTTATGTTTCAAGCTTCCAAAAATAACAGAGCTAGTCGACGGTGAATAAGCAGAATGTAAAAAGTATGAGACCACGAAATTCCTGAACGATGCGGTTGAATGAATAATTCGTGGTCCTTTTTTATCTCCCTAGTAGACCCTATTTCTGGGATGGCGACATCAGTGAAAGTTACTTATATGGAAATAACCAGTCAGTGACTCAGAATTGTGCTTGGGTGGTGTGTCTGCATTGTTTCAGCACATTGTTTATTTCAGTTTTCACAGTTTTAAAATTTCGAGTGACCAAATTGAAAATATGCCAATTCAGACGGCGATATAGGGCCATAAAATGTTAAATTGCGCCAAGTTGCTGTTTAAAATGCCATGATACGCCTTCTCGTGGTGATGTAGGACGTGCTGCCACCGTGTGGCTGGAGAATTATTTGCTGCACTATTAACATGAGCGTCGTGAGTTATATAAACTACCGCAGTAAATCAGTTGCTTTTCACGGTGTTTCCATGAAGCTGTTTTATGATCGAACTTCTAAACAGTGTTGCTATATCAAAACTGTCAGAATTAATTGGCGAAATATATTTAAAGCTCAAAAATAATTAAAAAGTGTATGTATGTGTTCAACTTGATTACATGTTAACGTGAGTCAGAATAACAGATTTCGGAAAAGTCGTGCGATTTCGATGTCCACATGTTTTGAGAACAGAAATTAGTTCAATAAAGAAATGAAAAATTCGTTTAAAAAGCAGACTACGACATTCTTGGCATCAAAATTTCAACCTTTCGTCGGGTGGCGCCGTGGCTTAGTTGGTTAAAGCGCCTGTCTAGTAAACAGGAGATCCTGGGTTCGAATCCCAGCGGTGCCTTTTATGTGGATATGCATTCATCAGCTACTCTGCTTATGGTTATGCTTTTTGAAGAACTGCCCATCTGACACAGTGAAAATATATATGAGAATGGGTTTTGATATCATAGGTTATTTGCATGTCTTTTAAAGACCCGCTGAAATCAAATAAATACCATATTACCATATGACAAGGTGATTGGACTCATCAGAGACAACTGTTATTAAAGAGACTGCCGCCCTACAGGGAGGAGGTACCATAGACAGTAAAAGAAATGGACACAGCGACCCCATTGGAACTCAACTGAGACAAGTGAAGTCTGACGCGCAGATTCAAACGAAGCTTGACGATGTCAGCAACCTGTCTGACAGATGTAAATCTTCTAGTGGCTGTGCGTGCAAACTGCCATCGTTAATCTTGCAGAGACGGCGAGCTTGAGCGGGGAGTTCTTTGTCGTGAGTGAGCAGGAGTAAGTATTCTGATTAATTATTTTGTATAGTATTTTAAAATGTAACGCCAGTACGCCATATTAAGTTAATTGCCTGCGAGCCTTCCTCCTGTCTGTACGGTAATTTCTTTACTGTGCTACAGAGAGTCGAGTGGTTATGACGCAATCGTTAGCCTATTTTTACAAAAACTGTTTCTACGGGGCCATAATGTAACATAGAAGGTAATGCAGCCCTTTATACATTGTCGTGGATCTTTAGAAATAAATAAAGAAATAAATAATGGACAAACGGAGTCTTTAAACGCCTCAGATGTAAAGTTATTCGCTGTCAAAGTGACGCCAAAATGAATGGGAGTCAATGGGAATGCTAACGCAAGTGAAGTTCTGCTACAAGATGGCAGCACGCAGCCGACTTCAACTTCCGGTCGACTTCCTTGCCGCCTGGGAGGTACAGCACCTGGCCGCTTGGTGTGCTGACAACAACCTGCTCCTCAACACCAGTAAGAGAAAAAAGCTCAATGTGGCACGAGGAAGGTCCCAAACCTGAGTTATATTCAGGTCTAATCGAATCCATAAAATCACTTCATTTTGGCCATGCAGAACATACAAACACATGATAACTAACACATGATAGCAATGTATAACTGTATGTGGAGTAGACCTGCAGATTAGGCCAAATTGTAACAAACTATTAAAATTGCCAAATGCCTCATTTATCATTGCAAAACAATGCTAAAACAACAGGCTAACACATACTGCAACTAGGCAGTCAGTGCAGTTTAATTATGAAATATATTTTATACATAAATAGTAAAACAACGACTATTAAGCCAGTAATTCACACTAATACATTAAGCTACAGGTAAATCTAACGAACCTTACATCAACCATGCTATTGTCATCTGATAAGTTTAATTAATGTGCAGGCTAGATTCACTTATAATACTTCATCATTAAAACGGATTTATGAAATCATAGCCACGAATTAACGTCGTAGTAATTATTAAAGGGGGGGTGAAATGCTTGTTTTCACTCAATATCCTGTTAATCTTGAGTACATATAGAGTAGTACTGCATCCTTCATAAATCCCAAAAGTCTTTAGTTTTATTATATTCATAAGAGAAAGATAGTCTGTACCGATTTTTCCCGGAAAAACACGACCGATTGGAGGCGTGACGTGTGGGCGGGGCTAAAGAATCACGAGCGCGAATAGGCTTTTGCGTTGAGAGCATGTGGAAGTTGTGACATTACCATGAGGGAAAACCCATCATCCAAAACAAACCATGTCTAACAGTCAGATTCAGCCGTTTATTTATAATCCAGAATCAGATCCAGAGGCTGAAACGGAACGAAAGCAGCAGCAGCAAGTACTCGCTGCGAGCGGGGCTCGAACCCGGGTCTCTGGCATGGGAGGGGACGCACTAACAAGGAGGCAGAGATATTTGAAGCAGTTTTACCCACCGCCTGCGGTTCCAACACAAGATCGTGACCCCTTTTCCTTGGGATTGCATCATCCTTAAGAAATAAACGATAAGCAAATCCGTCGACAAACTGGGCCTTGTGAACAAGCATCTTCGAAATGCAGGGAACAAACAAAAACACTTGCACAACTCCGTTGATGCTCTGTAAAAATAAACTCCATCCACTGGTCCCTTAATGCTGTTTTTTTTATTTGGTAATCTGTGCAGGGTTGTCTTGCCCTGGCAACCAAAAACACACTTCTTTTGTGACATTTCGCGACGCTCTCGCTCTGATCAGTGAATCGCTCAGATCAGTGAAATGTGTGCTCAGCCTCACTATACGGGAGCGCGCGCTCTTCCGACAAACGTGACCTCAGGACCCATATAAGGAAATTCCGCTCCCTCTAAGGTCACACAGAGCAATACTCGAAAAAAACTTTCCGAAACTTGTGACAAACTGGAAGGAGTATTTTGGGAACAAAACTTAATTTTCGAAACTTTGTCCATGTTTAGCATGGGAATCCAACTCTTTAACAGTGTAAAAAACTCAGTATGCATGAAATAGCATTTCACCCCCCCCCCCCCCCCTTTAAAACTAGCTCACAAATTCTTAATTTGGTGGGAATTAATTATTAATTCATATGTAGCAGTTCTCAATATGTAAACTTTGCACCGTTTAAACGTTATAAAATAAAACTTAATTAAATATCGATACTCACCGTCTGGTTGCTGTCCACGTCGTCCATCTTTAATTAGTGTTGATTCAGTACAGTAGGTGGCGCTGTCACAAAAATACTAGGGTCCTAAAGCTGCGGTCACAGAATTGCGGTCCTGTAACTGCAGCCTCCGGTTGTGCAGGAATACCCTTCTCGTTTATATTCGGACTATTTTAGATTGCTTCGGGGATACCGCGGCGGAGTAACCCAGTACCTTTGTGATTCTTCATAGACATAAACAGAGAGAAGTAGCTCCAGCTACGATGTTCTTCCACAAGACGCAAGCAGTTCTGTTTATTAACCGCTAGAGCGTCAAAAGTTCCCTACTGCAGCTCCATATCATAAGTATATTTCCATATGCTTACTGTATTTCGAGCTGTTATCTAGCTGTCCTCGGGTGACCAGTACAGAGGCCTGTCAGTCTCTCAAAGCAACCGAATGTGAATGATGCGATGGAATATGTCCAGCTAACCCGGTGTTGTGTAATAGTTGTAATAGTTGTAGTAATAGTTCCAGTGAAGAACTGTTCCCGTGGGTGGAGTTTACGTGAACATTCATTAGTTCCCTTGTTGTGGGCGTGTCCTCGAAACAACGCGCAAGCGAATCAAGAGTAAAAATATCAGTGCACGCTCCTCAGATCACTACTTGTTTAATGGATTATTTTGAACAGACACTGTAATGATGTTTAAATGTTATGCATTCAAGCATTGCAACAGTGCAAGACAATGCAGTTTGTGTAATACGATAAATCGTCTGTAAGCTGTTTTGCTTTATGCTAACCGTGGGTAATATAGTTTCTTATTTTTTGATGTGTTTAGCTTTTTATACATTTCATTTGTGCGGCATTGATTTCTGTTTGAACAGTTATTAAAGGGTTAGTTCACCCAAAAATCTAAATTGTCATAAATGACTCACCCTCATGCCGTTCCAAACCCGTAAGACCTCTGTTACATCTTCGGAATACAGTTTAAAATATTTTAGATTTAGTCAGAGAGCTCTCAGTCCCTCCATTGAAACTGTGTGCACGGTATACTGTCCATGTCCAGAAAGGTAAGAAAAACATTATCAGAGTAGTCCATGTGACATCAGAGGGTCAGTTAGAATTTTTTGAAGCATTGAAAATACATTTTGGTCCAAAAATAGCAAATGAATCCGGTTCGCAAATGAATCATTCGATTTAACCAGTTCTTCTTTCAAACGATTCAGTTCGATTTGGTGAACTGGTTTGTGTCTCCAATAAGCAACCACAAATGACTTAAGCTGTTAACTTTTTTAATGTGGCTGACCCTCCCTCTGAGTTAAAACAAAAATCAATATCCTGGAGTAATTCATTTACAAACAGTACACTGACTGAACTGCTGTGAAGAGAAAACTGAAGATGAACACTGAGCAGAGCCAGATAACGAACAAAAGACTGACTCGTTCTCGAGTCAAGAACCGTTTCTGTCAGACACGTCAGATTCGAGAACCGAGGAGCTGATGATACTGATGATACACAGAGCGTCTGAACAGAACAGTTTTTTTTTTTTTTTTTTGGTGATTAATTCTGAACTGATTCTGTGCTAATGTTATTAGCACGGTAAACTGAAAGCTTGAATCAAGGGCAATTATATTTTGAGCGCAAAAGAACCGGTGAACCGTTTTCTTCAACCGGTTTATTGAATCGATTTGTCCGAAAGAACTACTGGTGATCCGAAAACCAATGCAACCGGTTCTTGACTCGCAAACGATTCAATGTTTCTTTCATTATCTGGCTCTGCTCAATGTGTTCATCTTCAGTTCTCTCTTCACAGCAGTTCAGTCAGTGTACAGTTTGAGTAAATGAATTACTCCGGGAGATTGGTTTATTTGAACTCAGAGGGAGTGTCGGCCACATTAAAAAAGTTAACAGCTTAAGTCATTTGTGGATTAATGCTTATTGGACACCCGAACTGTTTCAAACGATTCAGTTCAATTTGGTGAACTGGTTCAAAAAGAACCGGTTAAATCGAACGATTCATTCGTAAACCTGATATCACTAAACTGCAGTGTTTTGAACTCTCTAACAACAGACACGGAAGAGAAGAAAATGCTGAACAAAGTCATAGTTTTTGTTATTTTAAGACCAAAATGTATTTTCGATGCTTCAAAAAATTCTAACTGACCCTCTGATGTCACTTTGCAGTTAATGCTAATTCATGTGTAACACTGACACTTCATTACCAAAATAATCCATTAAACAAGTAACGATTTGAGGAGCGTGCATTGATATTTTCAGTTCCGTTCGTTTGTGCGTTATTTCAAGGACACGCCCATAACAAGGGAACTAATGAATATTAATATTAAGTTCACTTCCAGTGCTACCAGGCTAAAGTTAGCATATTCCCAGATCTACTGCATGTTTAATATGGGCAGGCATTCAGTCGTAGACAATCGTATATGTGTTTTGACCTACACTGTACATGACCTGAGAACAGTCCGCTAGTTAGGTTGGTAAGTGAACATGGACTCACTTACTAGTTAACTATTTTTAGACACCTTGCTGAAGCACAAGATGAAATGAATGTTCTGCTTGAGCAGATGAAATGATAACTTAATGTATGACAAACAGAAAATGAACGTTTTCGTCTTAACTGGGATTGGGGTTGAATTCTTAGGAATATTTTACTCTGTACTATTTTGGTTTAGGAAATATAATAAAATAAATTCCATTGCCCATCCTCTCAGGATACCTGGAATAAGGGGTTACAAGTACCAAAGGCACAATTGTTCTTCCATTTTGTAACATAAACACCATCAAACCAATGAAAGCTTCCGATTCTCCAATATTTCACCATGGCGCTGAAACCTGAAGATGTGCGAGTTGCAGCTGATACTCAACTGCTATTTGCTCATCTGAGTACAAGGGGAAGGGTTTACCGATAGGTTTCTCTTCCTCAAAACGATAAATTCCGCTGCGAGCAGGGTTCGAACCTGCGCGGGGAGACCCCATTGGATTTCGAGCGCTAGCTGACGAAGGATAGTCCGACATAATTTCAGAAATGTTGAGCAATGTCGAACTGCGCAGCCAATCGCATCGAAGCGCTATGACATTTGGACCAATCGCGTCGAAGCGCCTTAACATTTCCAGCCAATCAAAAAGCGCAATTTATAACATTATCTTGACATTCGTGACATTTGACCAATCAGAGAGCAGGGGGATTTCGACGGCACGTTTCCGCGTCTCACCGCTAGGTGGAGGGGTCAGCGCTTCTAGTCAGGTGTCAATCAAGTTGCCGAACCGTGCCGAAGGTGTACGAAAGAATGACATCATCCTCAGGGGGCGTGTCAGAGGTAAAAAAGGTTAATTACTCAAGTTTGTGACCTATGACAAGGGTCATTGTCGCGTAGTTCGACATAAAAAGTGGTACGAGATTTGTCAATGGGTGAGTGTTTGTTACCTTTGCATTATAGATGTATAAAAATAAAAAATAATCGTAATCGAACATTATTAGTATCTTGGTTTAGTGTATTTGCATAAGAGAACAACACATCAGGCTTCAGAACAAACATTTACCTGGTCCCATTCATTTGAACGATGTAATGTGATGGTTGTGTTATGTTATGGCTTTCAACAGGGCAAACCAGAGTGTGTAATAATTGTTTATAGACATTTATGTAATGTTGCAGGTATTTTAAGAAATGTTCCTGTCTTGTATCTTTCTCCTCTAAATAGAGATACCAGTTGTAACATTATATATAAGATAAATGGGACTTGTGTCCTAGAAATGAATGAATGAATGAATAAATATATGAATTTAATGAAGTATTTTATGCTCTCTTAAGGGACTCACTTGTATTGTGCATTATATTTGTTATAATGTTTACAGATAGAGAAATGTCAGATGCTGTCTCGTGGCCAAAAAACCTTGCTTGGAGGTGTGCTGAAATGCATGTTTTTTATTAGTATCATTAGTATATTTACTGAAAAGGTTTCTTTCTGAATTATGTATTAAGGGTTTTTTTTTTTTTTTTTTTTTTTTTGTCTTAAGCCTCTACTGGACCAGCACAAAGGGTGGTGGAAGAACCTCATGATGCTGAAACAGCAAAGAAGGCCATGGAGCAGAGTCAGCCTGACCCCCAGCCTCATCCCATGCCCCTGCCCCGGCCCCAGCCTACTGCACCTGTGGAAGCAAGAGTTGCAACACAATTTTCAATGGTAAGAATTACTATTTAACTTTTTTAATAATACCACTTAAGAATGTGCTCAATTAAAATTCAAGAAAGTTCAGAACGTAAGATGAAGAAAAAAAGAAAAAGCAAGAATGCTATGAGATGCTGGCTGAGACCTACTAATTGTCACCCCTCTTGTACAGTGGGGGCACCTGTTGTCTGCTGAATGGTCAGTTTGAATATCTCAGATTTGGTTTAAGTCACATGGTCAAGGATAAATGTAGAATGTAACCTGTTTGCTTTCTCTCTTGAGACTAGACTCATGTCCCTCATGGCATCCCTCTCAATACTTCTCATGTGTTAAAGCTACATTATCTTTCTTTCTCAATCTCAGGTAACATACCACATAGATGCTGGCTATCATTAACTGTACACATTAACAATTATTCCATCATGCAAATACTTTGTAGTAATTTCAGGAGTCAATACTGCTAATAAATATGGATGACACTTCTATTCAGAAAGAAATGTTTTTAAAAACCTGCATTTACTTAAAATAGTAATATTAATATAAATCGTAATTCTTGCTATTATAACACATTCTGTCTTCTCACATTTTTGATTTACCAAACCAAGATTTACTGGCTCTCACATTGCTGCAGCAAAGCCAAATCTTAGTGTGGTCAGGAGACCTTCTCAGGTTGAAGACCAACCCAGCGCAGCATTGTCTTGTGCCTCTATACCAAGCAGTACTGTCTCTGTAAGTAATGGCATAATGTATAAAGTATTCTATAAAGGCACTTTTCACGTTCCATTCTGTACGAATTATTAAACTTGTTCAATTTTTCTTTTAATACCAGAAAACCATATTTTTGTCGATGTTTCAGGGTGTGCCAGTGTTCCAGGGTCTACAAATGGTTCAAAGACTGTCAGCGGTCCATAGGATGCCGCTGTTACAGCCTATTTTGCAGAGCACCAATTCACAACCAGCTCCACAAACCATGCCCAAGAGACCCTACAAGGCAAACACTTGCAGGAAGTGTGGAAAATTCAAAACCAGTGCAACGGGACATAGCCAGTACAGGGGCAAGGTGTATATACTGTCCACAGACTGAGAACATTACAAAAGAAAAGTGGTTAGAGTAAATCCGGAGAACCTTCTCCCAAATAATGTATACACTATATATTTTTATTTATTGTTGTGTGTATATAGTTGTTTAAATATAGTTCACTATTGTTAATATTTGTGTCTAACATTATTTTATTTAACTTGCTTTTTTAATCCTATTTAACTTTTACTTTTACCTTTTTAATTTATTGTTTGAAAACTTCATTTAATATTCATTACTTTTCTATTAGCATAATTGTAAAATAAATAAAAAAACAAATTGAGAAATGTGTTTTGATTTCTACATTTATTTTCCTTTTATTTCCCTTTTAAATTTTTTTTTTTGAAAACTTATATAAATTTAATTTGTTTAATATTCATTACTGTTATGTTGGCATAATTGTAAAAAAAAAAAAAAGAGAATGATTGCTTTTTATTTGTACTTTAGTAAACATTTCATCAGTACACTGCAACAATAGAACGTATTCCTATAAAAAGATAATTTGCACTTTGTCATTTGTCACAGACATTTTTAAGCATAATAATGACTATTTTTGCATCCTTTTTTAATTAAAAATGACAGATTTAAAGGTGTCTTGAATGAATGTAACCTTAAAAAAAATCTGATTTAATATCAATAAAATCACAACTAATAACATGCTTAAAATAAATATGAATACAACTACACATAATAACATGCTTAATAACAAAAATAATACAACAACTACTAAATAACTAATAATAACAAAACACATTTCCATTGGTGTATTAAAATGTAATAAAAAAATATCAAACAAGCACATATATACATTTAATTAACCTTGAAACTTCATTTATTTAAAGCAATTAACAATAAAACAAAAAGTTGTCTTTAGCTGGATTCGAACCCGCGTCGAGGGGAGCACCTGCAATAGAAAACAGTGTAATATAAATGCGCGAATTTACCGCAAGAAGAAACCGGAAGATGTATCACTGCGCGCATGCTAAGGAAGATCCGTCTTTGAACATCAAATTTCCCCCTTTCTTTTCTTCGTTTTTTCTTTCTCTTCTTCCCCTTCTCTTTTTCTTCCTTCCCTCTTTTCTTCCCTTCTTCCCCGTCTTTGACGGACTATTGTTCCCCAGCTTAAGTCCAACGCCTTAACCACTCGGCCATCGCAGCACCGGAACTACTTTTCATGACGACTTCCTTAATTATTGAGAGAAATTAATTGATTAAGACATTAAATGCTCCGCATAAATTAGAATGGAACGCCACCTTTCTTTACGACTTAAAATTTACTGTCAAGATCTATTTTATACTGATGTTGTTTTAGTTGGGTTTAGTAGAACCCACTTCGCATCTTAATTTCTTCTTGAGAAAAGTGGCGAGTTTATCCTTATTTAATTAAGGAAAACCTAAGAGTAGACCTTAAAGTTAAGACCTTAAAATTAAAAATACAGAAACATTCTTCTTCTTTTTTGTGGTAAAATGACATGCATGTATATTCCGAAAAACGTCCAGTAGGCGGAGGTAGATTAATGCCACATAAATAAATAATATTATCGCATTGTTATCTACAACTTTAACGTTACTGACATATATTCAAAGTCATATCAATATATGGTCGGAATCCTTGGAGTGCAACTATTGTCTTTCTCACATTACAAATAATGGCAACTCACAGCACAAATAATCACGTTTGTTAATTATGTGTCTTTGAACTGATGACTATATTTACAGATTTTCCTTTCCATGCAAAGGTGTTTCATATAATAAAGGAATCTCAGCTTTTTTACATCAGAAAATATTTGATAAATTAAGACCAAAACAATTAAAACATGAAGAAGTGTGTCTGTTATTGCACAGCAGCTATAATCAAATAAACAAATAATGAAGATTCAAGTCAGAACAAGAGTCAGAATTGGACCAGGATGGGCAATTTCAGTAAAGACTAAACTGTTCCAGAAAGTCAAAACGCCCTGACAATAGGGGAGAACAATTTAAAACCGCACCCAGTATCATGCAATGGCTCAGTCAAGTGGACCTCTTTGTACAAAGATCAATGCACTCTACCCACATTTCACAAGTACACTGTTTAATGTTGTTGCTGGAAACCACAAATGTCATAATAACCACACACAATGCCAATTAAAAGTGTACAACCTTTTACACAGACTGCCTACATAATCTAAAATTGAGATGTTTCTGTTAATGTATCTTTAACACTATCAGTGTACTGAGACAACAAAATGGGTTTCACAATTAGCAACCATAAACGTTTCATGGTGATCTTTTTAGTAAAAGATGCTTATTTAAATTAAAGGATCTTTTTGTGTGAGTTAAGAAAACTAAAAGGTTTTTTGTTTCTTGAGACCCGATGAAGGATTTATTATTTCCAGAAATTATGAGACACAACATCATGTTAATGTGGACAGAGCAAGTATACCCAGGATGTCAGTGATGAGTTTCAATGGAACGCATTTTAAATAAATAAATAGAAAAATCAAATAAAATGATTATTGTGGACTTCGGGGCCTCAAAGATTACAGGTACTATTGGAATCCTTGTACATCCATCACACCTACAGGAGATAAAAAGATTAGATGCCTGAGATCACTGAGATCAACTAAAACATCCCGGTTAAAGAGCAACATCTTTCAGCTGTCAAGTTTCCAACAAATACTTCTAATAATAACCGCACCGTATAATCCATGTTTAAATAGCATTCTGTCACATTAGAAGTATCTTAATCTATCATTCTTTACCTTTAGTGACCTTTTCTACAATCTCTATATCTCGGTTTATGTACTGTTTTATACAATGGGCTGTATATGGTTTTTGTACCTTGTACTGTATTGTATGTACTGTACTCTACAGTCTTACACATACATTAAAAAAATAAAGGTCCCAAAAAAGGGGATCTTCGCAGGGATGCAATAGAAGAGCGATTCTGGGTTCCCCAAAGAACCAGTTATTGAAATAACATTTTGTGTGTGTGCAGATAATCCTTTCATAATATAAAGACAATGTGTACATTTCTTCAAAAAAACATCAGTGCTAATAAAAAACCTTTATTTTTAAGAGTGTATTGTCTGTGCACAGTTCCATAGTGTAAGTGTAAGTGTAAGTTTCCACAAGCTATGCTGTGTGCAACACTGAATTCTATTCCACATTCTGATCTGTTCTATAATCTATGAATTCTTTCCGCTAACTGTGTAATTCTAGATACTTATCTGTCCACTATCAGCATAACAAGCAATTAAATCATATTTTCATGATATCTCCAGCATAGAGTCGGGTTGAATTCAATTCACTGACATCAAAAGGTTGTGCTTGAATGCAGACAAGTTCTAAATTCTTCATTTCTAGTGCCAGATAACATAGACTGTCGTGCTACCGTTTTTCCTTCCACAGGTTTACAGCATTAAGGAAATAATAAAATGCTCTATAAATGCAGAATATTATGCAGACTTTTGGTCTAAAGTATGCAGGTGTGTCAGGAGAACCATACAACCTCGATGAACTCAAAGAAGCAAATGTAGATGCTTATAAAGCTGGTTTATAAGGCTGTTTTCAGTTGCAAAATCCATCATTCCACAGTGATACTGAACAAATAAAAAAAACAACATTGGATATAGTTGCCAAGTACAGTTGAGACACTGTGACAGGATCTTGAGAAATGTTTAATATAATTAATGAACAGAAGCAATGCTGTGAGGAGAAGTGGCCGTTGAATTTGAGAAAATGGAGGATATGCTTTAGTTTAAACATCCTTGTACAAGCCATCTGAACATATT
Organism: Carassius gibelio; assembly: GCF_023724105.1. Classification (NCBI taxonomy): domain Eukaryota; kingdom Metazoa; phylum Chordata; class Actinopteri; order Cypriniformes; family Cyprinidae; genus Carassius; species Carassius gibelio. Next base: position 28,512,453 of record NC_068377.1, on the reverse strand, counting down.
GGCATTTGCTATGTAATGTTCATAATTATGTCTATAACAGGGAAAACCATTTTTACGGAGGAAGGCTAAAGACAATAAATTGTTAAATTCCTACATTTTATAAAATAAAAATATAAAAATAAATGTTGCAACATTGTGTTGTTTGATGTGAGATTATACACAGATGAAAAAACACATGAGTAACAAAGTGTGGGAGGCAGTTTTGTATAGAATTTCTTAGCTATGACAATATACGTAAACTATTTTTTTTCAGTGACAGAGACATTATTGTTAACATTCAAAGAGCAGCAGAAACCTGTATGGGAAGACAGATTTAAGTAGCCTAAGTGATTAATTAGAGGGGTCTGTACATTGTGTGTGTGAATATGACTCACTATAGGAACACTGTGATTGTGCGTCAAGGTTGATTATTAAATCATGTGTTGATCAATAGCAACAGTGAGGAGGTTTTGGTGCAGTCATGACTCAGAGGACTAATCTACCATAATACACCATGGGACAAAGGTTTAAACTTATCGCCATCCTGGGATCAAGCAACTAATGTTTTAGGCAATAAAAATAAAAAAAAGTTCCCCACGGTACATACATGAATAGATAAAAAAAAAAGAAAAATCGAAATGTTAGGGAAAACATTATATATGTTAACATACTTAATGCAATAGGTAATGAACAATACTCCATTTATTGTTTAATGTTATATAAAAGCATTTACATTTTTAAAGTAATTTTTTTACATTTAAAAGTCATTTGATCAAAAATACAGTAAAAAACTAACATTGTGAAAATTTGTTACAGTTGAAAATAACTCTTTTCTATTTGAATATAATTTAAAATGTAAATTATTCCAATGATTGCAAAGCAGATTACTCATACATTTCTTATTATAAGTGTTGAAAACAGTTGTGCCGTTTAATATTTTGAGGAAACCATTATACTCTTTTTACTGGATTCTAACAAAGAGAAATTCAAAAGAACAACACTTATTTTAAATAGAAATATTTTGAAACATTATAAATGTCTGCACCCTAACTTTTAATCATTTAATGCTTCCTTGCTGTTTAAGAATATTCTTTCTTTATTTTTGTCATTTTTTACAGCCTTTAAACCTCTGAATGATAGCGCATAATAAATTACATTTTTTAACATTTTCTGTTTGTACAAGGAGCACTACATATTATGTAACTAACAATTAACAACAGTATAGGCATGGCAAGTTTATTTATATAGCACATTTCATAAGCAATGCTTATTCAAAGCGTTTTACATAATACAAGGAAGTAAAATAATCATAAAAAAATAATCACAACAATAAAACAAGGAATTTCAAAACTTTTAAAATGATTTAAAATATGTATTAAAACTGAATTTAAAACAGTTAAACATGGAAAATTATTATAAATACATAAAATACTGCACAATCAGTTCAGACATTGCACAGTGCTCATTCAATAAATGCACAGCTAAACACAAGAGTTTTGAGTCTAGATTTGAATGTTACTAAAGTTTTAACACATCTGATCTCTTCTGAAGCTAGTAAGTAATAAAACCATGAATGAGTTTCTTCAAGTCTTGACTGGAAACAAAACATCGAATTCTTGCAATGTTTTTGAGATGATAGTATGCTGATATAGTTAATGCTTTGACATGACTATTGAAACTAGGTCTGTACTGTATATCTAAAATTATTACCATAGATGAATGAAAAATATAAAACTGTTTTTATGATAAGGTGAAGTATAACCTTACTGTAAAGTGTCATCTAACCTTCATTTCAACTGAGTCACACTTATTGGTCATGTCTATACATGAATACAGTTCTAATGTATTGTTGCATTTTCTCCCAGCTTCTAATACCATTAACGGGCAACACTTTAACATTCAAAATGATGCAACTAAGCAAACAGATGCAAAGGTTTTCAGTTGTACAATAGTTTCACATTTTGAAACTCGGGAAGAACACAAAAAAAGCAAAACTTCTTTAAGCCAGACTTAATCCCATTATTAATTCAAGCATCTTTAAACAAACAAAACCACTCATTTTCATCAGGAGGCTACATTTCGTATTCAAATGATTCACTAGCACTTTACAGTAAAGTCATAACAAACATAATAAAATGCTCAACTTATCAATATGCACATTCACATTTGTTAAACATTATATAATATGATGGTAATCAAAGTTCCTATATATCTGATATTCGAATGATCCATTGAAGAAAAACAAGTTTGAAATGATAATTTTTATTGAAAGTTTAGCTTGGGCCAAATACTTCAGAATAATATAAGAAGGGGCTGAGCTCTACTCATCTAACTTCAACGGTTCACACTCCTGGGCTGGACCTGATATGGAATATCATACACAGGGAGCCTCTTTTTACAGGCGTTATAAACGTACGTGCTTTATCATAAAACAGGGTGGAATCTCAGTTACACGAGTAATTTCCATTAGTTCTGGTCACAAGACAAGAAATAAATTTACATCAGAAGTAATAGTTGTAAGCATGGATTCATTTTCTTAATAAAAATAACTACCTCAGTGAAAATTTATGCTTTTTTGGATGTTGCTAACTTGCTTCTTTTGCTGGAAATCTGAAAAATCTTTTGTCACACAGTGATGAAAAACAAAACGTCTTCATGCATTTGTTTAATTTAATTATTACAAGATACAAGCAAAACAAAAAAAGCTCAATATTGATCTCCCAGGATGACTTCAGACTGGTCTGGCCTCCTTTGAAACATAATAGTTCATTGAAATAAGTTTTTTTTTTTATATTTTGAATTTGGATTTCTAACCCACATCAGAAACGAATTCTTGGTACTATTCAGACTAGTAAAAAAAAATATTGTAAAAAAAATAAAAATAAACAAACAAACACCTTAATAAACCGAATGGGGATTTCTGATTTAAGAGATGGATTCAAAGGTCTCTGTACTGTGTGGGCTGAATTTCACGGCATCTTCTGATAAATGTTACCACCCATAAGAGAACAGGGGGAACACACCCTGGTCCTATCACAAACAGTTACTGATTCACTAAACCGGTTTTGCAAAGCTATGTAAAATAATATTCATGAAAGTGATAAAAATGATCCACACCTTCTCATGCCCTGCCCCACTGGCCGTGCATCAAACGACCCTTTATAAACCCAAACAGGTTTCATATTTCTGCCTTAGTAAACCTTACACCATCCATTAATCCAGACATGGGACATCTGGAGCTAATACTAGTACTAACATGGATAATAGGTTGCTTTACCATAGACAACACAAATAGGTGAGATGCACTTAATTATTTCGTTATTTGGTTTAATGTTTCAGTAGTAATATGAATTTCAATCTAATTTAGTTTTAATTAAGTACAAGATTCAGTAAAAGATAGATAATAGTGTATACTAGCAATATGATGCAGCCTGCAATGTGTACATATTTATATGTATAATATGCAAATACATATTATAAATAAATATATATATATATATTAGAAATATGAATATCTTTACAATGTACATGAACATAGAGTCACACGTTTCAAATTAAATGTTATATGACAACTGGTAAGTGTGAAAGCATATTAACATATCAGAGTTTTACCATTTCTTAATTTTATACAAGACATCATTGTATTGCAAAGGCATTAATTGTCACTTCCTTATAGTTTTTAGAGTTTCCTTACGGATGGTGACAACTATTACGTAACTCAATTACACTAGTTTTATGCCTTTGTAGATAGGAAATTCTTAAGTGATTGTGAAGCTAATCTAATACTTAAGCATAGTAAAATATATCCAGCTTCTTCATCTTTTCCATTTTCCTGTTTCTTATATCCTGTTTTTACAGATATGACGTGACAAAGAGAGATGCTGGTAAGAAATGTGTCATGTAAAATGCAATTTGGATAATGATTAACTAGGGAATTAGTATTATTGCAAAATTTCTATATTTCCATTTTTTTTATATTAAGAAAGATTTTAAGATAAATAAATTACTACAATACAACTAAGAACTACTATTATCATTTCCTACAAATATGTGCAAAGACCCTTATCATGTCTGTCTTATACCAATGAACATTGGGGAGAGACTTTGTTCTGTCACAAAAAAAAACAACAACAAAAAAATAAACATGCTTGACATTGCACAAAGTGTTCACGCTTGCAATCAAGCAAGGACACATATGATTACAAAATGACATGAGAACTGGTTGTAAACGGGTGGAGTACGGTAGGCCCCCATAAAGCATATCTAAGGTCCATGTCCATTACCAACACATTAAGAACATAAAGTGCATTTATTGCATTGTACCATTGGAAGATGATGCACATAAAAAATGTCAGCATTACTCATTCCTCATTTTAGTACTGGTATTGTTTTAAGAGCATATGCTTAAATAAGTAATCCAAAGTCAACTGGGATTCCTAGTATAGTCAGTTCTAGACCATTTCTACCAATGAAAACTGAAACCTTGTGTTTTTTAATCTTTTAAACAGTGCTGGCCTCGTGTGATTTCAACAAAAATGAAGATCCTCTCTGCAACTTCCAACAAGACACTGCAGATAATGGGGACTGGACGCGTCACAGTGGGCCCACCCCAACCCCAGGGACTGGACCTAATGGAGACTATCCGGATGGAAGTGAGTATGAACACCAAACCAACAAAAAACAGTCCAGTGATCTGTCAATGGACTGAAGAGGCATAATGCAAAACTGAATATTACTGAAATGATGGCTACCACAAATGTTTACAAAATTAGTTACATTTACAATTACATAATTACTGATTGAAGCGAAATGCATTAGGAAAGTGATTGCGATAGAGCGTTGCGTTAGCAGTGCAAAAGGTCATGCATGGGTTTGATTCCTTAACACACATAAAAAAAAAAGATATATAAAAAAAAGTATAGCCTATATACAATATACATTGCTTTGGATAAAATTGTCGGATAAATATAAATGCACTATACAATGTATTCTCTAGCAACCTTTGAATAACTTTTTTTCTTGCTCTCTTTAAATTGAACCCTTTCCACCCCACAGCTGGCTTTTACATATATCATGAGGCTGACAACTCCGTAAATGGACAGAAGATACGCCTTCTCAGCCCAGTTATTAGTAGTGGACCTTCTGAGATCTGTGTACAGTTCAACTACTACATGTATGGCACTGACGGTCATAACACCCTGAATGTGTTGGCCAAACGTCCTGACTCTGAAGACCAAATGTGGCAAAAAACTGGGATACAGAGCCCATCATGGCTTGGAGCCTCTGTCACTGTGCCCATACCAGCAGGACAGACCGCTCAGGTAAATGTGTCTGCTTACAAACATCAAAAGATCGTCACTGGTGCTAATGCAAGTGTTTGTGTAAGGCTATGGAGGTGTCATTTGTTCTTCTATAGTTCTAACATGCATTTGTAAATTGAATACATATGGGTACAGTCTTGTCATACCTAGTTATATTTGTAAGAGTATAATGGCCTTTATAGAAGACTTATTAAATTTCAGTGTTTACTGTGTTTATGGCAAAAGGCAAAAGTCTGTGCATTATAGTAATATGTCTTATCTATATAGGCCTTTTCTTCAGAATCAGTTAAAAAAGTCAGTGTTACCAAGAAAAGGATACTTCTGAAGCTCTTGATGACAGAATGAACTTTGTGACTCTTACAGTGTGACAGAAAATCCCCTGTCAGTAAGTTTTAATGTAATTTTTCTCTTCTAGATTGTCTTTCAAGCTACACGTGGGCTCTCTTCATCATGTGACACTGCCCTGGATAACATTGTCATAACCGTGGGAGGCTGTGATGGTACTTTATATTTAACCTCTATTGCATGCTACAAAAAAAAAAATCAGTTTTATATTATAATAATGATTTTATTGTATTTGATTTGCAGGCTGTATAGCTGGGTGTGATTTTGATGACTCTGATTTCTGTGGCTGGACAAATGTAATAACTAACGAAGAAATCTCTGGTTGGGAGTCTTGGTCTGGACAGACAGAAACCCCAGGCACTGGCCCTAATGATGACTTCTCCAAACCAGGACGTGAGTCCAACATTCCATCCTTATCTTATATTGATGATTTTAAGGATGACTTTCAGTACTCTTCACATTCTCTTTGTCCTCAAACTGTTTATTTCCAATGCAGTGGGGATATACCTGTTATTGGACTCCAGCTTTAGCATTGAAGGAGAATCTGCTCAGCTCTGGAGCCCCTCTACCTCAGCCTCTGGTTGCCTACAGCTGGACTTCCATTACTACATGTATGGCAGTGCCGCCAACATGGAGCTTAATGTCCATGCAGTCACCACTGGTAAGAGTAACAAGCCTACAGCCATTGTATAGAGTGAAGATGAATAGATTATTAAAACATCTGTAGGTTCAAAGGATAGTTATGAAATGAAAATTATGATATGAGGACCATATTCACATTTACACACAATGAATCAACTTTCAAATCTACTTTCAAAAATGTTATTTTACATATTAATTACTAAAATTCCGACTCAGTTTTTTACAATTATTATAATTATTTTTTTTTTTTTGTTTAATGTAATTTTTTTTTTTTTTTTTTTTTTAGGTGTGGAACTTGGGGCCCCTCTTTTCAGCATCAAAGGAAATCAAGGTCAGGGCTGGAAGCCTGCAAGTATTCGCTACATCGGTTCAGCTGATTCAGTAGAGGTCCGTTTTATTCTCTCAATTAAAAAAAGAACATGAATGAGCTTTTTAAATTGTTTGTTATAATGATCTAGCCCATTTGAGTTATAATGTAATTTAATGGATCATAAATATTGCCACATTTTTACATTGAAATTCACGTTTTTCATTTCAGTTTGTAATTGTTGGTGTTTATGGTGAAACAGACAAGACAGATATTGCAATTGATAGTGTCTGCATTACCACTTGTACAGGTAGGTGGCAGACAATGTTACTAATGCTATTGTAAGTCTAAAAGTACCAGCAGCCATATAATACATATTGTATGGATGATGCACCAGTCTATTAATTGTTTTCTTGCTTGATTTTAGCACCTACAACAACACCTAAACCAATTACAGCACAATCCACTACACCTAAAACAACAACACCGCAATCCACTACTCCTAAACCAACGACACCACAATCCACTACACCTAAACCAATGACACCACAATCCACTACACCTAAACCAACGACACCACAATCCACTACACCTAAACCAATGACACCACAATCCACTACACCTAAACCAACGACACCGGTTCCTTCAACTCCTAAACCAACAACACCTAAGCCAACTACTCCAGCACCAACAGCCCCAGGTAAGTTGAACTTGTTCTATTTTGAATAAAAACATTAATCAAAACATTATAACTCTGTATAGATAAACAAACTCTTCTTGTCTTCAAACAGTCATCTGCCCTCCAGACTCTGAGTACATTGATTGTGGCCCAGCCTGTATTCCTTCATGCTCAGCACCCTCTACTAACTGCTCTGGTTCTTGCATCAGCGGCTGCTTCTGTAAACCAGGATTTGTTTTCCGTGGCCGGCGCTGTGTTCCTATTGAGCAGTGTGGATGTCTGGATGAAGAAAACAATTACTTTGAGGTACATTGTTGTGAGGCAGCATTTTCCCCAGTTTTGGGACCGAAGCCTTTACTCTAAAAATCTTGGTCTGTGTTTACACTCAGCCCGGTGAGATCATATTTGGAGATGGCTGTTCCAAGTTGTGTCGCTGTGCTGGCAACTACACTTTCGACTGTGTGGACAACACCTGTGACCCTGTGACAGAAGAATGTCGGGAGGTTGGTGGAGTGCATGGCTGCTACCCTAAAGGTATTACAGAAAGCCACAACAATCTTCCCTTAATCTATGATTATTTTTACAGACAAGCTATCAGTTTACAGATTATCTTTGAATACCCTCAAACAACATGTTAACTTCCAAACGCAAAGCCATTTTATACAATCTGCTACTTTAAGCACTTTTGTTTGAATTTATATCTTTGACACCAAGGGATTTTTCTCTCACAGGAACCTCCACCTGTATTGCTTCTGGTGACCCCCATTACACCACCTTTGATAACCGGCGCTATGACTTCATGGGAAACTGTTCTTACCTGATGTCCGAGCCTTGTAACAGCACAGACGTGCCTCACTTCGCTGTATACACAGACAATGAGAATCGCTTCAACAATCCTCATATCAGCTATGTAAAGGCAGTTCATGTCCATGCACTGGGAGTAATAGTGTCCATTCTGAAAGGAGGTATTGTGCAGGTAAGAGAAAAGAACATTGTTTTCAATATTAATGATTCATACACCATCATGTATACAATAGTAAATGTTATATATACATCTAATTTAGTGGCACATTCAAATGGACAATTCTGTTTTCTGACTTTTCTCAGGTCAATGGTACCAATGTGAACATTCCTCTGAGTCCTGTCAGTGGTGTTGATATTTTTATGTCTGGCAAGCACTACACAGTGGCCTTGAACTTTGGAGTAACTGTACGTTACGATGGAAACCACTATATGGACATTAAAGTTATCAAGAAGTGAGTATGGTTCTTATTAAATTCTTCTTTTATAACTTGATTCACTTTTGAATATCTCTACATGCTTGTGATCATTTTACAGCTATGAGGACAAACTTTGTGGGCTGTGTGGGGACTACAACGGAGACTCTCAGGATGACTTCCAGACCCCAACTGGTGAACTGGTCCAAAGCCCCAATGACTTTGGCCACAGCTGGAACATAGACCCTGAGTAAGGCACTATGCTGTGACAACAGCCTTATCTCTATTAACTCAGATCATAGAGACCTCACCTCTGATTCCTCCTTCAGGTGTAACAAGCCAGAGGTTGGTCCATCCACAGGGTGTACAGATGCTGAGGAGGAGTTGTATGAAGGTCCTGCTTACTGTGGTATCATATTGAACAGCAATGGCCCATTTGCTGCTTGTCATCCAAAAGTCAACCCCAATGTGAGTAAAATCAAATCTGTTAATGCTTTTGAATTTGAATGCTTAATCGAACAACAGATATTTAAAGATCTTAACCCTGTGTGTATAGGGCTTCTTCAAAGACTGCTTGTTTGATGTTTGTGAGCTGGATGGTGCTCAATCTGCATTGTGTGAAGCAATAGAGTCATACGTCAATGAATGTCAGGACCGTGGCGTCACAATTGGACCCTGGAGAAACAGCACCTTCTGTCGTATGTCTGAAGAACAGATAGTCCTTTACCATAAACTCTGACAAAAATACAGACAAAATGATGATACGCACTAACACACATTGTTCCTCTCCAGCTCTGAAATGCCCAGCCAACAGTCACTTTGAATCATGTGCACCAGTTTGCCAGCCTTCCTGCAATCCAACTCCACCAAGTCAGTGCAGCGGGCCTTGCTCTGAAGGATGTGTTTGTGACCCTGGATATATCCTCAGTGCTGGCCAGTGTGTGAAAGAAGATACATGTGGCTGCAGCTATAACGGACATTATTATAAGGTGAGGAAATTGAATGTGGTATCATTTAGAACAAAAATGGTTTGTCATAGTCAATCAACTAGTATTTGTCATGACTTTTCCTCTCTCTGTGGATTTAGCCAGGTGAAGAGTTCTTCACTAAGGACTGTGAGCTACAGTGTAAGTGCAACCCCCCATTTGTTACCTGTAGTGCTGCTGACTGCCCACCAATGGAACAATGTGGAGTACAGGATGGAGTAATTGGGTGTTACCCACAAGGTGAGTACTCGGGTTAACTCAGAAAGTGTGTTTCCATCAAAAGTTTGATTTCAATCAGAATAAAGTAATTCATTTTTAAAGTAAATTTTTTTTTTTTATTATTATACATGCGACTGTTACTTGGCTTCATCTAGTTAAACAGATTACTACTGGCCTCAGTGCTGTGTATGTTTTGGGGTCCTAGGAGGTTGCATTATTTTCAAATAACTGAATATATACAATACTAAATATACAATATTTGTAGCATATCATTTTTATCTCTTTTCTCATTTTCTCAGAATCTAAAGACTGTATTATCTCTGGTGATCCTCATTATAACACCTTTGATGGCAAATACTACAGCTACATGGGCACTTGTACCTACACTCTGGCCCGCACCTGCAAAAACAACACTGGTAAGCAATAGTCAAGATAGGATACAAAGATCCACAACTACAGTAGCAATGAGTTTACTATTGATTTAATGTGCATAACATATCCCTGAAATAATCTTCAAAAGTTTTAAGAGTTTAAAGAATTACAGAGCTTCAAAATAACAATACCTTACTCTCTTCTGCAGGTCCCTGGTTCTCCATTGAGGCCAAGAATGAAGAGAGAGGAGTTTCTGGCGTTTCTTACCTGAGGAAACTGTACGTGACTGTTGACGGCATCACAGTGACAATGATGAAAAACAGGAGAACTCTGGTCAGTATCCACAGCAGCTGCCTTCATTAAACCATAACTGAAGTCATTCTGTAGTCTTGATATCATGAATTGAGGTTTTAAATAAATGGTTTCAGTATATGAAACTCTCTCTGGGATTTAATCCTTGAGATTAAGTAAATGGACATAATAGTTTTTATCAAATATTTTCTTTCAGTTGTTCATAATCTGTTCATAGTGAGATTATCCATCTGTCCATTTTTTCAATTTTCCAGGAACTATCTAGAAAATAAAGCGAAATAAATAAAATCATAGTTCTTCTTGTTAATTTTATCATTAGCCTTCAATCCCCCTCTGGTTATCTCTTTTCCACACACAGGTGAATGGACTCAGGGTGTCTCTCCCTCACTCCCCATCTCCGCTCATTTCACTGTCTGTTGCTGGACAATATGTAATCCTCACAACTCCGTTCGGCCTGAAGGTGCAGTGGGACGGCAATCATTACGCTAAAATCTCTGTTCCCAGGTACTTAAACTATTTAAACATCCTGATGAAGTTTATGCATCATTGTGACCTGAAGCATTTGACAGGAAACACTAAGAACCACAGTGATTGTTAAGGGTTGCAGATCTTAAGTAAATCCTCTAAAAGAAAAATCAAAAAGCTTCTCTGGGAAATGTATATCTTTACATTAATCTATCTTTTTATTCCTCTGACTCATTTTATCAGTTCCTACTATGACCAGATGTGTGGCCTGTGTGGGGACTATGATGGAAACCCCAATAATGATTTCACTAAGCCTGATGGCTCCCAAACCGACAGCTCAAATCAGTTTGGCGACAGCTGGAAAACTGATGAGGATGAGGATGCAACGTCAGTAAATTTCACTCTTCTTCATAATCAGACTGTTTTATTAGGATTAAGTTAACTTCCCATGCTCGATAATGTCAGTGTTGATCACTTCAGATCTTTGTTGTGTTTTCAGGTGCAAGCCTGACCCCGGGCCTCAACCTCCCTGCGATCCTGTGCTGGAGGGCGTCGTGTCAAACCCAGAGAACTGTGGGAGAATAACTGACACAAATGGAGCATTTAGGTTAGGATTTACCAAACTACGAAAACAATGTTGAAACATTCAATTTGAAATGAATCATAAGGAATAAGCACGCTGTGTTATTCATACGGATTCTAGCATGAGACAATGAAGGTCTTTTAATGATTAATAATTGCCCACTTTCTCTCATATTTGCTCCTCACAGGGACTGTATAAAGGTGGTGAACCCGTTGCCTTACTTCCAGAGCTGTGTGTTTGATATGTGCCGTTATCAGGGGCTTCAGCAGGTCCTTTGTGACCAGCTTCAGGCTTACACTGACGCTTGCCTGAGTGCAGGTGCACCTGTCCATCCATGGAGAGAGCCAGACTTCTGTCGTGAGTCATTCTCTCATTTATTGTATCAAACTGGATTAAGGTATAGGAAATATAGGAATAGGAAAGCTAGAATTGAACAATTACTTTAGCCTTATTATTTTTATTATTTATGGGGCCTTTATGCCTTTAATGGCCAAGGCAGAGAAGGCAGGAATGCCATCACAGTACAGGTACCTATGCCTTGGAAACTTATTTTCATAATTTAATGCTGTTTTTCCTTCATTTTTGTACAGCTCTGGAATGTCCTCTAAACAGCCATTACTCCATGTGTGTGAGCTCCTGTCCGGAGACGTGTCTGGGTATCAATGGACCCCCGGGCTGCAGTGAGAAGTGTGTCGAGGGCTGTGAGTGTGACGCTGGCTTCATCCTCAGTGACAGCAAATGTGTTCCTGTTAAAGACTGCGGCTGTGTGGACTCCTCAGGCTCCTACCATCCAGTGAGTTTAACACTAAGGCTGACTGATGTAGCATTGACAAAACTTTGATTCAAACATTCATAAAAACACAGCAAACTTGTCTTTTGATATTTAGGTAAATGAGAGCTGGTATCTGGAGGGCTGTAAACAGCATTGCACATGTGAAGGTGGAGGAAATATTCACTGTTATGACACCAGCTGTCCTCCTAGTGAGAGCTGCCAGCTTCAAGATGGAGACTATGTCTGCAAACCAAGCGGTAACAATTATAGTACTGGTGTATACATGATAAAGTTTTGATCACATGTACTGGTGCATTTACATATCTCATCATATAATGAATATACACACGTCAAGATAAACAAACCAGTTGGCAATCCTGATATATCTAGAGCTTATCTTTCTGAATTGTACTCCTTCATTTTTATCCTTCTCTTTATATTTAATCTCTGGTGACCCTCAATACCTCCTTTGATAAAGTACATCACTTAAGTACCTGCACATGGGTTCTTGTTCCTACACTATCAAGAAGTTACACCTTATGTATAGTTACTGTAAGCAACTCTTCTTGTCTTCAAACAGTGACCTGCCCTCCAGACTCTGAGTACATTGATTGTGGCCCAGCCTGTATTCCTTCATGCTCAGCACCCTCTACTAACTGCTCTGGTTCTTGCATCAGCGGCTGCTTCTGTAAACCAGGATTTGTTTTCCGTGGCCGGCGCTGTGTTCCTATTGAGCAGTGTGGATGTCTGGATGAAGAAAACAATTACTTTGAGGTACATTGTTGTGAGGCAGCATTTTCCCCAGTTTTGGGACCGAAGCCTTTACTCTAAAAATCTTGGTCTGTGTTTACACTCAGCCCGGTGAGATCATATTTGGAGATGGCTGTTCCAAGTTGTGTCGCTGTGCTGGCAACTACACTTTCGACTGTGTGGACAACACCTGTGACCCTGTGACAGAAGAATGTCGGGAGGTTGGTGGAGTGCATGGCTGCTACCCTAAAGGTATTACAGAAAGCCACAACAATCTTCCCTTAATCTATGATTATTTTTACAGACAAGCTATCAGTTTACAGATTATCTTTGAATACCCTCAAACAACATGTTAACTTCCAAACGCAAAGCCATTTTATACAATCTGCTACTTTAAGCACTTTTGTTTGAATTTATATCTTTGACACCAAGGGATTTTTCTCTCACAGGAACCTCCACCTGTATTGCTTCTGGTGACCCCCATTACACCACCTTTGATAACCGGCGCTATGACTTCATGGGAAACTGTTCTTACCTGATGTCCGAGCCTTGTAACAGCACAGACGTGCCTCACTTCGCTGTATACACAGACAATGAGAATCGCTTCAACAATCCTCATATCAGCTATGTAAAGGCAGTTCATGTCCATGCACTGGGAGTAATAGTGTCCATTCTGAAAGGAGGTATTGTGCAGGTAAGAGAAAAGAACATTGTTTTCAATATTAATGATTCATACACCATCATGTATACAATAGTAAATGTTATATATACATCTAATTTAGTGGCACATTCAAATGGACAATTCTGTTTTCTGACTTTTCTCAGGTCAATGGCACCAATGTGAACATTCCTCTGAGTCCTGTCAGTGGTGTTGATATTTTTATGTCTGGCAAGCACTACACAGTGGCCTTGAACTTTGGAGTAACTGTACGTTACGATGGAAACCACTATATGGACATTAAAGTTATCAAGGAGTGAGTATGGTTCTTATTAAATTCTTCTTTTATAACTTGATTCACTTTTGAATATCTCTACATGCTTGTGATCATTTTAAAGCTATGAGGACAAACTTTGTGGGCTGTGTGGGGACTACAACGGAGACTCTCAGGATGACTTCCAGACCCCAACTGGTGAACTGGTCCAAAGCCCCAATGACTTTGGCCACAGCTGGAACATAGACCCTGAGTAAGGCACTATGCTGTGACAACAGCCTTATCTCTATTAACTCAGATCATAGAGACCTCACCTCTGATTCCTCCTTCAGGTGTAACAAGCCAGAGGTTGGTCCATCCACAGGGTGTACAGATGCTGAGGAGGAGTTGTATGAAGGTCCTGCTTACTGTGGTATCATATTGAACAGCAATGGCCCATTTGCTGCTTGCCATCCAAAAGTCAATCCCAATGTGAGTAAAATCAAATATGTTAATGCTTTTGAATTTGAATGCTTAATCGAACAACAGATATTTAAAGATCTTAACCCTGTGTGTATAGGGCTTCTTCAAAGACTGCTTGTTTGATGTTTGTGAGCTGGATGGTGCTCATTCTGCATTGTGTGAAGCAATAGAGTCATACGTCAACGAATGTCAGGACCGTGGCGTCACAATTGGACCCTGGAGAAACAGCACCTTCTGTCGTATGTCTGAAGAAAAAATAGCCCTTTACCATAAACTCTGACAAAAATACAGACAAAATGATGATACGCACTAACACACATTGTTCCTCTCCAGCTCTGAAATGCCCAGCCAACAGTCACTTTGAATCATGTGCACCAGTTTGCCAGCCTTCCTGCAATCCAACTCCACCAAGTCAGTGCAGCGGGCCTTGCTCTGAAGGATGTGTTTGTGACCCTGGATATATCCTCAGTGCTGGCCAGTGTGTGAAAGAAGATACATGTGGCTGCAGCTATAACGGACATTATTATAAGGTGAGGAAATTGAATGTGGTATCATTTAGGACAGAAATGGTTTGTCATAGTCAATCAACTAGTATTTGTCATGACTTTTCCTCTCTCTGTGGATTTAGCCAGGTGAAGAGTTCTTCACTAAGGACTGTGAGCTACAGTGTAAGTGCAACCCCCCATTTGTTACCTGTAGTGCTGCTGACTGCCCACCAATGGAACAATGTGGAGTACAGGATGGAGTAATTGGGTGTTACCCACAAGGTGAGTACTCGGGTTAACTCAGAAAGTGTGTTTCCATCAAAAGTTTGATTTCAATCAGAATAAAGTAATTCATTTTTAAAGTAAATATTTTTTTTTATTATTATACATGCGACTGTTACTTGGCTTCATCTAGTTAAACAGATTACTACTGGCCTCAGTGCTGTGTATGTTTTGGGGTCCTAGGAGGTTGCATTATTTTCAAATAACTGAATATATACAATACTAAATATACAATATTTGTAGCATATCATTTTTATCTCTTTTCTCATTTTCTCAGAATCTAAAGACTGTATTATCTCTGGTGATCCTCATTATAACACCTTTGATGGCAAATACTACAGCTACATGGGCACTTGTACCTACACTCTGGCCCGCACCTGCAAAAACAACACTGGTAAGCAATAGTCAAGATAGGATACAAAGATCCACAACTACAGTAGCAATGAGTTTACTATTGATTTAATGTGCATAACATATCCCTGAAATAATCTTCAAAAGTTTTAAGAGTTTAAAGAATTACAGAGCTTCAAAATAACAATACCTTACTCTCTTCTGCAGGTCCCTGGTTCTCCATTGAGGCCAAGAATGAAGAGAGAGGAGTTTCTGGCGTTTCTTACCTGAGGAAACTGTACGTGACTGTTGACGGCATCACAGTGACAATGATGAAAAACAGGAGAACTCTGGTCAGTATCCACAGCAGCTGCCTTCATTAAACCATAACTGAAGTCATTCTGTAATCTTGATATCATGATTTGAGGTTTTAAATAAATGATTTCAGTATATTAAACTCTCTCTGGGATTTAATCCTTGAGATTAAGTAAATGGACATAATAGTTGTTATCAAATATTTTCTTTCAGTTGTTCATAATCTCTTCATAGTGAGATTATCCATCTGTCCATTTTTTCAATTTTCCAGGAACTATCTAGAAAATAAAGCGAAATAAATAAAATCATAGTTCTTCTTGTTAATTTTATCATTAGCCTTCAATCCCCCTCTGGTTATCTCTTTTCCACACACAGGTGAATGGACTCAGGGTGTCTCTCCCTCACTCCCCATCTCCGCTCATTTCACTGTCTGTTGCTGGACAATATGTAATCCTCACAACTCCGTTCGGCCTGAAGGTGCAGTGGGACGGCAATCATTACGCTAAAATCTCTGTTCCCAGGTAATTAAACTATTTAAACATCCTGATGAAGTTTATGCATCATTGTGACCTGAAGCATTTGACAGGAAACACTAAGAACCACAATGATTGTTAAGGGTTGCAGATCTTAAGTAAATCCTCTAAAAGAAAAATCAAAAAGCTTCTCTGGGAAATGTATATCTTTACATTAATCTATCTTTTTATTCCTCTGACTCATTTTATCAGTTCCTACTATGACCAGATGTGTGGCCTGTGTGGGGACTATGATGGAAACCCCAATAATGATTTCACTAAGCCTGATGGCTCCCAAACCGACAGCTCAAATCAGTTTGGCGACAGCTGGAAAACTGATGAGGATGAGGATGCAACGTCAGTAAATTTCACTCTTCTTCATAATCAGACTGTTTTATTAGGATTAAGTTAACTTCCCATGCTCGATAATGTCAGTGTTGATCACTTCAGATCTTTGTTGTGTTTTCAGGTGCAAGCCTGACCCCGGGCCTCAACCTCCCTGCGATCCTGTGCTGGAGGGCGTCGTGTCAAACCCAGAGAACTGTGGGAGAATAACTGACACAAATGGAGCATTTAGGTTAGGATTTACCAAACTACGAAAACAATGTTGAAACATTCAATTTGAAATGAATCATAAGGAATAAGCACGCTGTGTTATTCATACGGATTCTAGCATGAGACAATGAAGGTCTTTTAATGATTAATAATTGCCCACTTTCTCTCATATTTGCTCCTCACAGGGACTGTATAAAGGTGGTGAACCCGTTGCCTTACTTCCAGAGCTGTGTGTTTGATATGTGCCGTTATCAGGGGCTTCAGCAGGTCCTTTGTGACCAGCTT
This sequence comes from Carassius gibelio, assembly GCF_023724105.1. Lineage (NCBI taxonomy): Eukaryota > Metazoa > Chordata > Actinopteri > Cypriniformes > Cyprinidae > Carassius > Carassius gibelio. The sequence continues at coordinate 28,495,346 of NC_068377.1, read as the reverse complement.
CAGGCTTACACTGACGCTTGCCTGAGTGCAGGTGCACCTGTCCATCCATGGAGAGAGCCAGACTTCTGTCGTGAGTCATTCTCTCATTTATTGTATCAAACTGGATTAAGGTATAGGAAATATAGGAATAGGAAAGCTAGAATTGAACAATTACTTTAGCCTTATTATTTTTATTATTTATGGGGCCTTTATGCCTTTAATGGCCAAGGCAGAGAAGGCAGGAATGCCATCACAGTACAGGTACCTATGCCTTGGAAACTTATTTTCATAATTTAATGCTGTTTTTCCTTCATTTTTGTACAGCTCTGGAATGTCCTCTAAACAGCCATTACTCCATGTGTGTGAGCTCCTGTCCGGAGACGTGTCTGGGTATCAATGGACCCCCGGGCTGCAGTGAGAAGTGTGTCGAGGGCTGTGAGTGTGACGCTGGCTTCATCCTCAGTGACAGCAAATGTGTTCCTGTTAAAGACTGCGGCTGTGTGGACTCCTCAGGCTCCTACCATCCAGTGAGTTTAACACTAAGGCTGACTGATGTAGCATTGACAAAACTTTGATTCAAACATTCATAAAAACACAGCAAACTTGTCTTTTGATATTTAGGTAAATGAGAGCTGGTATCTGGAGGGCTGTAAACAGCATTGCACATGTGAAGGTGGAGGAAATATTCACTGTTATGACACCAGCTGTCCTCCTAGTGAGAGCTGCCAGCTTCAAGATGGAGACTATGTCTGCAAACCAAGCGGTAACAATTATAGTACTGGTGTATACATGATAAAGTTTTGATCACATGTACTGGTGCATTTACATATCTCATCATATAATGAATATACACACGTCAAGATAAACAAACCAGTTGGCAATCCTGATATATCTAGAGCTTATCTTTCTGAATTGTACTCCTTCATTTTTATCCTTCTCTTTATATTTAATCTCTGGTGACCCTCAATACCTCCTTTGATAAAGTACATCACTTAAGTACCTGCACATGGGTTCTTGTTCCTACACTATCAAGAAGTTACACCTTATGTATAGTTACTGTAAGCAACTCTTCTTGTCTTCAAACAGTGACCTGCCCTCCAGACTCTGAGTACATTGATTGTGGCCCAGCCTGTATTCCTTCATGCTCAGCACCCTCTACTAACTGCTCTGGTTCTTGCATCAGCGGCTGCTTCTGTAAACCAGGATTTGTTTTCCGTGGCCGGCGCTGTGTTCCTATTGAGCAGTGTGGATGTCTGGATGAAGAAAACAATTACTTTGAGGTACATTGTTGTGAGGCAGCATTTTCCCCAGTTTTGGGACCGAAGCCTTTACTCTAAAAATCTTGGTCTGTGTTTACACTCAGCCCGGTGAGATCATATTTGGAGATGGCTGTTCCAAGTTGTGTCGCTGTGCTGGCAACTACACTTTCGACTGTGTGGACAACACCTGTGACCCTGTGACAGAAGAATGTCGGGAGGTTGGTGGAGTGCATGGCTGCTACCCTAAAGGTATTACAGAAAGCCACAACAATCTTCCCTTAATCTATGATTATTTTTACAGACAAGCTATCAGTTTACAGATTATCTTTGAATACCCTCAAACAACATGTTAACTTCCAAACGCAAAGCCATTTTATACAATCTGCTACTTTAAGCACTTTTGTTTGAATTTATATCTTTGACACCAAGGGATTTTTCTCTCACAGGAACCTCCACCTGTATTGCTTCTGGTGACCCCCATTACACCACCTTTGATAACCGGCGCTATGACTTCATGGGAAACTGTTCTTACCTGATGTCCGAGCCTTGTAACAGCACAGACGTGCCTCACTTCGCTGTATACACAGACAATGAGAATCGCTTCAACAATCCTCATATCAGCTATGTAAAGGCAGTTCATGTCCATGCACTGGGAGTAATAGTGTCCATTCTGAAAGGAGGTATTGTGCAGGTAAGAGAAAAGAACATTGTTTTCAATATTAATGATTCATACACCATCATGTATACAATAGTAAATGTTATATATACATCTAATTTAGTGGCACATTCAAATGGACAATTCTGTTTTCTGACTTTTCTCAGGTCAATGGCACCAATGTGAACATTCCTCTGAGTCCTGTCAGTGGTGTTGATATTTTTATGTCTGGCAAGCACTACACAGTGGCCTTGAACTTTGGAGTAACTGTACGTTACGATGGAAACCACTATATGGACATTAAAGTTATCAAGGAGTGAGTATGGTTCTTATTAAATTCTTCTTTTATAACTTGATTCACTTTTGAATATCTCTACATGCTTGTGATCATTTTAAAGCTATGAGGACAAACTTTGTGGGCTGTGTGGGGACTACAACGGAGACTCTCAGGATGACTTCCAGACCCCAACTGGTGAACTGGTCCAAAGCCCCAATGACTTTGGCCACAGCTGGAACATAGACCCTGAGTAAGGCACTATGCTGTGACAACAGCCTTATCTCTATTAACTCAGATCATAGAGACCTCACCTCTGATTCCTCCTTCAGGTGTAACAAGCCAGAGGTTGGTCCATCCACAGGGTGTACAGATGCTGAGGAGGAGTTGTATGAAGGTCCTGCTTACTGTGGTATCATATTGAACAGCAATGGCCCATTTGCTGCTTGTCATCCAAAAGTCAACCCCAATGTGAGTAAAATCAAATCTGTTAATGCTTTTGAATTTGAATGCTTAATCGAACAACAGATATTTAAAGATCTTAACCCTGTGTGTATAGGGCTTCTTCAAAGACTGCTTGTTTGATGTTTGTGAGCTGGATGGTGCTCATTCTGCATTGTGTGAAGCAATAGAGTCATACGTCAACGAATGTCAGGACCGTGGCGTCACAATTGGACCCTGGAGAAACAGCACCTTCTGTCGTATGTCTGAAGAAAAAATAGCCCTTTACCATAAACTCTGACAAAAATACAGACAAAATGATGATACGCACTAACACACATTGTTCCTCTCCAGCTCTGAAATGCCCAGCCAACAGTCACTTTGAATCATGTGCACCAGTTTGCCAGCCTTCCTGCAATCCAACTCCACCAAGTCAGTGCAGCGGGCCTTGCTCTGAAGGATGTGTTTGTGACCCTGGATATATCCTCAGTGCTGGCCAGTGTGTGAAAGAAGATACATGTGGCTGCAGCTATAACGGACATTATTATAAGGTGAGGAAATTGAATGTGGTATCATTTAGGACAGAAATGGTTTGTCATAGTCAATCAACTAGTATTTGTCATGACTTTTCCTCTCTCTGTGGATTTAGCCAGGTGAAGAGTTCTTCACTAAGGACTGTGAGCTACAGTGTAAGTGCAACCCCCCATTTGTTACCTGCAGTGCTGCTGACTGCCCACCAATGGAACAATGTGGAGTACAGGATGGAGTAATTGGGTGTTACCCACAAGGTGAGTACTCGGGTTAACTCAGAAAGTGTGTTTCCATCAAAAGTTTGATTTCAATCAGAATAAAGTAATTCATTTTTAAAGTAAATATTTTTTTTTATTATTATACATGCGACTGTTACTTGGCTTCATCTAGTTAAACAGATTACTACTGGCCTCAGTGCTGTGTATGTTTTGGGGTCCTAGGAGGTTGCATTATTTTCAAATAACTGAATATATACAATACTAAATATACAATATTTGTAGCATATCATTTTTATCTCTTTTCTCATTTTCTCAGAATCTAAAGACTGTATTATCTCTGGTGATCCTCATTATAACACCTTTGATGGCAAATACTACAGCTACATGGGCACTTGTACCTACACTCTGGCCCGCACCTGCAAAAACAACACTGGTAAGCAATAGTCAAGATAGGATACAAAGATCCACAACTACAGTAGCAATGAGTTTACTATTGATTTAATGTGCATAACATATCCCTGAAATAATCTTCAAAAGTTTTAAGAGTTTAAAGAATTACAGAGCTTCAAAATAACAATACCTTACTCTCTTCTGCAGGTCCCTGGTTCTCCATTGAGGCCAAGAATGAAGAGAGAGGAGTTTCTGGCGTTTCTTACCTGAGGAAACTGTACGTGACTGTTGACGGCATCACAGTGACAATGATGAAAAACAGGAGAACTCTGGTCAGTATCCACAGCAGCTGCCTTCATTAAACCATAACTGAAGTCATTCTGTAATCTTGATATCATGATTTGAGGTTTTAAATAAATGGTTTCAGTATATTAAACTCTCTCTGGGATTTAATCCTTCAGATTAAGTAAATGGACATAATAGTTGTTATCAAATATTTTCTTTCAGTTGTTCATAATCTCTTCATAGTGAGATTATCCATCTGTCCATTTTTTCAATTTTCCAGGAACTATCTAGAAAATAAAGCGAAATAAATAAAATCATAGTTCTTCTTGTTAATTTTATCATTAGCCTTCAATCCCCCTCTGGTTATCTCTTTTCCACACACAGGTGAATGGACTCAGGGTGTCTCTCCCTCACTCCCCATCTCCGCTCATTTCACTGTCTGTTGCTGGACAATATGTAATCCTCACAACTCCGTTCGGCCTGAAGGTGCAGTGGGACGGCAATCATTACGCTAAAATCTCTGTTCCCAGGTAATTAAACTATTTAAACATCCTGATGAAGTTTATGCATCATTGTGACCTGAAGCATTTGACAGGAAACACTAAGAACCACAATGATTGTTAAGGGTTGCAGATCTTAAGTAAATCCTCTAAAAGAAAAATCAAAAAGCTTCTCTGGGAAATGTATATCTTTACATTAATCTATCTTTTTATTCCTCTGACTCATTTTATCAGTTCCTACTATGACCAGATGTGTGGCCTGTGTGGGGACTATGATGGAAACCCCAATAATGATTTCACTAAGCCTGATGGCTCCCAAACCGACAGCTCAAATCAGTTTGGCGACAGCTGGAAAACTGATGAGGATGAGGATGCAACGTCAGTAAATTTCACTCTTCTTCATAATCAGACTGTTTTATTAGGATTAAGTTAACTTCCCATGCTCGATAATGTCAGTGTTGATCACTTCAGATCTTTGTTGTGTTTTCAGGTGCAAGCCTGACCCCGGGCCTCAACCTCCCTGCGATCCTGTGCTGGAGGGCGTCGTGTCAAACCCAGAGAACTGTGGGAGAATAACTGACACAAATGGAGCATTTAGGTTAGGATTTACCAAACTACGAAAACAATGTTGAAACATTCAATTTGAAATGAATCATAAGGAATAAGCACGCTGTGTTATTCATACGGATTCTAGCATGAGACAATGAAGGTCTTTTAATGATTAATAATTGCCCACTTTCTCTCATATTTGCTCCTCACAGGGACTGTATAAAGGTGGTGAACCCGTTGCCTTACTTCCAGAGCTGTGTGTTTGATATGTGCCGTTATCAGGGGCTTCAGCAGGTCCTTTGTGACCAGCTTCAGGCTTACACTGACGCTTGCCTGAGTGCAGGTGCACCTGTCCATCCATGGAGAGAGCCAGACTTCTGTCGTGAGTCATTCTCTCATTTATTGTATCAAACTGGATTAAGGTATAGGAAATATAGGAATAGGAAAGCTAGAATTGAACAATTACTTTAGCCTTATTATTTTTATTATTTATGGGGCCTTTATGCCTTTAATGGCCAAGGCAGAGAAGGCAGGAATGCCATCACAGTACAGGTACCTATGCCTTGGAAACTTATTTTCATAATTTAATGCTGTTTTTCCTTCATTTTTGTACAGCTCTGGAATGTCATCTAAACAGCCATTACTCCATGTGTGTGAGCTCCTGTCCGGAGACGTGTCTGGGTATCAATGGACCCCCGGGCTGCAGTGAGAAGTGTGTCGAGGGCTGTGAGTGTGACGCTGGCTTCATCCTCAGTGACAGCAAATGTGTTCCTGTTAAAGACTGCGGCTGTGTGGACTCCTCAGGCTCCTACCATCCAGTGAGTTTAACACTAAGGCTGACTGATGTAGCATTGACAAAACTTTGATTCAAACATTCATAAAAACACAGCAAACTTGTCTTTTGATATTTAGGTAAATGAGAGCTGGTATCTGGAGGGCTGTAAACAGCATTGCACATGTGAAGGTGGAGGAAATATTCACTGTTATGACACCAGCTGTCCTCCTAGTGAGAGCTGCCAGCTTCAAGATGGAGACTATGTCTGCAAACCAAGCGGTAACAATTATAGTACTGGTGTATACATGATAAAGTTTTGATCACATGTACTGGTGCATTTACATATCTCATCATATAATGAATATACACACGTCAAGATAAACAAACCAGTTGGCAATCCTGATATATCTAGAGCTTATCTTTCTGAATTGTACTCCTTCATTTTTATCCTTCTCTTTATATTTAATCTCTGGTGACCCTCAATACCTCCTTTGATAAAGTACATCACTTAAGTACCTGCACATGGGTTCTTGTTCCTACACTATCAAGAAGTTACACCTTATGTATAGTTACTGTAAGCAACTCTTCTTGTCTTCAAACAGTGACCTGCCCTCCAGACTCTGAGTACATTGATTGTGGCCCAGCCTGTATTCCTTCATGCTCAGCACCCTCTACTAACTGCTCTGGTTCTTGCATCAGCGGCTGCTTCTGTAAACCAGGATTTGTTTTCCGTGGCCGGCGCTGTGTTCCTATTGAGCAGTGTGGATGTCTGGATGAAGAAAACAATTACTTTGAGGTACATTGTTGTGAGGCAGCATTTTCCCCAGTTTTGGGACCGAAGCCTTTACTCTAAAAATCTTGGTCTGTGTTTACACTCAGCCCGGTGAGATCATATTTGGAGATGGCTGTTCCAAGTTGTGTCGCTGTGCTGGCAACTACACTTTCGACTGTGTGGACAACACCTGTGACCCTGTGACAGAAGAATGTCGGGAGGTTGGTGGAGTGCATGGCTGCTACCCTAAAGGTATTACAGAAAGCCACAACAATCTTCCCTTAATCTATGATTATTTTTACAGACAAGCTATCAGTTTACAGATTATCTTTGAATACCCTCAAACAACATGTTAACTTCCAAACGCAAAGCCATTTTATACAATCTGCTACTTTAAGCACTTTTGTTTGAATTTATATCTTTGACACCAAGGGATTTTTCTCTCACAGGAACCTCCACCTGTATTGCTTCTGGTGACCCCCATTACACCACCTTTGATAACCGGCGCTATGACTTCATGGGAAACTGTTCTTACCTGATGTCCGAGCCTTGTAACAGCACAGACGTGCCTCACTTCGCTGTATACACAGACAATGAGAATCGCTTCAACAATCCTCATATCAGCTATGTAAAGGCAGTTCATGTCCATGCACTGGGAGTAATAGTGTCCATTCTGAAAGGAGGTATTGTGCAGGTAAGAGAAAAGAACATTGTTTTCAATATTAATGATTCATACACCATCATGTATACAATAGTAAATGTTATATATACATCTAATTTAGTGGCACATTCAAATGGACAATTCTGTTTTCTGACTTTTCTCAGGTCAATGGTACCAATGTGAACATTCCTCTGAGTCCTGTCAGTGGTGTTGATATTTTTATGTCTGGCAAGCACTACACAGTGGCCTTGAACTTTGGAGTAACTGTACGTTACGATGGAAACCACTATATGGACATTAAAGTTATCAAGGAGTGAGTATGGTTCTTATTAAATTCTTCTTTTATAACTTGATTCACTTTTGAATATCTCTACATGCTTGTGATCATTTTAAAGCTATGAGGACAAACTTTGTGGGCTGTGTGGGGACTACAACGGAGACTCTCAGGATGACTTCCAGACCCCAACTGGTGAACTGGTCCAAAGCCCCAATGACTTTGGCCACAGCTGGAACATAGACCCTGAGTAAGGCACTATGCTGTGACAACAGCCTTATCTCTATTAACTCAGATCATAGAGACCTCACCTCTGATTCCTCCTTCAGGTGTAACAAGCCAGAGGTTGGTCCATCCACAGGGTGTACAGATGCTGAGGAGGAGTTGTATGAAGGTCCTGCTTACTGTGGTATCATATTGAACAGCAATGGCCCATTTGCTGCTTGTCATCCAAAAGTCAACCCCAATGTGAGTAAAATCAAATCTGTTAATGCTTTTGAATTTGAATGCTTAATCGAACAACAGATATTTAAAGATCTTAACCCTGTGTGTATAGGGCTTCTTCAAAGACTGCTTGTTTGATGTTTGTGAGCTGGATGGTGCTCATTCTGCATTGTGTGAAGCAATAGAGTCATACGTCAATGAATGTCAGGACCGTGGCGTCACAATTGGACCCTGGAGAAACAGCACCTTCTGTCGTATGTCTGAAGAAAAAATAGCCCTTTACCATAAACTCTGACAAAAATACAGACAAAATGATGACACGCACTAACACACATTGTTCCTCTCCAGCTCTGAAATGCCCAGCCAACAGTCACTTTGAATCATGTGCACCAGTTTGCCAGCCTTCCTGCAATCCAACTCCACCAAGTCAGTGCAGCGGGCCTTGCTCTGAAGGATGTGTTTGTGACCCTGGATATATCCTCAGTGCTGGCCAGTGTGTGAAAGAAGATACATGTGGCTGCAGCTATAACGGACATTATTATAAGGTGAGGAAATTGAATGTGGTATCATTTAGGACAGAAATGGTTTGTCATAGTCAATCAACTAGTATTTGTCATGACTTTTCCTCTCTCTGTGGATTTAGCCAGGTGAAGAGTTCTTCACTAAGGACTGTGAGCTACAGTGTAAGTGCAACCCCCCATTTGTTACCTGTAGTGCTGCTGACTGCCCACCAATGGAACAATGTGGAGTACAGGATGGAGTAATTGGGTGTTACCCAGAAGGTGAGTACTCGGGTTAACTCAGAAAGTGTGTTTCCATCAAAAGTTTGATTTCAATCAGAATAAAGTAATTCATTTTTAAAGTAAATATTTTTTTTTATTATTATACATGCGACTGTTACTTGGCTTCATCTAGTTAAACAGATTACTACTGGCCTCAGTGCTGTGTATGTTTTGGGGTCCTAGGAGGTTGCATTATTTTCAAATAATTGAATATATAAAAAACTATATATACAATATTTGTAACATATCATTTTTATCTCTTTTCTCATTTTCTCAGAATCTAAAGACTGTATTATCTCTGGTGATCCTCATTATAACACCTTTGATGGCAAATACTACAGCTACATGGGCACTTGTACCTACACTCTGGCCCGCACCTGCAAAAACAACACTGGTAAGCAATAGTCAAGATAGGATACAAAGATCCACAACTACAGTAGCAATGAGTTTACTATTGATTTAATGTGCATAACATATCCCTGAAATAAACTTCAAAAGTTTTAAGAGTTTAAAGAATTACAGAGCTTCAAAATAACAATACCTTACTCTCTTCTGCAGGTCCCTGGTTCTCCATTGAGGCCAAGAATGAAGAGAGAGGAGTTTCTGGCGTTTCTTACCTGAGGAAACTGTACGTGACTGTTGACGGCATCACAGTGACAATGATGAAAAACAGGAGAACTCTGGTCAGTATCCACAGCAGCTGCCTTCATTAAACCATAACTGAAGTCATTCTGTAGTCTTGATATCATGAATTGAGGTTTTAAATAAATGGTTTCAGTATATGAAACTCTCTCTGGGATTTAATCCTTGAGATTAAGTAAATGGACATAATAGTTGTTATCAAATATTTTCTTTCAGTTGTTCATAATCTGTTCATAGTGAGATTATCCATCTGTCCATTTTTTCAATTTTCCAGGAACTATCTAGAAAATAAAGCGAAATAAATAAAATCATAGTTCTTCTTGTTAATTTTATCATTAGCCTTCAATCCCCCTCTGGTTATCTCTTTTCCACACACAGGTGAATGGACTCAGGGTGTCTCTCCCTCACTCCCCATCTCCGCTCATTTCACTGTCTGTTGCTGGACAATATGTAATCCTCACAACTCCGTTCGGCCTGAAGGTGCAGTGGGACGGCAATCATTACGCTAAAATCTCTGTTCCCAGGTACTTAAACTATTTAAACATCCTGATGAAGTTTATGCATCATTCTGACCTGAAGCATTTGACAGGAAACACTAAGAACCACAATGATTGTTAAGGGTTGCAGATCTTAAGTAAATCCTCTAAAAGAAAAATCTAAAAGCTTCTCTGGGAAATGTATATCTTTACATTAATCTATCTTTTTATTCCTCTGACTCATTTTATCAGTTCCTACTATGACCAGATGTGTGGCCTGTGTGGGGACTATGATGGAAACCCCAATAATGATTTCACTAAGCCTGATGGCTCCCAAACCGACAGCTCAAATCAGTTTGGCGACAGCTGGAAAACTGATGAGGATGAGGATGCAACGTCAGTAACTCTCACTCTTCTTCATAATCAGACTGTTTTATTAGGATTAAGTTAACTTCCCATGCTCGATAATGTCAGTGTTGATCACTTCAGATCTGTGTTGTGTTTTCAGGTGCAAGCCTGACCCCGGGCCTCAACCTCCCTGCGATCCTGTGCTGGAGGGCGTCGTGTCAAACCCAGAGAACTGTGGGAGAATAACTGACACAAATGGAGCATTTAGGTTAGGATTTACCAAACTACGAAAACAATGTTGAAACATTCAATTTGAAATGAATCATAAGGAATAAACACGCTGTGTTATTCATACGGACTCTAGCATGAGACAATGAAGGTCTTTTAATGATAAATAATTGCCCACTTTCTCTCATATTTGCTCCTCACAGGGACTGTATAAAGGTGGTGAACCCGTTGCCTTACTTCCAGAGCTGTGTGTTTGATATGTGCCGTTATCAGGGGCTTCAGCAGGTCCTTTGTGACCAGCTTCAGGCTTACACTGACGCTTGCCTGAGTGCAGGTGCACCTGTCCATCCATGGAGAGAGCCAGACTTCTGTCGTGAGTCATTCTCTCATTTATTGTATCAAACTGGATTAAGGTATAGGAAATATAGGAATAGGAAAGCTAGAATTGAACAATTACTTTATCCTTATTATTTTTATTATTTATGGGGCCTTTATGCCTTTAATGGCCAAGGTAAAAAGACAGGTACCTATGCCTTGGAAACTTATTTTCATAATTTAATGCTGTTTTTCCTTCATTTTTGTACAGCTCTGGAATGTCCTCCAAACAGCCATTACTCCATGTGTGTGAGCTCCTGTCCGGAGACATGTCTGGGTATCAATGGACCCCCGGGCTGCAGTGAGAAGTGTGTCGAGGGCTGTGAGTGTGACGCTGGCTTCATCCTCAGTGACAGCAAATGTGTTCCTGTTAAAGACTGCGGCTGTGTGGACTCCTCAGGCTCCTACCATCCAGTGAGTTTAACACTAAGACTGACTGATGTAGCATTGACAAAACTTTGATTCAAACATTCATAAAAACACAGCAAACTTGTCTTTTGATATTTAGGTAAATGAGAGCTGGTATCTGGAGGGCTGTAAACAGCACTGCACATGTGAAGGTGGAGGAAATATTCACTGTTATGACACCAGCTGTCCTCCTAGTGAGAGCTGCCAGCTTCAAGATGGAGACTATGTCTGCAAACCAAGCGGTAACAATTATAGTACTGGTGTATACATGATAAAGTTTTGATCACATGTACTGGTGCATTTACATATCTCATCATATAATGAATATACACACGTCAAGATAAACAAACCAGTTGGCAATCCTGATATATCTAGAGCTTATCTTTCTGAATTGTACTCCTTCATTTTTATCCTTCTCTTTATATTTAATCTCTGGTGACCCTCAATACCTCCTTTGATAAAGTACATCACTTAAGTACCTGCACATGGTTTCTTGTTCCTACACTATCAAGAAGTTACACCTTATGTATAGTTACTGTAAGCAACTCTTCTTGTCTTCAAACAGTGACCTGCCCTCCAGACTCTGAGTACATTGATTGTGGCCCAGCCTGTATTCCTTCATGCTCAGCACCCTCTACTAACTGCTCTGGTTCTTGCATCAGCGGCTGCTTCTGTAAACCAGGATTTGTTTTCCGTGGCCGGCGCTGTGTTCCTATTGAGCAGTGTGGATGTCTGGATGAAGAAAACAATTACTTTGAGGTACATTGTTGTGAGGCAGCATTTTCCCCAGTTTTGGGACCGAAGCCTTTACTCTAAAAATCTTGGTCTGTGTTTACACTCAGCCCGGTGAGATCATATTTGGAGATGGCTGTTCCAAGTTGTGTCGCTGTGCTGGCAACTACACTTTCGACTGTGTGGACAACACCTGTGACCCTGTGACAGAAGAATGTCGGGAGGTTGGTGGAGTGCATGGCTGCTACCCTAAAGGTATTACAGAAAGCCACAACAATCTTCCCTTAATCTATGATTATTTTTACAGACAAGCTATCAGTTTACAGATTATCTTTGAATACCCTCAAACAACATGTTAACTTCTAAACGCAAAGCCATTTTATACAATCTGCTACTTTAAGCACTTTTGTTTGAATTTATATCTTTGACACCAAGGGATTTTTCTCTCACAGGAACCTCCACCTGTATTGCTTCTGGTGACCCCCATTACACCACCTTTGATAACCGGCGCTATGACTTCATGGGAAACTGTTCTTACCTGATGTCCGAGCCTTGTAACAGCACAGACGTGCCTCACTTCGCTGTATACACAGACAATGAGAATCGCTTCAACAATCCTCATATCAGCTATGTAAAGGCAGTTCATGTCCATGCACTGGGAGTAATAGTGTCCATTCTGAAAGGAGGTATTGTGCAGGTAAGAGAAAAGAACATTGTTTTCAATATTAATGATTCATACACCATTATGTATACAATAGTAAATGTTATATATACATCTAATTTAGTGGCACATTCAAATGGACAATTCTGTTTTCTGACTTTTCTCAGGTCAATGGCACCAATGTGAACATTCCTCTGAGTCCTGTCAGTGGTGTTGATATTTTTATGTCTGGCAAGCACTACACAGTGGCCTTGAACTTTGGAGTAACTGTACGTTACGATGGAAACCACTATATGGACATTAAAGTTATCAAGGAGTGAGTATGGTTCTTATTAAATTCTTCTTTTATAACTTGATTCACTTTTGAATATCTCTACATGCTTGTGATCATTTTACAGCTATGAGGACAAACTTTGTGGGCTGTGTGGGGACTACAACGGAGACTCTCAGGATGACTTCCAGACCCCAACTGGTGAACTGGTCCAAAGCCCCAATGACTTTGGCCACAGCTGGAACATAGACCCTGAGTAAGGCACTATGCTGTGACAACTAACAGCCTTATCTCTATTAACTCAGATCATAGAGACCTCACCTCTGATTCCTCCTTCAGGTGTAACAAGCCAGAGGTTGGTCCATCCACAGGGTGTACAGATGCTGAGGAGGAGTTGTATGAAGGTCCTGCTTACTGTGGTATCATATTGAACAGCAATGGCCCATTTGCTGCTTGCCATCCAAAAGTCAACCCCAATGTGAGTAAAATCAAATCTGTTAATGCTTTTGAATTTGAATGCTTAATCAAACAACAGATATTTAAAGATCTTAACCCTGTGTGTATAGGGCTTCTTCAAAGACTGCTTGTTTGATGTTTGTGAGCTGGATGGTGCTCATTCTGCATTGTGTGAAGCAATAGAGTCATACGTCAACGAATGTCAGGACCGTGGCGTCACAATTGGACCCTGGAGAAACAGCACCTTCTGTCGTATGTCTGAAGAAAAAATAGCCCTTTACCATAAACTCTGACAAAAATACAGACAAAATGATGATTCACACTAACACACATTGTTCCTCTCCAGCTCTGAAATGCCCAGCCAACAGTCACTTTGAATCATGTGCACCAGTTTGCCAGCCTTCCTGCAATCCAACTCCACCAAGTCAGTGCAGCGGGCCTTGCTCTGAAGGATGTGTTTGTGACCCTGGATATATCCTCAGTGCTGGCCAGTGTGTGAAAGAAGATACATGTGGCTGCAGCTATAACGGACATTATTATAAGGTGAGGAAATTGAATGTGGTATCATCTAGGACAGAAATGGTTTGTCATAGTCAATCAACTAGTATTTGTCATGACTTTTCCTCTCTCTGTGGATTTAGCCAGGTGAAGAGTTCTTCACTAAGGACTGTGAGCTACAGTGTAAGTGCAACCCCCCATTTGTTACCTGTAGTGCTGCTGACTGCCCACCAATGGAACAATGTGGAGTACAGGATGGAGTAATTGGGTGTTACCCACAAGGTGAGTACTCGGGTTAACTCAGAAAGTGTGTTTCCATCAAAAGTTTGATTTCAATCAGAATAAAGTAATTCATTTTTAAAGTAAATATTTTTTTTTATTATTATACATGCGACTGTTACTTGGCTTCATCTAGTTAAACAGATTACTACTGGCCTCAGTGCTGTGTATGTTTTGGGGTCCTAGGAGGTTGCATTATTTTCAAATAATTGAATATATACAAAACTAAATATACAATATTTGTAGCATATCATTTTTATCTCTTTTCTCATTTTCTCAGAATCTAAAGACTGTATTATCTCTGGTGATCCTCATTATAACACCTTTGATGGCAAATACTACAGCTACATGGGCACTTGTACCTACACTCTGGCCCGCACCTGCAAAAACAACACTGGTAAGCAATAGTCAAGATAGGATACAAAGATCCACAACTACAGTAGCAATGAGTTTACTATTGATTTAATGTGCATAACATATCCCTGAAATAAACTTCAAAAGTTTTAAGAGTTTAAAGAATTACAGAGCTTCAAAATAACAATACCTTACTCTCTTCTGCAGGTCCCTGGTTCTCCATTGAGGCCAAGAATGAAGAGAGAGGAGTTTCTGGCGTTTCTTACCTGAGGAAACTGTACGTGACTGTTGACGGCATCACAGTGACAATGATGAAAAACAGGAGAACTCTGGTCAGTATCCACAGCAGCTGCCTTCATTAAACCATAACTGAAGTCATTCTGTAGTCTTGATATCATGATTCTAGGTTTTAAATAAATGGTTTCAGTATATTAAACTCTCTCTGGGATGTAATCCTTGAGATTAAGTAAATGGACATAATAGTTGTTATCAAATATTTTCTTTCAGTTGTTCATAATCTGTTCATAGTGAGATTATCCATCTGTCCATTTTTTCAATTTTCCAGGAACTATCTAGAAAATAAAGCGAAATAAATAAAATCATAGTTCTTCTTGTTAATTTTATCATTAGCCTTCAATCCCCCTCTGGTTATCTCTTTTCCACACACAGGTGAATGGACTCAGGGTGTCTCTCCCTCACTCCCCATCTCCGCTCATTTCACTGTCTGTTGCTGGACAATATGTAATCCTCACAACTCCGTTCGGCCTGAAGGTGCAGTGGGACGGCAATCATTACGCTAAAATCTCTGTTCCCAGGTACTTAAACTATTTAAACATCCTGATGAAGTTTATGCATCATTCTGACCTGAAGCATTTGACAGGAAACACTAAGAACCACAGTGATTGTTAAGGGTTGCAGATCTTAAGTAAATCCTCTACGAAAAATCAAAAAGCTTCTCTGGGAAATGTATATCTTTACATTAATCTATCTTTTTATTCCTCTGACTCATTTTATCAGTTCCTACTATGACCAGATGTGTGGCCTGTGTGGGGACTATGATGGAAACCCCAATAATGATTTCACTAAGCCTGATGGCTCCCAAACCGACAGCTCAAATCAGTTTGGCGACAGCTGGAAAACTGATGAGGATGAGGATGCAACGTCAGTAAATTTCACTCTTCTTCATAATCAG
Source organism: Carassius gibelio (assembly GCF_023724105.1). Lineage (NCBI taxonomy): Eukaryota > Metazoa > Chordata > Actinopteri > Cypriniformes > Cyprinidae > Carassius > Carassius gibelio. The sequence continues at coordinate 28,479,637 of NC_068377.1, read as the reverse complement.
ACTGTTTTATTAGGATTAAGTTAACTTCCCATGCTCGATAATGTCAGTGTTGATCACTTCAGATCTTTGTTGTGTTTTCAGGTGCAAGCCTGACCCCGGGCCTCAACCTCCCTGCGATCCTGTGCTGGAGGGCGTCGTGTCAAACCCAGAGAACTGTGGGAGAATAACTGACACAAATGGAGCATTTAGGTTAGGATTTACCAAACTACGAAAACAATGTTGAAACATTCAATTTGAAATGAATCATAAGGAATAAGCACGCTGTGTTATTCATACGGATTCTAGCATGAGACAATGAAGGTCTTTTAATGATTAATAATTGCCCACTTTCTCTCATATTTGCTCCTCACAGGGACTGTATAAAGGTGGTGAACCCGTTGCCTTACTTCCAGAGCTGTGTGTTTGATATGTGCCGTTATCAGGGGCTTCAGCAGGTCCTTTGTGACCAGCTTCAGGCTTACACTGACGCTTGCCTGAGTGCAGGTGCACCTGTCCATCCATGGAGAGAGCCAGACTTCTGTCGTGAGTCATTCTCTCATTTATTGTATCAAACTGGATTAAGGTATAGGAAATATAGGAATAGGAAAGCTAGAATTGAACAATTACTTTAGCCTTATTATTTTTATTATTTATGGGGCCTTTATGCCTTTAATGGCCAAGGCAGAGAAGCCAGGAATGCCATCACAGAAAGACAGGTACCTATGCCTTGGAAACTTATTTTCATAATTTAATGCTGTTTTTCCTTCATTTTTGTACAGCTCTGGAATGTCCTCCAAACAGCCATTACTCCATGTGTGTGAGCTCCTGTCCGGAGACATGTCTGGGTATCAATGGACCCCCGGGATGCAGTGAGAAGTGTGTCGAGGGCTGTGAGTGTGACGCTGGCTTCATCCTCAGTGACAGCAAATGTGTTCCTGTTAAAGACTGCGGCTGTGTGGACTCCTCAGGCTCCTACCATCCAGTGAGTTTAACACTAAGGCTGACTGATGTAGCATTGACAAAACTTTGATTCAAACTTTCATAAAAACACAGCAAACTTGTCTTTTGATATTTAGGTAAATGAGAGCTGGTATCTGGAGGGCTGTAAACAGCATTGCACATGTGAAGGTGGAGGAAATATTCACTGTTATGACACCAGCTGTCCTCCTAGTGAGAGCTGCCAGCTTCAAGATGGAGACTATGTCTGCAAACCAAGCGGTAACAATTATAGTACTGGTGTATACATGATAAAGTTTTGATCACATGTACTGGTGCATTTACATATCTCATCATAAAATGAATATACACACATCAAGATAAACAAACCAGTTGGCAATCCTGATATATCTAGAGCTTATCTTTCTGAATTGTACTCCTTCATTGTTATCCTTCTCTTTATATTTAATCTCTGGTGACCCTCAATACCTCCTTTGATAAAGTACATCACTTAAGTACCTGCACATGGGTTCTTGTTCCTACATTATCAAGAAGTTACACCTTATGTATAGTTACTGTAAGCAACTCTTCTTGTCTTCAAACAGTGACCTGCCCTCCAGACTCTGAGTACATTGATTGTGGCCCAGCCTGTATTCCTTCATGCTCAGCACCCTCTACTAACTGCTCTGGTTCTTGCATCAGCGGCTGCTTCTGTAAACCAGGATTTGTTTTCCGTGGCCAGCGCTGTGTTCCTATTGAGCAGTGTGGATGTCTGGATGAAGAAAACAATTACTTTGAGGTACATGAGTTGTCATTGTTGTGAGGCAGCATTTTTCCCAGTTTTGGGACCGAAGCCTTTACTCTAAAAATCTTGGTCTGTGTTTACACTCAGCCCGGTGAGATCATATTTGGAGATGGCTGTTCCAAGTTGTGTCGCTGTGCTGGCAACTACACTTTCGACTGTGTGGACAACACCTGTGACCCTGTGACAGAAGAATGTCGGGAGGTTGGTGGAGTGCATGGCTGCTACCCTAAAGGTATTACAGAAAGCCACAACAATCTTCTCTTAATCTATGATTATTTTTACAGACAAGCTATCAGTTTACAGATTATCTTTGAATACCCTCAAACAACATGCTAACTTCCAAACGCAAAGCCATTTCATACAATCTGCTACTTTAAGCATTTTGGTTTGAATTTATATCTTTGACACCAAGGGATTTTTCTCTCACAGGAACCTCCACCTGTATTGCTTCTGGTGACCCCCATTACACCACCTTTGATAACCGGCGCTATGACTTCATGGGAAACTGTTCTTACCTGATGTCCGAGCCTTGTAACAGCACAGACGTGCCTCACTTCGCTGTATACACAGACAATGAGAATCGCTTCAACAATCCTCATATCAGCTATGTAAAGGCAGTTCATGTCCATGCACTGGGAGTAATAGTGTCCATTCTGAAAGGAGGTATTGTGCAGGTAAGAGAAAAGAACATTGTTTTCAATATTAATGATTCATACACCATCATGTATACAATAGTAAATGTTATATATACATCTAATTTAGTGGCACATTCAAATGGACAATTCTGTTTTCTGACTTTTCTCAGGTCAATGGTACCAATGTGAACATTCCTCTGAGTCCTGTCAGTGGTGTTGATATTTTTATGTCTGGCAAGCACTACACAGTGGCCTTGAACTTTGGAGTAACTGTACGTTATGATGGAAACCACTATATGGACATTAAAGTTATCAAGGAGTGAGTATGGTTCTTATTAAATTCTTCTTTTATAACTTGATTCACTTTTGAATATCTCTACATGCTTGTGATCATTTTAAAGCTATGAGGACAAACTTTGTGGGCTGTGTGGGGACTACAACGGAGACTCTCAGGATGACTTCCAGACCCCAACTGGTGAACTGGTCCAAAGCCCCAATGACTTTGGCCACAGCTGGAACATAGACCCTGAGTAAGGCACTATGCTGTGACAACTAACAGCCTTATCTCTATTAACTCAGATCATAGAGACCTCACCTCTGATTCCTCCTTCAGGTGTAACAAGCCAGAGGTTGGTCCATCCACAGGGTGTACAGATGCTGAGGAGGAGTTGTATGAAGGTCCTGCTTACTGTGGTATCATATTGAACAGCAATGGCCCATTTGCTGCTTGCCATCCAAAAGTCAACCCCAATGTGAGTAAAATCAAATCTGTTAATGCTTTTGAATATGAATGCTTAATCAAACAACAGATATTTAAAGATCTTAACCCTGTGTGTATAGGGCTTCTTCAAAGACTGCTTGTTTGATGTTTGTGAGCTGGATGGTGCTCATTCTGCATTGTGTGAAGCAATAGAGTCATACGTCAATGAATGTCAGGACCGTGGCGTCACAATTGGACCCTGGAGAAACAGCACCTTCTGTCGTATGTCTGAAGAACAGATAGTCCTTTACCATAAACTCTGACAAAAATACAGACAAAATGATGATTCACACTAACACACATTGTTCCTCTCCAGCTCTGAAATGCCCAGCCAACAGTCACTTTGAATCATGTGCACCAGTTTGCCAGCCTTCCTGCAATCCAACTCCACCAAGTCAGTGCAGCGGGCCTTGCTCTGAAGGATGTGTTTGTGACCCTGGATATATCCTCAGTGCTGGCCAGTGTGTGAAAGAAGATACATGTGGCTGCAGCTATAACGGACATTATTATAAGGTGAGGAAATTGAATGTGGTATTATTTAGGACAGAAATGGTTTGTTATAGTCAATCAACTAGTATTTGTCATGACTTTTCCTCTCTCTGTGGATTTAGCCAGGTGAAGAGTTCTTCACTAAGGACTGTGAGCTACAGTGTAAGTGCAACCCCCCATTTGTTACCTGCAGTGCTGCTGACTGCCCACCAATGGAACAATGTGGAGTACAGGATGGAGTAATTGGGTGTTACCCACAAGGTGAGTACTCTGGTTAACTCAGTTTCCATTCAGTTTTTAAACAACCATCCATCCAATCTCAGACAGATTAAAGCAATAATGTATTTTTAAAATAAATGTCTGACTTAAAAATCATACAAATCCAGTTTTTGCAATGCTGAACTAACAGATTTAGATGCATTTTTAGCTCTGGTTTATCCAGCATGTATTTCCATTAATGAGACAGCAACTGATATCAGCTTTGTGGACTGGCTCTAAAAGGAAAGATATGGTGTGAAATTAATCCTCCTAAATATTATTTTAAGTATATTTGGCTAGAGAGATGGACACTCTAGCTTGGTTATGCTTGTGAACGTACTTTATATAATAGTATTCCGTGAGTCATATGATGTTGTATCACATGCAAACAGGTCAAAACATCAGCTTTTCATTATTTACAAACAGTGTGCAACAGTAAACTATTTAAGTTCACACATTCTAAAGCTGGAAAATAGTTAATCAATCTCTTTTTTCTCTCTCAGAGTCTCAAGACTGTATTATCTCTGGTGATCCTCATTATAACACCTTTGATGGCAAATACTACAGCTACATGGGCACTTGTACCTACTCTCTGGCCCGCACCTGCAAAAACAACACTGGTAAGTAATGGCCAAAGCCAACTATCAGCAGTGACATTAGAGTGCTTTGGTCATCAGCAGGTGATATGAAGTGGTAAACTCTTGTATTCTTACTATTGATAAAATGTATACTAAATGTCCCCTAAATCAACTTAGAATAAGAATATACATGCACAGCTTCAAAATTAACTTCACTATCACTTCACACTATCTTGGGACTGCAGGTCCCTGGTTCTCCATTGAGGCCAAGAATGAGGAAAGAGGCATTTCTGGCGTTTCTTACCTGAGGAAACTGTACGTGACTGTTGACGGCATCACAGTGACAATGATGAAAAACAGGAGAACTCTGGTCAGTATCCACAGCAGCTGCCTTCATTAAACCATAACTGAAGTCATTCTGTAGTCTTGATATCAAGGATTGGGATTTTTAGTAAACAGTCACAATATATTTTAGTCTCTCTTAGATTATAATCTCTGGGGTTGTGTTATTGCACATAACAGTTTTGAGACATAACTCTTGTCTTAAATATTTTCTATTAAGTGTTCCTATTCTGTTCATAGTAACATTATCCCTATGTCAATGTTTCTGTTTTACTAGATTAATCTTATTTTTAAAGAAAAAAAGTCATTTGCCTTCAATCCACCTCTGGTTATCTCTTTTCCACACACAGGTGAATGGACTCAGGGTGTCTCTCCCTCACTCCCCATCTCCGCTCATTTCACTGTCTGTTGCTGGACAATATGTAATCCTCACAACTCCGTTCGGCCTGAAGGTGCAGTGGGACGGCAATCATTACGCTAAAATCTCTGTTCCCAGGTAATTAAACTATTTAAACATCCTGATGAAGTTTATGCATCATTGTGACCTGAAGCATTTGACAGGAAACACTAAGAACCACAATGATTGTTAAGGGTTGCAGATCTTAAGTAAATCCTCTAAAAGAAAAATCAAAAAGCTTCTCTGGGAAATGTATATCTTTACATTAATCTATCTTTTTATTCCTCTGACTCATTTTATCAGTTCCTACTATGACCAGATGTGTGGCCTGTGTGGGGACTATGATGGAAACCCCAATAATGATTTCACTAAGCCTGATGGCTCCCAAACCGACAGCTCAAATCAGTTTGGCGACAGCTGGAAAACTGATGAGGATGAGGATGCAACGTCAGTAACTCTCACTCTTCTTCATAATCAGGCTGTTTTTTTAGGATTAAGTTATTTTCCCATGCTCGATAATGTCAGTGTTGATCACTTCAGATCTGTGTTGTGTTTTCAGGTGCAAGCCTGACCCCGGGCCTCAACCTCCCTGCGATCATGTGCTGGAGGGCGTCGTGTCAAACCCAGAGAACTGTGGGAGAATAACTGACACAAATGGAGCATTTAGGTTAGGATTTACCAAACTACGAAAACAATGTTGAAACATTCAATTTGAAATGAATCATAAGGAATAAACACGCTGTGTTATTCATACGGACTCTAGCATGAGACAATGAAGGTCTTTTAATGATTAATAATTGCCCACTTTCTCTCATATTTGCTCCTCACAGGGACTGTATAAAGGTGGTGAACCCGTTGCCTTACTTCCAGAGCTGTGTGTTTGATATGTGCCGTTATCAGGGGCTTCAGCAGGTCCTTTGTGACCAGCTTCAGGCTTACACTGATGCTTGCCTGAGTGCAGGTGCACCTGTCCATCCATGGAGAGAGCCAGACTTCTGTCGTGAGTCATTCTCTCATTTATTGTATCAAACTGGATTAAGGTATAGGAAATATAGGAATAGGAAAGCTAGAATTGAACAATTACTTTAGCCTTATTATTTTTATTATTTATGGGGCCTTTATGCCTTTAATGGCCAAGGCAGAGAAGGCAGGAATGCCATCACAGAAAGACAGGTACCTATGCCTTGGAGACTTATTTTCATAATTTAATGCTGTTTTTCCTTCATTTTTCTACAGCTCTGGAATGTCCTCCAAACAGCCATTACTCCATGTGTGTGAGCTCCTGTCCGGAGACATGTCTGGGTATCAATGGACCCCCGGGCTGCAGTGAGAAGTGTGTCGAGGGCTGTGAGTGTGACCCTGGCTTCATCCTCAGTGACAGCAAATGTGTTCCTGTTAAAGACTGCGGCTGTGTGGACTCCTCAGGCTCCTACCATCCAGTGAGTTTAACACTAAGGCTGACCCATGCAGTTCTGGGGCCATAGGCAAGATTATGAAAATGACGCCTGGAGTAGGGAAGTTGGGAAGTTTTGATTAAAATATCCAAAGAACCACTACAAACAAAACGAGTAAACTGAAAACATACATTTCTCTTCATTACATTATCCATCATTTTAGCTTTTGTAGTTCACCTAAATAGAAGTTAAGTGAAATTAATTATTAAAGATTTCGTTCAAATTTTTAGGCTTGTTGTAAGTTTGTCATTCTTGCAAGAAAATGACAAGCAAGCTCTCCAAATGTGCTTTAAACACTACACAGCAAAATCAACAACTCAAATAGCCAAACAACAAGCTCTTCCACTTAAGCACTGAAAAAACTGCATATGCTGGTAAGGTATGTTTTTCCCAGCGTTAAAACATACTTAACCGGCATATGCAGTTTTATTCAACAGGGACATTGACCAATCTGGGGATCTACATGGTACTCGAGTTGCCCACAATGCACCGCGGCATGTATAAATGATTCAGTTTGCTACTTTATTTGTGCTGTTGTTGTTATGTTTCACTTTGAGATCGTTTGTTGCTTTCAGTTATTTGTATTTTATGCTTGATTCTCATTCATGTGATTTATATATGTTAAATGCTTATTCATTTATTTAGCTATAGAAATAATGACATTTTATGGCTATATCAGACAAATTAATATTAAATATAAATATATAACATTCATCAGCTTTATATTTTATTACAGTTCGGTTGAGTTAAAATGCTTTATTAATCCCTGCACAAAACAACATGGCATTGTCGCCACCTACTGGACGAATCTCGATTCGAATCAATGCAATAATCTTTTGATAAACTGATTAAAATGAGTCGAGTTACTGTGATAAATCAAAACCCATGCTAGTAGCATCTATATTACCTATTGCTGAAAACGCAATGCAGAATATAAGATGTTAATGTTCAAAAATAGGAGAAATGTGCTTGCCTTGTGGATTTCTAACACATACCTATCAATGTGGCCGTATTTAGGTAAATGAGAGCTGGTATCTGGAGGGCTGTACACAGAAGTGTACATGTGAGGGAGGAGGAAATATACAGTGTTACAACACCAGTTGTCTTCCTACTGAGAGCTGCCAACTTCAAGATGGAGACTATGGCTGCAAACCACTTGGTAACAAATATAAACTAGTCTACACATTGTATAGTTTTTAGCATCTTATCACATTAAAAAAAAGCATGTAGATCTGCACAAACTGATTGATAAATAGAACTAAACTTTTATCTCTTTCTGTTTTAGGTACAGGCATTTGCTCAGTTTCTGGTGACCCTCATTATAACACCTTTGACGATAAAGTACATCACTTCATGGGTGCCTGTTCCTACGTTCTCACCAAGCCCTGTAATGAGACCTCAGGCTTGCCATACTTCTCTGTGGAGACACAGAACGAGCACAGAGACAATAATAAGAAAGTATCTTATGTAAGATCTGTCATCATCAATGTTCATGACACAACAGTCATTTTGGACAAAGGTCGCAAAGTTCAGGTACGGGACATTTCTAAGGTTTGTGAGACATAAATAACATATTACAGGAGATCAGAACAGCAGTCCAATCATGTCCCTACCTTATTTGTACATCCTGCAGGTGAATGGAGTTCAGGTCACTGTGCCGGTCACACTTTCAAATGGTATTAAGATCTTCCTAAGTGGCAAATTTGTGGTGCTCGAGACAGACTTCGGATTGCGTGTCCGTTTTGATGGAAACCATCATGCAGATGTCACCTTGCCTTCCTCTTACAGCGGACTGTTATGTGGACTCTGTGGTAAGGACTGCAAATTCAGTTATCTAACTAACTAATGGAGATTCAAGAGCTACGTAATACTGCTACTAACCAAAGATTGATGTCAGTCATTTTAACAATAATAATTTTACAGGAAATTATAATGATAATCCTAATGATGACAACATCAAGCCAGATGGAACGCCGACAGACAGCACTAATGAGCTTGGAGAAAGCTGGCAGGTGCCAGACGACAGACCTGAGTAAGTAAAAGCATATTTAATTGTGTACTGCACCAATAATAGTAAGATTTCATTTATTTTGTTTCTAAACATGCTCTTTTTTTATCATTGAAGCTTTTATCATTCATGCCTGTTCCTATCTCACATAGTTGTACTCACGGTGGAGGAGACATTGAATGTGATGACAAGATCCAGAATGAAGCACAGAAGCCTACTAGCTGTGGCATGATCACCGACCCCAATGGTGGGACACACATGCATTTAAATATACATTTTAAAATGTTTTAATAATGAGGTCACTGGAAAAATACATAAAAAGCTTTATCACAATTAAAAATTTGTGTCATATTATTTTTTTATAGTTTTTATTTTATTTTACTTCATTTACCTAATTGTATCTATTTATTTTTATCCTCATACAATTTCAAATCAGCGTATGATAGCGTTGTTTTTACAGGATGTAATAATTAAATATTTTTTGAGGGCTTATTTTTTTTTTTTTTTAATTTAGTCAACATTTGTAAATGATATTCCACCTTTTATGTTAGAACACATGATTATTTACCAGCATTGAATGGTCTGACTACAAACCTTGTAATACATTTTGGATGAAATATTACCAATGACTTGAACATGACTTGAAGAGTAAATGGCAAATGTGCAAGAGGTCTTATTTTACTTTATTTATGACTATAATCCAGCACATCTGTTTATTGCATAGAGCTTTGCAGTTTTATAGAGCTGTTCTGTGACACAACACCTGTTTTATGAATCATCAAAGCCTACTTATCACTCTTTTCCCAGGAATCTTCAAGCCATGTCATGCAGTGGTGCCTCCTGGTCCTTACTTTGAGAACTGTGTGTTTGATCAGTGTGGCACTGGTGGCGCCACAGTGGCTCTGTGCCAAGCTATTCAAAGCTATGCTGACCTGTGCGCTCAAGCCGGGGTGCCAATTAACTGGAGGAATAACACCTTCTGTCGTAAGTGTTTGAGCCCTGTGTCCTTAAAACCTGCAATTAACTCTATCCTGGTAACCTTTCCAAGACTCAGCCTTTGTATTGTGCATGCCTCAATTAGGGAGTGATCAGTGAATGCCGTTTGTATTTTTGTGTTTCTAAATTAGCTGTGCTAAAACAGTTCTACTTTTATGTTTCTCTGTCTCTGCCCATAGTTTCTCATCCATCTTTCTCTTTTTTCCAACTATTTTAATTTTTTCATTTGTTTTTCTATAACTGAATTTCTCTTCTGACACATTGCACCCATTTATTTCCATTTCTTCCAGCTATTAAATGTCTGGTTGGCAGTCACTATGAGCCGTGCGGTTCAGCCTGTCCAGCCAGCTGTCAGGACCCTGGATCTGAAAGCACCTGTTCTGAGCCCTGCGTTGAGGGATGTGTGTGTGACCCTGGTTTTGTCCTCAGTGGGGACAAGTGTGTGCCCTTCAGCGAGTGTGGTTGCACCGACAGAGACAACAACTACAGACCTGTGAGTTCTTCAGAAGATTGAATGAAGCTTTTCATACAAGTTAAACAAATTTCAGTTCGCAGTACGAATAGAGGTGTAGTTTAATTATGCACGTTTTAATTTCTAGTTTAGGCTATGTGCCTTTTTGCCTTTTAATTATTAATGTGTATCTGTGTGGTTTTCAGGTTGGAGACAGCTGGTTCACAAAAGATGATTGCACAGAGCGCTGTGTTTGTTCACCTTTCAATACGGTGACGTGCGAGGCATGGCAATGTGGTCCCGCTCAGGAATGTAAGGTCAATGAGGGTGAACTGGGCTGTGTGAACACAGGTACATGCTCTTTATATGTCTTCTGTCTATCTATATCACTATCCATCTATGTCTTTTTATGTGTCTGTGTATGTTTTTATGTGTCTCTCTGTCTGACACATGCTAATTGACCTTCTTTGCAGGAGTGGGCATTTGCCACATTGCTGGTGATCCTCACTACTACACTTTTGACGGCATCATGCACACCTACATGGGTACCTGCACTTACACGCTGGTGGCGATATGCGACACCTCTATGGTGACACCCTTCACCATCGTGGCCAAGAACGAAGAGCGCGGCCAACCAGAAGCCTCGTATGTTCGCTCTGTGACCGTCTACCTGCCCACTGCCAACATCACCATCAGCAAGAGTGGAAGAGTACTGGTGAGAGCCCGAGAAGGAAGGAAGAACAGATGCAGTAGTGGTTTTGACTAGGCCGCATTTGCATGTCTTCTTCTGATTAATCATCATGAATAGACATATTACAGTGACATATTGCATAATATCATAGATGAGATTCTAAACAATAGTTATTCGGTGATATGATTGTGTTAATTCTCTGGTTTGTACACGTATCTGTCCTCTCCGCTGACTAGCTGGATGAACGCAGGATAAAAACCCCCTACGACATCAGTTCAGCCAAGGCAAGGGTGTTCACCAGTGGAGTAAACACCGTCCTCGACACTGACTTTGGCCTGATTGTGAAGTTTGATGGAGTGCACCATGTCGAAATCACAGTCCCTGGAGACTATTTCAACAAGGTATGAAACTATACAAAAACATAGCTAGAACAGAACCCTACCTGATATTTATTGTGAATGTAGTATTTCGATACAAATGTTTATTAGTAAACCAGATTTTTTATTTTATTTGTCTGAATTGCAAAAAGAAAAGGGAAAGAATTTCCCCAAGCAGATTTTACACATCACTCACTGAAACTTATTTTTTTTCCTGTAACTTAACTTTCTTTTTATAGGTGTGTGGAATGTGTGGTAACTACAACGGAGATTCCTCTGATGACAACTTGAAGCCTGATGGCAAACCAGCCAAAGATGCCATTGAACTTGGTGACAGCTGGAAGGCTGAGGGAGACAGTGATCCTGGGTGAGTGTTCAATTATTTAGTTACTCTAAACAAACTACAACTATAAACAAACCTTGATAGACCTTTGGTGCTTATGAATTTGAGCCAATCATGGTGAAAAATCAGTACAATTTCTTCTCTTGTGTTCATCCGTGCCTCGTTCCTCCATCCGCAGATGTCAACCTGATCCACGGCCGGATGACAAACCCAACTGCAACAAGAATGAGGAAGAAATCTACAAGTCCCAGTGTGCGGCTTCTATCCTGTCCGATCACTTCAAGCCCTGTCACGCTCTCATTCCTCCAGAATCTTTCCTGGAGAACTGCGTCTATGACATGTGCGAGTATAATGGCATGCAGTCGACTCTGTGCGATAACATTGATGCTTACGCTCAGGCCTGTCATAGCGCTGGAGTCACGATCAGCTGGAGAAACAGCACCTTCTGTCGTAAGTGAAAGTGGAAAGAGGATAGGAAAGATGAAGAGATGTGCTGAGAATGGAGAAAGAATCATTTGCCTTTTTATTTGCAATGATAAAAAGAGAAGGACTTTGATGCTAAATAAATTAAGCATTTATGAGATTCTTCACTGATGACCTCTAGGCTATGCATAAATATTAATTAATTTCTAGCATATTTTGAAGGAAGAAATGTTCTGTGAGTATGTCAAAGAATCCTTGTTGTTCAAATCCGATGCATAAAAATTCTTTCCTTTGTGTTTTTTCTTTCCAGCTCTCCCGTGTCCACCAAACAGTCACTATTCTGAGTGCACAGCACCATGTCCTCCTACTTGTGCCGATCTCTTCCCCATATTCTGCCCATTACCACCCAACAGCTGTGTAGAGGGCTGCCAGTGCAATGGAGGTTTTGTGCTAAGTGACGGCAAGTGTATTCCCCTCTCAAGCTGTGGATGTGTTGACAGCAGTGGAGAGTATCATGATGTGAGTAAAGTTGCTTGATTTCTGTGACACATGACTGAATATTGAAAGTTTTTTTTTATTTTTTTTAAGAAATTTAAGATACTTTTATTCAGCTAAGAACAACTAAAAGGTTACAAAATGATAATAACACATTTATAATCTATTATTTCTATTATTTCAAATTAATGCTGTTTTTTTTTTTTTTTACCTCATATTGATAGAAGAATCCTGAAAAAAAAAGTGATTCACATTTTGAAATATGCTAAAATAGAAGTTATTGTAAATTGTTATAATATTTCATAGGATTACAGCTTTTACTTTTTTGATTAAATAAATGCAGCCTTGGAGAATATAAGAGACTTCTTTAAAAATCTCACTGACCCCAACTTTTCTGTTCTTTCTACCTTCATGAATTATGGCAAAAACATGATACAGTATTAGAAAAAGGTGCTGCAAAGATGGCCGCGCTTTAATTTTTTGTCACAAAATGTTACAATACTGCCTGGTATCAATTTTAGGTGGGAGATTCGTGGATAACGGACCACTGTGAACAGAGGTGCAGCTGCAGTCTTGGAGGAGTGCTGTCCTGCACGTCCTTTGAATGCAATGAGAACTCGATCTGTGATCTCAACAGCAATGGAGACCGTTACTGCAAACCTGAGAGTGAGTTTAGGACAGTTTTACTGTAAATAAAGTCAATTTACAAAATGTTGTATTTGATATAGATAAATGAACAAAAAAATTGGCATTTTCTTTTACACATTTTTATCTTGTTTCCCGTCTTGACGTTTTTGGGGTTTAATGACATCTAAAGTAATGTAAATGTTTAACCCTTGAAGCAGGTTCAAAGTCAGTCGTAAAGTCCATCTCAGGAATGAACTAACTCAAACTTCTTTTACACTTCATAGAATTCGATGACTGCAGTATTGCCGGGGACCCTCACTATCGTACCTTTGACAAATACAATCACCACTACCAGGGAGCGTATACCTATGTATTAACTCAGAGCAACAATCTACCGAGCTCCCTCACCCCTTTCACAGTCCGTGGCAAAAACCAGCGGCAGGGAGGCATCGGCCGGGTGTCACTGCTGCGCGAGGTCTATGTGGATGTGTACGGCATTACTGTTCGCATGCAGCAGAATAAGAAAGTTCTGGTGAGAGATTCATGGGACATGTAGTCAATCCTAATAGTTGTATCTAACACACATTCAAACTACTACTGACCAGGCAATATAGTAACATTACAATATCATGTATGTCTTTGCATTTTTTTCTCCATCAGGTCAATGATGAGAAAGTTGGTCTACCATTCAGTCCTGTACGTGGAGTGAACATAAAAACCAAGTCTCGCTTTGTTATGCTCACAACTGACTTTGGCCTTTCTGTGCGCTTTGATGGAAATGCTCAAGCAGGTAGATCAAAACTTAAAATCGTCAATTTGTCAGGGATTTTTTATGCACAATTTTTTTAAAGTATATAATAACAAAAACTATCTCTCTCTCTCTCTCTCTCTCTTTCCCTAAAGTGGTAACTCTGCCTAGTGTATACAGATCTCGTGTTCTCGGCCTTTGCGGTAATTATGATGGGCAGAACGGTAATGAGTACACAAAACCAGACGGCACAGTAACCCGCAACCTCAATGAGTTTGGAGACAGCTGGAGAGTAACTGACAGACAGGCGGGTCTTCGTACCACATCCCTACCAAAGATGGTGCACCTACACAAGTACGGAAGAAAGCTATGCATTATAAATCAACTGGGAATTTCTCATGCACTTCACTCTAATCATAATATAAAAATCCTGTCTTCTTTACTATTAGGCGTGAAGTGCAGGCCGATCCAGATTCAGGGTTTGAGACGACGGGCTGCACAGATGCTCTGCTGAATGAGCTGAATGGGAATAAAATGTGTGGGGCTATCAGTGACCCTAATGGGCCTTTTGCTGCCTGTCATGCTGTGAATGCTCCGAATGTCTTCCAGGAGTAAGTAATGTGTGCATGTGTTTGAGGGAGTGTACAAGTAATGCAAAGTGGGTGTGTGTTGCACAAACTTATGTATGCTTATGTATGTGTGTGCGTTTGACTGAGATAAACTTGTGATATGCCGATGTTGCTGCGGATGCACAGTCCTTCCTGACCGTGTGTGTGTTTGCATTGCAGGAATTGTGTGTTTGACCTGTGTGCTGAGCAGGGCAGTGAAGTACTGCGCTGTGAAAATTACGCGGTCTACGCTCGGGCTTGCCAAGATCAGGGTGTCAAAATAGGGCCGTGGAGAAAAGAACTGAATTGCGGTATGAAAAATGTAGTAATTTACACAATGTGGAGTTAATGCATGCTATAGCAATATAAACACACAATGTTTCATTAAAAAATAAAATAAAAACCCTGTCGAAAATCAGATTCCAAAAAAAATATATAGCAGTTTCCACTTTCAACATTGATAATAATAAGAAATGTTTCTTTAGCAAAAAATCAGCATACTGGATTGATTTCTCTAGGATCATGTGACACTGAACCTTCAGCATTGCCATCACTGAAAAAGAAAACATTTAAAATATATTAAAAAATATACATTTTATTTAAAATTGTAATAATACTGCACAACATTACTTTTTTATTGTATTTGTGAACACATAAATGCAGCCTTGTTGTGCACAAGTTTTTTTTTTTTTTTTTTTTTTTTTTTTTTTTTAAACATGTTGCTCATCAGTGAAAACTACAGTAGCACTCATTATGTCTATTATTAAGGGGAAATTTGGTTATTATTGTTATTTATTTATTTTTTGGAGACATTTTGTTCATCCGTTTCAAAAAGCAAAGTTTAACCAATGTCATGAAAAGTGACGTTAATGCATTAATTTCGAGAGGTGATTGGCTGCCGTGGCTGGAGAGTATACATCAACATCTTCAGTTTTATGAGCTTTTCTCAAGGTTATATTCTTGAGAATGTACTCTTATGATCCAGTCATTGTGATGTATGCATATTGCAGTGGAGAATTTATAAATAGATAGATAGATAGATGTTCCTTCTTTTGTGTGTTCTTTCCTTATTGTGTGTGTTGGTGATTTAGGTCTGCAGTGTGGGCCCAATAGCAACTACACAGACTGTATGACTCCTTGCCCAGCGTCCTGCGCAGACCTGGCGGCTCCCTCCGAGTGTGAGCAAACACTGTGTGTGGAGGGATGTAACTGCGCCCCTGGCTTTGTCCTGAGCGACCAAGACTGTGTTCCTTACAGCGAGTGTGGATGCACTTACCTCGATCGCTATTATCTGGTGAGCCTTTTGATGCATGTAAAATACTACAGGTTAAAGGTTGTGATATCGAATGAACTGCACAAGTCTTGATGATCATGTTTCTCTGTACACTTCCACACGCAGCTGAAGGAGACATTTGTGACAGAAGATTGTTCTCAGAGGTGTGAATGTACTTCCACCGGTGCTGTGTGTCAAACTAAGGGCTGTGGAGACAATGAGCTCTGCACTGTGTACGACACCAAACGTGACTGTTATAAATGTGAGCTATTACACTCTTTATATTATCACAGGATGTTCTCAAAATATGTTTTTTAGTCTGGAAACGATACAGCATTGGATATCATGTAGTTACATTATTATTTACTATGGAAGCTTATTTTTGCCATGCAATAAAAAATAATTGTGAATTTGTATGTAATTCATTAGAACTGTGAGATATATATAAAAAAATTCAGACTTTCATTTTCCTTTTTTTTGGGAGTTTACATCTCACAATTCAGTTTTAGAGAAAAAAAGACAGCATTGTAAGATAAATTGTGCGAAAACAAGCTTTCATATACTACAGATGCTGTGCATTATTAAATAATGCACTTATTTTTAACTTCTTTTGCCCTCTGTCTCTCAGCGAGTCCATGTTTGAGCTCGCCCTGTCAGAATGACGGGACCTGTGTGGAAAAAGCAGATGGTCCTGGTTACACCTGCACTTGCTCTGAAGGTTTTGAGGGCACAAACTGTGAGGTCTTTAAAACCCCCTCTGCGGGAGGCCTGGGTAAGTGAATGGGAACAGACTGTATTTATTCTTTAACCTAACTAGTATTTGCGTGCCTAAATGTGAAAACATATATGCCGGCCACGTGCAATTAAAGTTTTTCCTGCTTGCTGTTTTATAGATAAAACATCTATTATCTTGATTGGAGTCCTCGTGCCCCTTGGCGTCATCCTCATAGTCACAGCGATTGTGTGCATTTACAAGAAGTGCAGGTAAAGCCCATTTAAAGAATAAGGCAGATCTAAAGACACTCTTCTTGCAATAAAGTTAAAAACATTCCTAGCCTAGCACTGACTTGAAATAGTTTCAAACACTGGTTTTCTAAAGTAAATTAATGATTGTTAATCCCTTTTTACACAGCGGCAAAAAGATGAGTGATGAATCAAGTCAAATTGAGTTGAACAAAAATACAGGTATGTGGTAAAGGATTATACTTTCTTCTTTCTAAAAAGAAAACAACAGAGTTGTAATTTGAGCATTTCTAAATTTGTCCACAGATCAACCCTATGAAACTCTAGATGAGGATAAGAGGGAGGAAACAGACAACAGGGTGGTGAATGCCACAACATTTTGAAGCAAAACCGTTTTTTTGACAATGATTTGCTGACAAGATTTTGTTTATATTTATTCACTTTAAATGTCTTTGTGAAATATTTGAACTAAGTTGCAAAACCTGTTTATATTTTACTTTTTAAAATGTTTCCAGTAACATATTTATAAACTTTATTGTAATTTTTGGTCTTAGCTATGTTGTGATTTGGGGAATGAGTGCAATTATCAAATGTCTATAAATATCTAATGTGAAATAAATGATATTTTCTTCTGAAAATATTTTGTGCTTTATTATTATTTTTTTATTATTTTAAATAAATTAACAAAACAAGTTATGCCCTAGCTGCTTTTATTGAACTTGTTCCAGTGCAACAATCCAATAGCAGCAGCTCATAGA
This sequence comes from Carassius gibelio, assembly GCF_023724105.1. NCBI lineage: Eukaryota > Metazoa > Chordata > Actinopteri > Cypriniformes > Cyprinidae > Carassius > Carassius gibelio. The sequence goes on along the minus strand of NC_068377.1, from coordinate 28,462,243 downwards.
AGAGAAAAGTAAAAATGGTCTTGCTTGACCAGCTTTCTAAATGATTGAGTTCCACAAGGACTGTCCTCCAGAAGAGCTTCTTGGTGAGTATTGGCAATTCAGAAATGTTTAAAAGTTCAAACAAACAACACAATAGCAATACTCAACATATATTGCCTCAGCTTTGATACCTCTTGTATAACTTCTAACCTCAAGCTATTTATAAAGACGGAGTAAATCCAGTGGTTAGACTGGCCAATTATCCATTGTTCTGTGATTTGCCTTGTCAAGAGGAAAAAAAAATAAAATAAAGAATCCAAATGTTTTTGAAGATACAAGCTGTTCAGGAAAACATCAGATCCAGCCACCAGTCCTTTGAACATTCCTTCCTCCTTCAAAAAACAGGTTTAAAATTTTAAATAAAGAAAAGATAAATAAAAATAAACATGATCCAAATCTTTGTGTTCATAAATTATCTAATCATGCCAAGCAACTTTTTTTCCACAAGTTGTCAATGTAAAATAATTCTTAAATAGTCCAAAACAAGAAAACTGGCCAAGATGCAAATATGGAAATTTCAATTCAATTGTAAAATTGAAATAAATCACAGTGTTTCTATTAAAACATATTATGTACACCCACAAAGCAGTTTTGGATAATTGTTATATTTCCGCAGAATAAGAAGTCTGTCTAAATATTTCAGTCTGAAAAAATGAAACATTCAAGATTCCTATAATCGGGTACAATATAAAACCTTCAGTCCCAAGGATTAATCAGTAGTCCTCAAATGTGCACAGAAATGTAAACATTCATAAAAGAAATCAATCGTACACCCCATTAAATGGCACAATGGGTTGAAGCTTCATGCTAGTTGATTATTGATTATCACTACAGTCTGAGGGGATGTGCACATATTTCCAAAACCATGAAGGGAGAGCAGAAATCAAATGGCATCTGCCAATAACACAAGCTCAACCTTCAGGAACCAGAAGTGATTGATTTGATATTAATAGGTTGTGTGTAACCACATTGATTAAACTTGATTGGTAACTGGAGTGTACTGTTAACATTACAACTGTGAAAAAATCTGATGAATAAAATAAATACAAATTTAACAACAAACATAACTATTGCGTAAGAAATATCAGTGATATGGAGGGCGGCACTACAGTTACACTGAAGGGTGCAATATATCCCAGACCAAAACCATTCCAGTGTACAAGACCGAAAAATAAAGAAGCCTTCACAAACACAACATTGCAAACCATCTTTCAAGTAATTAAGGAAAACAATAAAAGCACTTTTAAAAAGAGGAATTAAATATGGGCAGGGAAATGTTGGCAGTACTGACCAAAAAAATGTAAAGACATTTTAAAAAATATATCTAATATTAAGTAGTAAACAAAGAAAAACATGAATTTGTATGTGACATGTTTTTACAGTGGATATGACCAGGCCCAGATGGAATCTGATGAATTCTTCATTCTTTGCACTGATTTTGGAAGAAAAATCTACAGAATAGATTTAAGCAAACACAATGTGTTTAATAAAGTGCTAGAGTTATTTGTGTCTGAAAACATTGGCAAAACGATTAAATAAACAAGCATGCATGTCCTATGGAGGATCAGTTTCTTCAGAAAGATTTCTGAGCACACAGATTCCATGTGGGTCTGGGTTATGACCAACCATAACCATCCATCTTCCCTTTAAACAGCCATCAGAACAATATTTTAACTTGTATGTAACACAAGTTTCAGAACTTCACGACTCTTTTCATTCCTTCTGTCGAAATTGTCAAAACAGTAGCTGCATGTAAACTGCATTGAAATTATTTTCAAATAATCATAACTGTACAGCATTTATACAATGAATGCTGATAAAACGAAAAGAAAAATACATATTGAACTGAAACTTACAGACCACTTTACACTGCTTCGATGACACGTGGCTCTTTCTCAAAGTTCAAAAATATTCTTACTTCCTCTCCACTGTGTGTGTGTGTGTGTGTGTGTGTGTGTCTGTGTTTGTGTGTGTGCATTTAGGTGTGTGAATCCAGTACCAGCACCTTGCACTCACGCTTGGCAATTTTGTCAAGTGACAAGATGTTCCTGTCTGGAGGGAGGTACAGCGGCCGTCCAACAGGAGAGCCCACAGGAGGGGTGATGGCCCTGCGCTCCATAACACTGCCTGTCCTGTAACACAAACAAACATAAACATAGACAATGATCTGTGCTGCATAAATGACACAATCATGATTTGACAAAGAAAACATTGAGAAGTGAGATAATTGTAAGAGGATGTATCAGTCTACCATAGGCTAGATCCTATATCCTAGTTCCTGCCTATGAAGACAGTCCTAAATCAGTCAACTGAGATCTTCCATTGCAGTTGGAATTATAGTGTTTTGCACAAATATTACTAACTTGTAAAGACAGCTAAATACATTCATGTATAGACCCATTAATACTGTGTGTGATCAAACGTTTGGGGTCACTTAGATTTACCAAGATGCATTTAATTGATTAGTAATAATGTGAAATATTACTGCTACTTAAAACAAGAGATCTCTTGCATTATTGTTTAAAATGTAATTTATTGCTGTGATGACAAAGCTGAATTTTCACATGATCCTTGTGAAAATAATTATAATAATAAATGTTTCTTATTATTATCAATGTTAAAAACAGTTGTCGTGCTTAATATTTAATAAATATTATTATTATTCTTATTTCTCTTAAAAACAATATTGTTCAACACGACCTTTTGACCTTTTAGTGTTTATTGTCACTGCAAAAATAAAATAATTAAATGTAACTAATTAATTTAAACATTTTTGATTGGCAGTGCATCTTTGTTCACCCACTGTGTAACAAAGATGAAGTAATATCAAACCTTTCAAATGGATTTTTCGAATGAATTCAAATAAATAAATCAAAATTACTTATTAAAAAGGCTGTCAATTTATTGCTATGTTATTTATTGCTATGTTAAACATATTAAATTCATATATAATGTGTACATTGTATGTGTGAGAGAGAACCTGTAAGATTGAACTGTATTTACATCAAGTGAAATAAATAAAGATCATATGTGTGTGTGTGTGTGTGTGTGTGTGTGCGCACGTTCAACGCTATACCTTGTGAGGTGAAACTTGGATGGCTGCTGGTGAGAAAAGGACTGAGAGCGGCCCAGACTGAGACTGGCCTGATGTCGGTCCAGAATATCTCTAACCGCTGGACTGGACGGACTGTTCTTGCGGGACAACGGACGGGCATCAGGGGGAGGGTTGGACACGGACGCTGTGAACTGTAACTTCAGTTTCATGTGCTGACTCAACTAAAGTCAGACAAGACAGAATAGCAGATATTGAGGTGTGCAGATCCAGTAATGTAACTCATTGGTTTTGTTGAAGGAAGTAAAACAGAATACTGAATTGCTCAGGTCACACACATTTGACTCTTTACCTCAAAAAGACCTGCTTGGAGTATCTGGAAAGCTACACTGACGGAAAGGGTACTGCCTTTTCGACAGTAACCCAGGTTACTGAGAGGAGAATGACACACCACTGCATTGACTGCAGGATCCTCTTTCTGTCCACGACCTGAGAAGAAGAGAGGGTCAAAAAACATCGGGACATACAGTAGAAGGCAATATTTTAGTCATGATCAAGCAGTTGACACACACACACACACACACACCAGACACACACACCAGACACATTGAGATGTGCTGTTTTCTCTGCACAATCCTTATCAGTAAAATAGCCTACAAAAACAAACAAGCACAAAATAAGCTGAAAACTACAATAACATTAAACCTTCCATTCCTAAAGACATTTAAAAAATCGAATCAAATATGAATGAGTCTTTAAGGTTTATTGTCCATCTGCTATGCAGTTAATGTGCAGTCTGGATTCTTCTACTCATTTGTGTTTGATGAGCTAGGCCTGACATTAGCTCATCTGGCATTACATTACAAATAGTCACATACACAGCTACAGCCTCAGACTCTGCGTTATCTACAGCTACAAGCATGAACCACAACCTTTATGAGCAAATAAAATTTAGCAACTTTTGCCTTTGCTCTCTACTTTGCTTTTATCAGGCCTGTCTCTGATAGTGGCGACACTTTTTCCATGGTTGCAATATTTTTTATCAACTTTGCAAACAACAATTGACTGTCAGTCACACGTTGCTTAATACCTTCTCACTTTCTCTGCTACATTTCCCCACTTTAGCCTAACACTCTTCTTAGCACTTTTTTTTTAACATGATACACAAAGTTTCTCTCCTCCCTCTTCAAACTAGTGTTGTTAATGTTTACTAAAACAAAAACTATTAAAACATTCCTTCTATATTAATTGAAGTAAAGGTTAAATAAATGCAAAATAAATATTAAAAAATAAACTCAGTGGATTCGAAAATAGATCATAGGTAATAATCCACCTCTTCGGGTGTCTCCTTTTTGTTTTCTAACTTATAAAATAATATCCCATTACACTGTAAAAAACAGCTACAGATGTTTCAGTGCTTGAGTGTACTGTCCATATGAATAAAACCCAATCACAAACAGTTTCAGGCCTTTCAGCAAACCTGTTTGATCTATTAGATCAAAAGAGTAACTGATTTATGATCTGGCATCACACAGCAGATAGAGAACACTTTCTGATATATTATCAGAGAAAATGATTCTCAGGTGTCACAAGTAAATATATCAAAGCAGTCACACTAATCAATTCAATCGCCATGCAGCTATATGTTCTTAAACTGGTTTTTACTATTTTACCCATCCTCACCTTCAGGAGTCCAGACTAGACGGACTGCCAGAAAGTCCTGCAAGTTGTTGAGGAGGGTATATCTCACCCGGAAATGTTCGTGAGCCTTGACCGCACTGGGGCAGCTAGCTGTCATAATGAAGCGCGGCCGGTCCAGTCTCACACTAGGGAGACTATAGTGAGTGTAGATAGAGTTGGTGAAGGGCAATTTAGAAGTGGACCACTGTAAGACTGCAACTAATGGCACCTCTAGTCCCTGCAGCAAAAAGAAACATGACATTTTATTAATACTATTTATTTAATTAATACATTTATATCATCAAGGTTTTAAATAATCGCAAAGAAGATAATTGGCTGTTGGATACATATTTGTAGCCTGTTATCACTCAAAATATCCTGATGGCCCACCTCAGTTGATTCATCTTGTGGCTGGTTATTGAGCTGCAGCTGGAAGAGAAAGTTTTGCTCCTCTAGAGCACTGAGCATGCTGGGAAGGTGACTGGACTCACTGTCCATTCTGTAAAATGATGCCATGGCAACTTCTCCTGACTGATGACTGAAGCACAAAACAATTACACATTAACACAAACTCTCTCAGATGCATCTGGGTGAATCTATGATTGCAGGTACACTTGGTGTCCTTTTTTATTTATTAATATTTTTAGTTATTTTAATAATTTGTTACTCATGGTCATGGATCACATGATTTCACAGGCCATAGCAATACAATATTTGATGTAAAAGGTGTCTTGTATGGCTAAAAATTAGGATTTCTTGTTTTGTGAATTAAGAGTCAATTCTGTTACCAAGGTAGAGTGACAGTGTTGACAGTATGTAACAGAATGGACAGTCATACACAGAGAAACACACACACACAGACACACACACACACACACAAAGTCGTATATTATATTACATACTGTCACCTGTGAGCCATCAAGAATAATTACATTAGCATTCCTCAAGGAAATAGTGCTATTTCAAAGTGTTTTACAAAATGTTTGTTTTTGGGCTTTGGTTCTGTATTTTATATATATATATGCACTGAACAAAATTATAAACGCTTTTGTTTTTGCACCCATTTTTCATGAGTTGAGCTCAAAGATCTAAGACTTTTTCTATGCACACAAAAGGCCTATTTCTCTCAAATATTGTTCACAAATCTGTCTAAATCTGTGTTAGAGAACACTTCTGCTTTGCCAAGATAATCCATCCACCTCAAAGGTGTGGCATATCAGGATGCTGATTAGACAGCATGATTATTGCACAGGTGTGCCTTAGGTTGCCCACAATAAAAGGCCACTCTAAAATGTGCAGTTTTACAGTAATGGGGGGTTCGGAGGGTCCAAAAACCAGTCAGTATCCGGTGTGACCACCATTTGCCTCATGCAGTGCAACACATCTCCTTCACATAGAATAGATCAGGTTGTTGATTGTGGCCTGTGGAATGTTGGTCCACTTCTCTTCAATGGCTGTGCGAAGTTGCTGAATATTGGGAGGAACTGGAACATGCTGTCATATAAGCCGATCCAGAGCATCCCAGATATGGAGCCAGAAGAGTCTCAATAAAGATAAATGCACACACTACATTCACATATGCACACACAGGATTCATAGATGCACACACATGATTCATAAATACACACACAAGATGCACAAATGCGCACAAAATTCACAAATGCACACACAAAATTTAAAAAGCACAGAAGATTCACAAATGCATACAAAATTCAGAAATGCACACAAAAATCAGAAATACACACACAATTCAGAAATGCAAACAACATTTACAAATGCACTCAAGATTCACAAATGCACAGAACAAGATTCAGAAATGTATTTCTGATGCACACACACATATATCTTGATTCACAAACTGCTTGCGGTCTGTGAACTTCACTGCATTTGTGTGTGAATTTTGAGACTCCCCTGACTTGGCTCTACACACAAATGCTTTTTTTTAAACAGGGAATGATCTGCAACCAATCAGATATCTCTCTTGTTTTAGCCAATCACAATAATGCACCCCACGTGGGGGGATTGTTTACTTATAAGCCAATCAGATGAACATGTTCACACAGCAATTGTATTAAATTGTATGAAAATACAGATGTTTAGATTACAATTCAGGTTTTTTTTTTTTATTTTTTTTCAAAATATAAATTTAAAAATGTCTCAATACATATAGCCCAGTGACTGCAGAAAAAAAGTTAACCATGGATTCATAAATTTGCAATAGGCAATTATTTCATTTTATTGAAAGTAAAAAAAAAAAAAATTGTTTAAACCTTTTTGAATATTTAAATATATCTAAATATTCTTTTGGATGCAATATAGAAGTCACTTTAATTATAATATTCAGTCCCTACATGAAGAGAGAGTCAGTGGTCCGCTGCAAGAGGAAAGTGACTCTCTGGCTGCGAAAAGTGGGTCTCCGGCTGTCATTCGCTTAGGAAAGTGAGTTGATCGCTGCGTGTGGAAAGTGAATCGTTCGCTGAGGAAAGTGAGTTGATCGCTGGGTGAGAAAAGTGAGTCGTTCGCTGCGTGACTCGTGAGGAAAGTGAGTCGTTCGCTGGGCAAAGTGGGTCGCTGGCTGCGAAAAGTGAATCGCCGGCTGCGTGAGGTAAGTGAGTCGTTCGCTGCGTGAGAAAAGTGAGTCGTTCGCTGATTGGCTTATAAGTAAACAATCCCCCACGTGGGGTGCATTCTTGTGATTGGCTAAAACAAGAGAGATATCTGATTGGTTGCAGATCATTCCCTGTTTAAAAAAAGGCATTTGTGTGTCGAGCCAAGTCAAGGGAGTCTCAAAATTCACACACAAATGCAGTGAAGTTCACAGACCGCAAGCAGTTTGTAAATCAAGATATATGTGTGTGTGCATCAGAAATACATTTCTGAATCTTGTCCTGTGCATTTGTGAATCTTGTTCTGTGCATTTGTGAATCTTGAGTGCATTTGTAAATGTTGTTTGCATTTCTAAACTGTGTGTGTATTTCTGAATTTTGTGTGCATTTCTGAATTTTGTATGCATTTGTGAATCTTCTGTGCTTTTTAAATTTTGTGTGTGCATTTGTGAATTTTGTGTGCATTTGTGTATCCTGTGTGTGTATTTATGAATTATGTGTGTGCATGTATGAATCCTATGTGTGCATATGTGACTGTAGTGTGTGCATTTATCTTTATTGAGACTCTTCTGGCTCCATACCCAGACATGCTCAATGGGGGACCTGTCCGGTGAGTATGCTGGCCATGCAAGAACTGGGATGTTTTCAGTTTTCAGGAATTGTGTACACCTCCTTCCAACATGTGGACGTGCGTTATCATGCTGCAACATGAGGTGATGGTCGTGGATGAATGGCACAACAATGTGCCTCAGGATCTCATCACTGTATCTCTGTGCATTCAAAATGCCATCAATAAAATACACCTGTGTCCGTTGTGCATAACATACACCTGCCTATACCATAACCCCACCGCCACCATGGGCCACTCGATCCACAACACTGACATCATCAAACCACTCAACCACACAATTTATAATTTTGTTCAGTGTAAATAAATTTGTATATAAAGTTACTTTTTAAATGTTCAACATTATATAAAATGTATAAACTGTCAATAACTAAACCAATCCATCTTGTGTTATCTGCAAAACAATATTTAAACACTGAAGTGGTTCGGGCTGAAAAAATAGCAGCTGTTTATTAATCAAGGACAGGAATTTTATAACAACCCCTAATCAGAACGTTTGGTGTACACGGTTGTACCCAGTGTTTTTTTTCTTACCAAACATTGTCCACCAGCAGTACAGAGCCATCTGGCATCATTGGTAAGTACGAAGAATTGAAGTTGGGAAAGATCTTGATGTCACGTACACACACTTCCTCTTGAGAACTTGCATTTAACACTGAAACAGTCAGATGTTCAACCATACATACACAGGCGTCTATCACATAAAGATACAGGAAACCACAAAAATAAAAGAGACGTAGTGCATACACCACAGCACTACAGAACTACTGCCTATTTCTAGCACAAATTCTGTATAATATAGCAGTGGAGACAAAAATTGAGACTTTTCTCACCAGATAGATACAGGGTTACTTTTATAATGAGGTATGAATGTCTTTCTTAACTCCCTTACATCAGGACCACTAAGGACCTATTATATCATAAGACATACATATCAAATTACATTGAATATTATTATCAGCTCCATATTTTTCTGGAAACCATGATAAAACCAGCCCCCCCCTCACCACCTCATTATAAATGTCTGTACTGTCATTTTGATTTTAAATAATCCTTGCTTAAAAAAGTATTATTTCTAAAAAAAAAAAAAAACTTAATGACCCCAACCTTTTCAGCGGTATTGTATATTTATCATGTGTGCTTATAAAATGTGCAAAGAGGTAGAAATAGCACTGACGTTACCTTTGAGGACAGTCAAGTGTCTCCCTGAGACTGTCATCTGTTGACACTTTACAGTCGGAGGGGGCAGGACACTAAGTGTGGTGCTGACTGTTGGCAAGCGAGAGAAAACAACACCAATTTAAAGCAATTTCCTAAACAGCACATGTATCAAAAAACGTTTAACAGTAAAGTTAATATATGTTAGCTACAGTTCTGAAATACCTGACATTTCAATAATGTAGGTGACTAGTGCTGGGCAATACGGCCCAAATAACTGTCATGGTAAGATTTTTCATATTAGTCGATATCAATAATTATCAGAATAAATTTCAAATCTTTATTCCTTTCAAGTTTAAAGGCAGATTTTTGCTCCTAAGTGAAAGCTGTAGAAATCAGACAGTTAATTGTGGTTTTAAATGACTCTTTTTGTCAGAACATGACAAACAGTAAATGGTTTTGAATTCTTTAAACATTTTTTTAGCAATTCATCCTTAACAAAATAAATATCAATATAGAAAAATTTATTTCTTAATATCTGCATGTGATATTGTTTTAAATCATGAAACAGGTTTGTGTTGCCTGACTTTGATGAAGTGTTATCTTCAGCACAGTTGATAATGTTAAATTTTTCGTCTCTTACAAATGCACATTTGACAGTAGCTTGAGTATAGATGACAGTAGTAGCTTGAGTTTGGATGCAGATGTTAATTTATGTTCATTATCAATTATGTTGATGTCAACTTTTATTAACAGCAACATCTGTAAAAACTGTAACCACCTCATTTTTAAATGGTGAAATTTAATTATCCGAACTGAGATTTATTAAATTTAACCATTCGTCTTCCAGAGTAGCATACATGTAGATCATGATAACCACACTTAAAACAACACATACAGCACCTCAATACCACAGTAAACATTTAACTATGTAATTATGGTTTCTAGGTATTTATATGAAAAATACATTTAGTATAAATGCAAAAATGCTATAGCATAACCACAAAAAATATTGTAATTAACTATATTCCATTACTTCTTTAATACATAATCCATTAATAATATAATACAATTCCGTATGAATATCCCTCATTTATGCCACAATACATAGTGTTACTAAAGTAAATCCATGGTAAATGATGGCGATTTGTAGATTTAAAGCCTTCTGACTGTCTCGTTGCTCCGGTTTCTCGGCACTGTGTAATCTGGCTCTAAGCTACTTTAAATCACAGATTCATTTGTGTCCCTCTCTGAAGTCCAGCGCATCTCATCGGATCTCACAGTGCTGTTGAGTGTCATGTGACCGAGACTCATCAGCGAGTGAATGCATCTGCTCTAGTCTAGTGAGCTCATGTGCCGTTTGAGTCGAGCAGATAAATGTTCCTTGTGGCAGGCTTCAAATGAGTAGCGCTGATACCTTCGCTTTAGGCAAAAACATTATAAATAAAAATGTCGAACTCTTTATATAGCTTTTTTTTATCGAGGCAAAATTATATCGCAAATCGCAATAATTACCGTTTTCGTTTTATCACCCAGCCCTATATGTGGCACAGAGAGAAAAAAAACTAACATTGACACTCGGCAGATAAAGAAACAGAGAGGAGAGATAATGAAAGGAAAGCAATGGCGATTAAAGACGAGCGTAAAAGGAAGATCCCTGAGGTCCCACATCAATAATGAGATCATGCAAAATTTGGATGAAGGATCCAAGAGCTCACCCTGTGCTTTGAAGGTGTTTAGATCCTGGCGAAATGTTTGGCAGGGGCTCTTTTGTTGGAGGATGCTGAGGTAGCCATGCTCCTGGATCTCAGCTTTCTCCTCTTCTTGCTTCCACACAGTTACAATTATCTGGTAACACACAAGCACATAAATCAGAGGTGCAGTCAGCAACACATGCAACATGACATATCATGAGCATATGTGTTTGAATTTATCTACATTTCTTGCACACACAAACTCACACTGCTTTGCATTAGAACCTTGCACAAGCATGCAAAACTAATCAGCAATACAACCATGTGTAAAGAAATGCATTAGTTCCTGTTCCATTTATAACAATACCACAATACCAGTATCTGAAAATACACAGCCATATGCATAAATGCAAGAACCGAACACACACACAAACCCACACACATATTAGTCATACCTTCACTTTGAGAGTGTTGACAGGGAGCTTATCCAGTGACACAGTCAGGGGGAAGATGACCTCATCGCTTAAAACAACTGGCTCATCCACAGGAGACTAAAGAAACAAAGTAAAATACTTCAAGGTGACACATGGGACAAGGGAAGACGCTATTTTTTCTGTATGTGTAGAGCAGGGTTTCCCAAACAGGGGTTCCCAAACCCCTGGGGGTCCTTGAAGGAAACTTCAAGTGGATTGTAATTTGTGAGTTTTCAAAGCACTTTGCACTGTGTTCATGTGAGCAGCTTGTGATCCAGTGTATTCAGCATCTAAAAGTTTCTCGTTTCACAGTAAGTGCAGCAAACTCCATCTCTGCATGAGCTGATAGTTCACAGTTTTTCTCAGCACTGTAAGTGCAATTATCACAACTGTGTCCTGGAACATCACAACTCTGTAAAACCATTTAATTCATGCTTCAAAACCTAGTTATTGTGTGAGCGACATGGCCAATGCCACAAAAACACAATGCAATTGACTTAAATCAATAAAAAATTCAAATCTGATATGATACCTTTTTAAAAAACAATTATTATTAAATATTTTTCAGTTTATTTGTAATTTGTAATATATTTCTGTCTTCATTTGTGTAATTAGAGTTAATACATCATCATCATCATCTACCCCTTTCACAAGTAAAAAAAAAAAAGGGTTTAGTATATTTTAAAGTTCCGATACAAAAAACAAAACAAAACACTTAGTAAAAAATAAATTCCTGTTGCTTTACAGCAGAATTCGTCTCATATTTTAAGTAGTTTGCATTATTGACTCTGTTATTTGCCGTTTAATACTGTGAAGCAGTTTCTAGACAATCTATATATTGTATAAAGTGCTATATAAACAAAGGTGACTTGATTTGATCTGTTTAGTTGCATGTCATGTGACCATCAATCGACATCAGAGAATATGTGACGTGTCTTTATTGAAAAATTAACTTCAAATGACAGGGGGTACTTCAAGTAAATAAATTACGTCTAAGGAGTCCAGCCTGGTGTAGGGTTTCTGCTTGTTCTTGTAACTCAGAGACAATAACAAAGTCATACAACCTTGAGTATTATAGCTCTGTAATGACTGACTCCTAAAACTGGATTGGTGCATTTTAAAAGATTTGCACTTCTGGGTGTGTGACTGGCAAAGAAAGCAGTGCAAACAGTAGACTAAGCTCTCATTTTACAAGGTGGGTTCTACCTCTGTTTGAAAAATGCATTGCCTTGCTTTGCTTCTTATGAGAATTTCCAATAGGAAAAAACACAGAAGCACTGCACTTTGGTGGACTGTCAAACTTTTGTTAGATGTGAACATTCTGTGCTAAATTCTTGATTTTAACAGACTTGACTTAAACATTACAATGAACATACAGTCATGCCCACAAATATTGGCACCCTTGGCAAATATGATCAAAAAAGGCTGTGAAAATTCATCTGCATTGTTAATCCTTTTGATTTTTTATTTAAAAAATTCACAAGAATGTATCCTTTCATTGGATAATAAGAATTTAAAACGGAAGGGAAATATCATTATGAAATTAATGTTTTTCTCAAATACTCGTTGGACACAATTATTGGCACCCCTAGAAATTCTTATGAGTAAAATATCTCTGAAGTATATTCCTATTCATATTCACAATTTTGAGCACTCCAGCATGATTATAAACATGAAATTATCCAGCCATTGCTTCCTGTTTCACAGAAATATAAAGTGGAGGGAAAACAAAGCCCAAATGCCCTTAATCATCCATCACAATCAGAAAAACCAAAGAATATATTTCTGATGTGCAGCAAAAGATGATTGAGCTTCACAAATTGGTGAAGTGGCTTTAAGAAAAGGGCTAGAGCAGTGACAATTCCCATTTCCACCATCAGGACAATAATTAAGAATTTCCAATCAACAGAAAATGTTAGAAAACTACCTGGAAAAGTTCGTGTGTCTATATCATCCTAATGCACGGTGAGGAGGTCAGTTTGAGTGGCTAAAGACTCTCCAAGGATCACAGCTGGAGAATTGCAGAAAACAGTTGAGTTTCTGGTTCAGAAAACCTTTAAAATAATTGTCAAACAGAACCTACATCAACACATGTTGTTTGGGAGGGTTTCAAGAAAAATTCTCCTAGCTCATCCAAAAACAAACTAAAGCATATTCAGTTATCAGACACGACTGAACTTCAAATGGGACGGGCTTCTATGATCAAATTAAACTAAAAATGAGCTTTTTAGCAGTAAACACTCAAGATGGGTTTGGTGAAAACAGGGATATAAAGTACCCCATGTATACAATGGAATATACAGCTGTATTTTTGATGTTGTGGGCCTATATTTCTACTGGAGGTCCTGGACATCTTGTTTAGACACATGGCATCATGGATTCTATTAAATACCAACAGATAAAAAATCAGTAAGTGACTGACTCTGTTAGAAATCTTATAAAGGGCCATGTTTGGATCATTCAACCGTACAATAATCCAAACACAAACCTCAAAAACAACACCGAAATGGGTCACTGAGCTCAAAACCAAGCTTCTGCTATAGCCAGTCCTCTGACCTGAACCCTACAGAAAATAAGAGGAGTGAAGTGAAGAGGAGAAGCTGGGAATCTGAAGGGTCTGGAGTGATTCTGGATGAAGGAATGGTCTCTGATCTCTTGTGAGGTGTTCTCTAACCTCATCAGGCATTATAGGAGACAGTTTTGAGCTGTTAAACTGGCAAATGGAGGTTTAAAAAATAATTCAATAAAAGGGTGTCCTTAATTGTGGCCAATGTGTATTAGAGAAAAACATTTCATAATGATATTTCCCCCCATTTTAAATTCTTATTATCCAATGTAAGGATATATTTTTGTGAATTTTTCAAATAAAACATCAAAAGGATTAACAATGCAGATTAATTTTCACAGCCTTATTTGATCATATTTGCCAAGTGTGCCAATATTTGTGGGCATGACTGTATTTCATTCTCCAGATGCTATTTACAATCTGCATATGTTATTTATCTCTTAAATTTCTTCTGTATGCTGGGCTGGGGTATACAGAGGCTAGGGGGAGCAAACAGGTCCAACTTCTGAGAAGAAACACTGAAAAGGAGTCCCTAAAAATACTCTGGTCAAATGACTTAGGATATAACCTCTCTTGGTATCAAAATTGTTTTAATCTAAAAAGAGCAGAATGCTATGAGAAGTCCTCAAGGTAAATGTTTCTTTTTTTTCTTTACACATAACTTTCATTGTCAACGTAAATGATAAAATTACAAAAGCATAAATAAAAAGCTGAATCCATATTTTCCACTTCAGAAGAAAAGTTCAACAATCTGATGATTACTGAAGGCTTTAAATTTGTCCAAAATGTCACTGTTTTTAAAGAATTAAAGTCAAGCCTATGTTTGTGGAATGAGTGTTGCACTTTCCTTCTAAAGTCTGAAATTATATACAGAAATTAATTTAATCTTCATGCCCTTTTAAAATTTACTCAGCCCTTATTTGTTTCAGAAGTAGTGTTGAGTTTTTACTTTAGCTTATCTGTGTGGATTCATGAAGCTTGCTGACTAACATTGGATTGTGTCACACTGAAGCTGGCTGTTTATCTTCGGTCTTGTTCTAGTTTTGTGTGTCCTTCTCCATCTAATACTACATATATCAATATTTGATGTTCACATATGGCAACACCTCATAGATAAATGCCTCTTGTGAAATCAAATAGCTTTTTCCTAGAAGATGTTTGGAGTCTTCATCTTGTGTGACTATCATATTATTCGATGATATTTCTCAAAATTGCTGTCCACTTCTTTTGGTATAAAATGTTTTTAAGTTAAAACATAACTGAGTGCACCTGCAAGGGTTCAAGTAAGGAACTGTTATAGAAATATACTGCATGAGAGCATTCTGGCCAGAAAACTAAAATGAGGAAGTACTTTGCGGTAATATGACTATCCTCTATTATAAATAAAACAAGACTGTGTTCTGTAGGGTTGCCAGCCATAAGAAAAGGCAAACACATCTCTCTCTCAAACAGTACAACAGGAAATGTCAACACTTCCGTGTTTTATGTAGATCGTCAGATATATTTGTATGCTTAGCAGTGAAAGTTAACTGTACAGTAAACAGCTATTCTGCAATAGACTTGAGTGTTTGTTTAAGCACCTGTACAGGAGCCTTGCGGAATTCCCTCACGCCGTTGCCGGGGTTGTTGTGAATGAGGAGCGGCTTGCATTCCCTGAAGCCCCGGTACCTCGGGCCCCCTCTAACGTTACCTGCGCAGCCCACCTCCGCAGCATCATCATCGTCCGTGTCCTCCACACACTCGTCCCCGCTGCTGTGGTAGTCGTGATACAGAGGCTGTGTTCGCTGTCGGTTGTCACCAGGGCTAACGCTGGCCACGGCGCAGAGAGAACCGGCCAGCTCCCTCCAAGAGCGACTGCTGTGATGCTCCGAGCTGCTGCCATCCGCTGCCGCAGTGCAGGTCGACCCGGACACCGACGCGACGCTCTGAGAGCGCAAAACCAGCAGAAAGCGCACGGTTTCCCCGAGATAAAGGTGACTGCGACGCGGGAGCGTGCGGTATTTGGCCGGGTCCGACAGGTCTGAGATGGGGACGGCCGGAAAATACATAAAGTACTCGCATTGCGATTCCATCATTAACACCATGACCATCACAGCGCGCGCTGCAATCAGACAGCGAAGGTATCCGGTTAGCCTGAGCAGCCTGCAAATAACACTCCCATTCAATAAATAATCTTTAAATTAAACGAGCCCGTTTAACCTTTCACCTCGCATAATATCACGGTTTCCCATACTGAACAAAAATAACATTCATCCTATTTTGTCCCATTTCTGTTGGCTACCAGTAACGCATCGCACGCATTCAAGTGCGCTGTATGACAGGCACGCTTATCGATGCAGAGCGGCATAACAGCTAGGCAAGAATAGTCGCTTGTCGATAAAGGTAAACAATGGTATAGATGTGAGAACCGCCACAGTTTTGTTTAATTCTGCGATTCATTATTATAACTGTTATATTTCACTACTTTGTCTGTGATGATGTTCGACTGAAATGTATTATATTATTATTTCCAACAAAATAACGTTTTAATAATTAATAATGATATATTTGACAATTTATGCATGGGAAATTAGCTGCTTTGTATCTAATGTCTACATTTAAATGTAAAAAAAAAAAAAAAAAAAACCACTAACATACCAACATACAACCCTTCATAAAATTCACTATTTATAGTTATACATGTTGCCCCTTGCCATGTTTCTTTACATTTCAGTAAATGCTTCAGAATGAATGTATTTTAGCTTATTTCATTAAAGGCAACTCATATAAAAAAATAAAAAAATAAAATAAAAAAAATAAATTGGGGGAGTTTCCATGGCTCAAATTTGGGATTTTGTTATTATTTTTTTCTGTACAGAGACGAACATATGCTGAAATATTAAATTTCACAGGTGTAGATTTACTGATTAATCCTTTATTTTGAAGGGGTGGTTGATTTTAGCAATCTTTGTTTCATTTTATGCAAATGGTGACAGTTAAAAAATGGCAAAAAGCTATTTTTTTGCCTCAGGTTTGTATGTCTGTAACTCAAGAAGTATTAAACATTACTTAATATCCTTAAAAAAACTTTGGTATCTTCATTTAAAGGCCCCGGTCCATTCCCAGAGATGTGGAGATCTTAATGTGGCTCCATGAGTAAACTGGTAAATATGGGATTTAAATCCTGCCATGATTCAAAACTGAAAATACAGTTCTGAAAGGCTGAAACTAAGTGTTCGAAAACTCAAAATCTTACAAAAAAAAGTTTTGCAAGTTCGAAAAATAAGATTTGCAAGCTTGCAAAATGTAAAGAAAATAAAAATATGTCTGCAAAAATTGTTTTTTTACGATGTTGCACAAATAATTTTTCAGAGTTTCAAATTTGTCAGTGTTCTCCCACTGTATTAGATTGTTTTCCAGGTTTGAAACCTTGTAAATGGTGATCTGAAAACTGGTGTGCGAATGTGTGAAAAAAAGTTTTGAAACTCTGAAAACAGAGCTTTGCAGGCTTGCAAAGTGGTAAAATTTTTTACATCTCTTCAAACATAATTTTGTTTTTGAGTTTTCCCTCTTCAGAAGTGCAACACTCTTTTTAATGGTGTTGTGCAATCATTTTTTCAGGGTTTCGAATTTGTCACTGTTCTCACAGTGTATAGTTTGTTTTCAAGATTTGAAACTTTGTAAATAGTGATCTGAAAACTGGTGTGCAAATAGGTGAAAAAAAGTTTTGAAACTCTGAAAACTGAGGTTCGAAAGGGCAAAACTTATTACATTACATTACATTTGCACTCCTATG
This sequence comes from Carassius gibelio, assembly GCF_023724105.1. NCBI lineage: Eukaryota > Metazoa > Chordata > Actinopteri > Cypriniformes > Cyprinidae > Carassius > Carassius gibelio. The sequence goes on along the minus strand of NC_068377.1, from coordinate 28,444,572 downwards.
CAGACTATTTTTTTCAGATCCGAGTTTACAACACCCACTTTGCGGAGATACGCCCACACAGTTGCGAGCTTGCAACTCAGAATCAGAATCAGAATGAGCTTTATTGGCAGGTATGTTTACACATACGAGGAATTTGTTTTCGTGACAGAAGCTCCGCAGTACAACAGAATGACAGAGACAGAACATAATACACATAATAAAAGAATATAAAAAATACAAATAAGTAGATAGTGAATGACAATATACAAATGACAATTGTAGGCAGGTATATTACAAAATGCAGTTATGTATGTACTTTATAAATTATGTGCAAAATTTAAGTGTATACTAAGTATGTGTGTTAGATAAATAAAGTGTATGTGTATATAAATATAAAGTGTAGTGTGTTCGCCGTTATTATCAGCTGTTCATAAGATGGATTGCCTGAGGGAAGAAACTGGTCCTGTTTCTGGTTGTTCTAGTGCTCAGTGCTCTGTAGCGTCGACCAGATGGCATCCAGTGTGCTGGATGTGAGGGGTCCAAAGTAATTTTGACAGCCCTTTTTCTCACTCTGGATAAGTACAGTTCTTGAATAGAAAGGAGGGTTGTACCGATGATTTGCTCAGCAGTCTGGACTACCCTCTGTAGTCTTCTGAGGTCAGATTTAGAAGCTGAGCTGAACCAGACAGTTACTGAAGTGCAGAGGATGGATTCAATGATGGTGGAGTAGAACTGTTTCAGCAGCTCCTGTGGCAGGTTAAACTTCCTCAGCTGGCGAAGGAAGTACAACCTCTGCTGGGCCTTTTTTACGACGGAGTCAATGTGAATGTACCACTTCAGGTCCTGAGAGATAGTGGTGCCCAGGAACCTGAATGACTCTACTGCAGTCACAGGGCTGTTCAAATCACTCACGTGATTTGTGGCAGTGTTCGCAGCTCTGCTCTGAAACTCTGAAACTCAGACTGAGCAAAAATGAAGCTTTGCAACCTCGCAAATAAAAAAAAAAGCCTGGAGGGAGGGTCTTCTGCTCTTGGCCAATGCTTTGCTGTCTATTGACATACAGTCCAATCAAGTCGTATTTACCTGAAAGGTGGTATTGACCGAATGCTCTGCCAATGACAAAAGCGCACAGGATACGCAAAATAGGCAATTATTTATAATTTTACTGAAATATTTTAATAAAAGTAAAACATACACTGTACACCTTTCTGAATATTTTAAATATAATATCTAAATATTCTTTTGGATGCACAATAGAAGTCACTTTATCACTTTAATTGTAATATTCGGTCACTACATGAAGAGAGAGTCAGTGGTCCACTGCCTGAGGAAAGTGAGTCGTTCGCTGCGTGAGGTGAGTGTGTATACTGATGCACCGCCGGCCTATCAGTGGTAAACTCAGTGGCTGCTGGCAATTGTATGGTGAATTCCAGCGACAAGTCGGTAACCTTTTTTAAATTTTAGGAACGTTTATTTTGCGTATCCTGTGCGCTTTTGTCATTGGCGGAGCAGTCGTTTAATCCCACCTTTCAGGTAAATACGACTTGTGATTGGACTGTACGTCGACAGACAGCAAAGCATTGGCCAAGAGCAGAAGGCCCTCCCTCCAGGCTTTTTTTATTTTTATTTGCGAGGTTGCGAAGCTTCATTTTCGCTCAGTCTGAGTTTCAGAGTTTCAGAGCAGAGCTACGTGAGTTGCAAGCTTGCAACTGTGTGGGCGTATCTCCGCAAAGTGGGTGTTGTAAACTCGGCTCTGAAAAAATAGTCTGCATAGGAGTGCAAATGTAATGTAATGTAATAAGTTTTGCCCTTTCGAACCTCAGTTTTCAGAGTTTCAAAACTTTTTTTCACCTTTTTGCACACCAGTTTTCAGATCACTATTTACAAAGTTTCAAATCTTGAAAACAAACTATACACTGGGAGAACAGTGACAAATTCGAAACCCTGAAAAAATTATTGCACAACACCATTAAAAAGAGTGTTGCACTTCTGAAGAGGGAAAACTCAAAAACAAAATTATGTTTGAAGAGATTAAAATTTTTTTACCACTTTGCAAGCCTGCAAAGCTCTGTTTTCAGAGTTTCAAAACTTTTTTTCACACATTCGCACACCAGTTTTCAGATCACCATTTACAAGGTATCAAACCTGGAAAACAATCTAATACAGTGGGAGAACACTGACAAATTTGAAACTCAGAAAAATTCTTTGCGCAACATCGTAAAATTTTTTTTGCAGTTCTGAAGAAGGAAATCTCAAAAACAACATAATGTTTGCAGACATATTTTTTTTTTTTTTTACATTTTGCAAGCTTGCAAATCTTATTTTTCGAACTTGCAAAACTTTTTTTTTGTAAGAGTTTGAGTTTTCGAACACTTAGTTTCAACCTTTCAGAACTGTATTTTCAGTTTTGAATCATGGCAGGATTTAAATCCCATAGGTAAATTGTACACATTTTCATTGGCCAAAAACCAAATGTGGGTAATTTTGCATACAGCTGCTATTTTTTATTTCCTTAAAGAGAAATATTTAATACAGAAATATTAAGATATTCAGATATCTTCTTGAGTAATAGGCATGTAAACCTGAGGCAAAAAAAAGTCAACAGATATTACTAATATCACTACCAATTTCTGGCCTTATGTGCTAACTGTGTTCCTATTTGCAGGCTATACATAAAGGTCACAGGTGTATTTTGAGAAGAGCCCATGAAAATACATATGCAAAGCTACAGTTCCAGCACCTATTTTCATTGTGTTAAACTTTGTATATCAAATAAGCATCCTGTAGCAATGATCTTATCTCATTCAGTGCAGAGATGAGGAGGACACTAATGCTAGCTATTAAAAAAAAAAACATTAGAAACACTTTTGTCACATGTCAATTTTTGTTTTATTTTACTACATACAAGTAAACCAAATCAAGCTCATCACACGCAAATATCTACAGAGGTTTTCCCATATATTCAAATCACTTAAAAGAAAACAATAAATATGGTAAACAGGTTTGAATAATATTAGTGAAAGAAGACGGAACATAAATATCATTTGAATCGCATTATAGTCTTAAAAGTACAGAAGAGAAGGAATGTTAATGAGTTTACTTATACTGCTCAAATAGAACAGAGAGATACTGACTAAAAGAATGTGTTACAAGAGACATGTTGCATTTTCTAATTTGGAGAGCAAATTTTCAATTAAACTCAACTCCAGCCAATTTTCTTTTTTTTTCCTTATGAGATGATAGTTGAGACAGACCCTAGGCTGAATTTGCCCGTTTGCACTCCTTCTGATTAAATTTTCTGGTCAATGAATGTAATGAAAAACTGTGCCAATTTCTGATATATCAAGTTTCCAAGCACAGAAACATCTGTACCTCTTTGGTTTATTTTTAAATTACAGTACCATAGTTAATCTACCTAAAGAGTCACGGAGACACTGATTCGTATAACACGCAGGTATTACAGCACAATATTGCCAGACTCATTACAGTTTTCTCTAAAACGAGGTGAGCGAGTGTAAAAGTTCTACATCTCAAGCTGAACAGAAAATCATTGCTTAAATTAATCACACTTAATTTAGTGTGGATTTCTGCAAACATGATTCACAGTAAAAGCATTACTCTTTTCTTTTTAATGGAAGAAACATTAAATTCTCCACCAACGTTTCTAAAGAGAAACATATATGATAAAAACGAATCACGGTCTTTCAAATGGAGTCTTTTTTGTGAAATATAATCAGTTAAATGCATGTTCTATTACTCCATATTCACTGAAAAAAAACGAATGTGAGCTGCAACCATGAAAGCTACTGTGAAAGGAAAGATAAATCAAAGATAAAGACTAATTAATTGGCAATAATACAGTCCAAACTAGAATGGAATGGGGTATTAAAATGCATGTTATGCAGTTGTTTATCAATAATACAAGGAAATGATTGCTAACTAAATCCATGCATATAAATCCTAACTCTACATTAAATTATGCACATGAATAGGTAAACAACAGTGACCATACTAGTGTTTTCTTCATTTCAATATCGTCTTACTTAAAACAGAGGAAATAAAATCACTGGTAATGTTAGATGTTGTCTTACTCTGTGCATTGAAATCTACATAAAAAAAAGCTGGCTGTCCGTAACATGGGGCAATTTGCACAGTGCATTCCAGTCAAATTTCTACAGTACATTTTCTCAGCACACGCAATAAGAGAAAAAAACAGTTTGTAGTAGTTTGAGAATATAAATGCTGTAGATACACAGAGAAATGTATACAAAAGCATAATAAATACAGCAAACTTTGATATTAAAGCACTGCTTCAAGGTATGAATTGTAAGGCATAATAACCATTGAGTTTTGGAATTTCAGGTGTTCTGATCTTTAAAATGTTTATGACAGGCCTCAGAAATAACAGCATTGACCATGCCAGTGAACATTCACCATCTATGATTTTTTTTTTAAATTGAAAACATCAAAATAAAAAGCTAAAATATCAACCTCTAGCAAGTAGCTATCGATAGGTAAACAGACTGTTACAGGAAGCGCAATGGCCAATCACTTGATGAAAGGTCATATTATTTCACAGTATTAAAAACTGGAGATGTTGTTCTCACAGAACCATGAGAGCGTATTAGCTTATACTGTGTCACTGAAAAATGTGTGTGGCATAGAAATCAACCCATCCCTTCTAAAAAAGAAAAGAAAGAAATAAAAATTCCTGTTGAACAATTACCCATATAAACGGATTTAAAATAAAATTCCAGCAACTCTGAAAAGTACCACTGTTTGAATCTCGTGATCCAGACAATGAATCGTCTGTGATTGCACTTTTGTGGAATCATGGTAGCGAATGGATTTCCATGGTGTACTATAATCAAATTCAAATACACTTCCAGTACCACATTGTTATTTCCTTGGATGCTCAAGCATACATAGAATTTGGGGGTTGGTAACACTTTTTTAACATTTTCAAAAGAAGTGTCTTATGTTCACAAATGATTCATTTATTTTATAAAAATACAGTAATGTGAAATATTATTACAATTTAATATAATTGTTTCTTGTAGTTCAAAAGAACAAAATGTATTCGATTTTTTTTTAAATCACAATGAATGCCTTTACTGTTACTTCTGATCAATTTAATGCATGCTCAATGAAAGTATTAAATTCAAAAATAATCTTATTGACTCCAAACTTTTGAACACTAACGTACCTGTAACGTATCTGTTTGAAAGTGGGGTTTTGGCAGCATGTTTGAAACAATGCAACCACATGCACGGCTATGTTTTTTTTGTACTATACCATGGCTCTTCACAGACAGGGAAACAGCATTTTCTCACTTCTTCCCAATAACAAACTCACCGACAGCGAGCTTGTGCATTTAGCCATCATCTGGCATGTTTGTACCATTATGGTCCGTGTACGTTTTGATAGTTTGATTTCCAATTTGAAATGAAATAAGCAGAAACGAGAAAACGGACCCTTTATTCGTTTTTTCGTTTTTTTGAAAACACGAAAAACGAGATTTCGGCTTGATTTTTCGTTTTTTAGTTCACAGGCATAAAACGAATAAATGACTTCAAAATTCGTTTTCCACATGTGGGCGGTCCTAAGACGCCCCCTTCCGCCGATTGGTCAAGCAAATCTGAGCACGTGACGTCATCAGTTGTCGTGTCGCTCAGGTCTGTTCAACAAAATAATAGTCCTCTAACGTTACTATGGCTACCGATTCTTAAACTGTGCAGGGCAGGTCCTGTTGGACTTTCTTCTGTGCAACTTTACGCGTTTCACAGAAATCTTTACATCAGAAATATTAAATATTAGTCTGCCACCAGCCCGTTTTAATTAGCGGTGCGGAGTTAAATCTGTGTGGTGAAGCTGCGCTAGACAGCGCCGAGCGGGAGAGGATCAATGACCAGTGTTCGGTCAGCAGTCAGAACTTGGTACCGATGATGATGAAATACATTTTTACTGAAAATGACCCGCGAGTATGATTGACAGGACGATAGCGGAGACAATTAAAAGCGCAATATAACGTCTGTAAATATATATATATATATATATATATATATATATATATATATATATATATATATATATATATATATATATATATATATAGCCTATATGTATATTAATATAAGTGACTTTGTCTTTGGTTTTAATAAAATAATTGTGAACCACAAACCGAGCCTTCGTTTTAAAGGGCGATTTCCAAATATATTTTATTTATTTGTTATAATATGGGTATTTTATGTCACCCGTCTTAGTTTGATAGTAGGCTATACGCGATTTTTTTTAATTTTTTATTGTACTATTTTACTGTTGTTTTTTAATTAACAATATATCATAACAACTTAAAAAGATCAAAATCTGCAGAAGAGATTAACAAATAACATTGGTGTTGTCATAAGGCAAAATAGGCAAAACACATCTGTTTTTCCTCTAGATCACTTTACAGTGTGATGGAAATAAACTTTTCTTAAAGCGTGTTGTATATCACCACAGCTTTATTGGCAGCCTTCTTTATGTGTTGTATAATGTAATAGACAATTGTCCTGCAAAATGATGAGGTTTGGTAAAAAAAAAAAAAAAAAACATTGCGAGCAAATGTCGAATTGTGTTTTGAAATTTAAATCAACAACGTAAGAGGCTTCAGGCTGTCTGATGAACTCTGTATGAACCAACACCCAGCTTTGCAGTATAGGTGGCACAGAAACAGCATCTGACCTGGCATTTAGATGTACTTTACACACTGTCTATTGCAGCTCAAAGGAGGCTCTGTGAATTTACATTACAAATTCATTCTAAGAGGCTATTAAATGTGAAGTGACAACATGAAACACTACTTTTAATATATATATATATATATATATATATATATATATATATATATATATATATATATATATATATATATATATATATATAAAACGCCAGCAGTTGGTGGCAAGTCACCCTGATAATGATTAAATACCAATTTACTCATTAGGCTTTATACCATGAAAAAAAAAAAAAAAAAAAAATATATATATATATATATATATATATGTGTGTGTGTGTGTGTGTGTGTGTGTGTGTGTGTGTGTGTGTGTGTGTGTGTGTGTGTGTGTGTGTAAAAGCAGGAAGTCCAGTCCTGGCTGTATAATCAAACAATAAAACGAGAAACAATGCATGCCATCAAGAACATTTTTTATTCCACAGGAACTTGATCCAGTTCACTTGTTAAAGGATACTCCACTTTAAAATAAATTCTGTCATCATATACTCGCTCTCATGTTTTTTCAATCCTTTATGAATTTCTTTCTACTCTCAGTCCAGCCTCTCTCATTATTAAACCATGGTTTATCACATGATCGACTACTGTAGCCTTGTTTCCATTTCTGACTCATCCTCTTCCTCCCCTTCCTCCTCTTAGTCGAACTCGTCCTCTGGCTCTCCCTCCAACTCCTCTTACTCTGTCTGCAGTGTTTGCATCCATTATCCAAAAGCTATTACTTGACCTTTGGCCTATTTATAGACCACTACTAAAGTTATGATTGGTTGCTGTTAAGTAAAGGAACAAGTGTTTGCACATGTGAGGAGTTAGTGTGAGGCACTGATGAATTAGTGTGGCATTTTGATTGGTTGTGTTTATAAAAGGAAATCAAGAAACTTCCTGTCAGATTTTTGTGTGTTGTATAGAAAATTGTGTGTTGTGTTTTGCAAAAAGTGTTTAACGAAATTGAAAACTGAGTAAAAGGCCAAACATTTGTGTAGGGTTTTGCAGATTTAGTGTGTGGTTCTGTTGTCTGAGTGTCTTTAGAAATTGGTTTTAGAAATTGTGTGACAAGTAATAATTTGTGTGTAAGAAGTTGAAAAAAAAACTGTAAGCATTTTAGAATATTCCCTTGCTTTGATAATAAATTATTTGCTGAAATGTATTAGCTTGTGGCTGATCTGATTGATCATAAATGGGCAAGCAACCACAATTTTATATTTTTTACAAGTGTTGTTTTCATTTAATGTTTGCATTAGGGTTATTTAAATTAGCATTTAGCTTATTTAGGTTAATTTTGTTTCTTAAATCTGAAACTTATACTTTTTTTTTGCCATATTGCATGATATTTTAATATACATCACAAAAATTGAAACTTGTCATTAACAAAGCAATTTTTTTTAAACCCTGTTCTTTATTGCAATACTATTAAAAAACTTGAACCTTAAGTAATTACTGTGATATGAAATGTTGATACTTGCACATGCCTATTACATAATTCACACTAAAACTTTGTTTTACCTGGAATCCGGTGAGCATACCAGGACTGCACCACACGGTCAAGACCAACTGTAGCATCCTGACAAGATAGTGCAGACACGCAATAACGTTTCAGGTCATCTTCCATGTCCAGTTCCTCCTGGTTCACTAATTGCATCAGTTCCCCTTTCACTGGATAATTCACTCTGTTATTTACTTCAGGCCATATTCTTTCAATTGTGTGATTCTTTTTATTTAAAAGGAAAAAAAGGAAAACAATTAGACTAGCACAACAGCTACATACAGTTAAGGAAGTTAGTTTATTACATACAATCTTGGACCTCTACAGCAGTGGATCTTAAATCTGGTTGCTTTAAGGAGGTATTTCTACCTGATTCTACATAGAAATTCTAATGTCGTCGTTGTGACCTACTTCAATCAGTTCGTTGAAACATAAAACAGGGGAAAGCCGTTATAACATAATTGAGTTACATTGACTTAACATACAATTTCCATTAATGCTTGCTCAGGATGGACACATTCAACACATGTGCACCTGCTCATGAGATCAATCAAAGTGAAAATCGCAATTAACAGCAATACTCTTCAGCACAATGGTAACCACAAAATTTTATGACAGAAAAAATTGACAGAGTTGACACCCAATTAGATGTACAGTATCTGGAGTTGACCCTTTTCATTAACCATTTATGACAGTTAATGTGTCTGTCTCCCTTTTGCTATTTTTAGTTCAAGAACGTTTCCTCTAAAAATTGTAATGTTGAAAATCTTTGGATGTAAATTATTCTACAGCGCATTCAGGAAAATCTAACACTTTTGGCAAATATTATTTCAAGATAGGCCCTGTTAATTATCACAGTAAATCTTACAGAGTACAGGCATATGTAATTGAATCAATCGACTGCCAATGTAAATGCCACAGGCCGTGACTGTGTCAGAGTCAAGAATACCTCCGATTTTGTAAATTACCTTCTATCATCTGTTAAAAGTCCCTTTCCTTATCAAATTACTGAAATTATGTTGATAAGATACATATTCTTTTGTCTAATTATTATTATTATTATTATTAGAAAAGGGGGTTCCTAATGTTTTGGCTCATGGAGGATGCCAAAAGAGAGTGTCTGTGGATCTTTTGCCAAATGCAGTGGAGGCTGCAGGCAGGTATGACCGTGAAGCAAGATCTTCATTGACAGCAGTTTCAACTTTTGGGCAGAATCCATTTCAGTCAATAGAGGACCAGGTTGCTGTGGAGAGGCAGTTCTCTATGCAGTGTCCTGACATTGCGTCTCTTTTTTAACGATGAGGGGGTGGTGTTGGTGCAGTGGATAAGACACATGCCTTTGGTGTGAGAGACCCGGGTTTGAATCCACTGTGAGACACCAATGTGTCCCTGAGCAAGACACTTAACCCCTAGTTGCTCCAGAGGCGTGCGACCTCTGAAATATATAGCAATTGTAAGTCGCTTTGAATAAAAGCGTCAGATAAATGAATAAATGTAAATGTAAATGAACGTGTTGTCAATTTCCAACAAGAAGAGTTCCAAAATGCTTTGAAAATACTAATTGATCTTGTTCGAATTCGTGCTTAAGAAAGAAATTCATAAAGGATTGAAAAAACATGAGAGCGAGTATATGATGACAGAATTTATTTTAAAGTGGAGTATCCTTTAACAAGTGAACTGGATCAAGTTCCTGTGGAATAAAAAATGTTCTTGATGGCATGCATTGTTTCTCGTTTTATTGTTTGATTATACAGCCAGGACTGGACTTCCTGCTTTTACACACACACACACACACACACACACACACACACACATATATATATATATATATATATATATATATATATATTTTTTTTTTTTTTTTCATGGTATAAAGCCTAATGAGTAAATTGGTATTTAATCATTATCAGGGTGACTTGCCACCAACTGCTGGCGTTTTATATATATATATATATATATATATATATATATATATATATATATATATATATATATATATATATATATATATATATATATTAAAAGTAGTGTTTCATGTTGTCACTTCACATTTAATAGCCTCTTAGAATGAATTTGTAATGTAAATTCACAGAGCCTCCTTTGAGCTGCAATAGACAGTGTGTAAAGTACATCTAAAGCCAGGTCAGATGCTGTTTCTGTGCCACCTATACTGCAAAGCTGGGTGTTGGTTCATACAGAGTTCATCAGACAGCCTGAAGCCTCTTACGTTGTTGATTTAAATTTCAAAACACAATTGATTGATTTTTTTTTTTGTTTTGTTTTTTTACCAAACCTCATCACGCTTTAAGAAAAGTTTATTTCCATCACACTGTAAAGTGATCTAAAGGAAAGCAAGTGTGTTTTGTCTATTGGCATACATAGCCTATTACGTGTTTTTTTATTTATGCTATTATAATCACACCGGGTCACCAACTAATGAAAGATTGAATAAATTAACACATCCTTCTTGACTCTTCAACTGAATGTGATGGTATTTAAGAAGCCTTTAACATTATGTGCTCAACATTAAATCTGTAACATGTAGCCAACATTAAGAATAGGGTTGTGCCGGTGAGGAAAATTTCCCATTGATTAGTTAACTTATGACAACACCAATGTTATTTGTTAATCTCTTCTGTAGATTTTGATCTTTTTAAGTTGTTATGATATATTGTTAATTAAAAAAACAACAGTAAAATAGTACAATAATAAAAAAAAAAAATCGCGTATTGCCTACTATAATCAAACTAATAAGACGGGTGACATAAAATACCCATATTATAACAAATAGATAAAATATATTTGGAAATCGCCCTTTAAAACGAAGGCTCTGTTTGTGGTTCACAATTATTTTATTAAAAACAAAGACAAATTCGCTTATATTAATATATTTTTTATATTTTATATAATATATTAATTATATTTTATATAATATATTAATTCTATATATATATATATATATATATATATTTTTTTTTTTTTTTTTTTTTTTTTGTTAACAGACGTTATATTGCGCTTTTAATTGTCTCCGCTATCGTCCTGTCAATCATACTCGCGGGTCATTTTCAGTAAAAATGTATTTCATCATCATCGGTACCAAGTTCTGACTGCTGACCGAACACTGGTCATTGATCCTCTCCCGCTCGGCGCTGTCTAGCGCAGCTTCACCACACAGATTTAACTCCGCACCGCTAATTAAAACGGGCTGGTGGCAGACTAATATTTAATATTTCTGATGTAAAGATTTCTGTGAAACGCGTAAAGTTGCACAGAAGAAAGCCCAACAGGACCTGCCCTGCACAGTTTAAGAATCGGTAGCCATAGTAACGTTAGAGGACTATTATTTTGTTGAACAGACCTGAGCGACAACTGATGACGTCACGTGCTCAGATTTGCTTGACCAATCGGCGGAAGGGGGCGTCTTAGGACCGTCCACATGTGGAAAACGAATTTTGAAGTCATTTATTCGTTTTATGCCTCTGAACTAAAAAACGAAAAATCAAGCCGAAATCTCGTTTTTCGTTTTTTTCAAAAAAACGAAAAACGAATAAAGGGGCCGTTTTCTCGTTTCTGCTTATTTCATTTCAAATTGGAAAACAAACTATCAAAACGTACACGGACCCATTATATCATTCTAGCCACTGCCATCTAATCACAAACCACTTTGGACATTCAACAAATGCTGAACATTCAACAAATGTTGTTTTCTATAAAATAGAATGTAGATGGGCAAGATGGAGGAAGGAAAAGTCAATGACAAAGTGGTGTGTTGTATGTCTTGGATATCCCTTCTCCTCTAGTAGTGCAGCACAGAGGCCTGTGGAGCCAAAATGGGTCAGAACTACTGACCTTGAGGCAAAAAGGTGCAACTAGCTCACTATCTAAGTCTAACTTTTGAATCAACCTGACCCAATGTTAGATTCCGAAACAGAATGGTCCCATCCCAGTCCTTCTCCACCAACCTCTTTCCCCCATGGTCTTCAGTCCTGAGTATTGAGGACTCTCCCTTTACTGGAAGCCCTCCAGCGGCTGGGGGTTGCTGGGCTCGGGGGAACTGCCGAAGATCCAGCAAGTCTTTGTATTGTATCTCAGGCCTGATCATGCGTAGGCAAGCTTCCCACGTGGCATTATCTAGTCCCGACTGCAACTCGTAACCCAAGATCTTCACTAATCCACTCTGGAAAGGGCGGATGGTCTTGTCACGGATGCGACTGGCCTCTACGGGGCGGCCCCCATCACGCAAACAGATGCGAGTGAGAACCTCCCGTTTGGTCCTCAGCAAGGCCACCTCAGACTCCATTCGACTGCGCCCGAAGCGCTCGACTTCCTGCCAGAAAGTGAGATTAAAAGCTTGGTAAAGGTGCCAGTCGAGTGCATTCCATTCACGTAATTTCGATCTTTGCTTGTCTGTTAATGCCAAAGGAGCTGGAGCTGCAGCCTTGCCCACCCATCCTGATCTTCCACGGGGCATCTGCTGCCTGGCGTTCAGGCTAAAGGAAACCACAGCATCTAACGGCCAGCACAGAGCATGGCGGAGCAGCACCATAGATTGGTCGAAATACTCTGAGATAAGGATGAGCTTGAAGTTCTGACGCACTGCTGCCACACCGCGCTTGACCAGCGCAAAGCTGAAGTTGGAGGTATGATCCAGACCAAAATCAAACCACATCAGGTTGTGGGCATAATGGTTGTTTCGAAGTCTGGGGTCGTAGTACTTATAGGGGTTGTCTGCAAATTCGCCCAGTCCTTTGACACGCCTGAAGGCAGGGGCAACATTTTTATAGTAGGCATAGGAGGATTCGGCTAGCGCAACAGGGTCTCGGAGGATGGAGAAATAGAAGGTGTCAGCTGGCATGACCTTCTCAACCTGCAACGGAAGTAAAAAGAGAATCACATTACAAAAACGGACATCTTTAATCATGTAACTGAATCAAATTTTTAATATAAATGTTCATAGGATATTTGTATAGTTTTTATGCTTAAGATTTTATTAATATTCTGGATGAGAGTTAATAAAATAAATATGTTATAAAAGTAGTATGAATCTTCAATTAGTTAGTCAAGGTTGTTTGAAAAAAAAAACATACAACACAATCAGAAGTATTTGACTATAAAATAATTTGCATGATTATTTGAAATTTATTTTTAATAGTGCTGTCAAACAATTAATCACGATTAATTTCATCCAAAATAAACGTTTTTGTTTAAATAATATATGTGTGTGTGCTGTGTATATTTATTATGTATATATAAATACACAAACATATATACATTTTAAAAATATTTACAAGTATATATTTATATTCAGTTATGATTTGTATTATATATAAATATTTTATATAAACAAATGTTACTTACATATAAAAATGAACGTGTGTGTATTTATATATACATAATAAACATACACATTACACACACACACATATATATATATTCATTATGTAAACAAAAATGAATATTTTTTATGTTATTATTTACAATTAAATCGTTATATAATTATTAGTACGCATTATAGCGCCACCTAGTTGCGACTCACTGTTTTTGATGCCAAAACAGGCAGAAACACAATAACGACACAAAAGAAGTAAATACATTTTATTACTTGGACCCCTAAAATATTTATCAAATCTGAACAGCCAGAGTGTGATTTTCAACACCTATCTAAGGAAATGCCAGCTATGGTATGCTGTACCTCTGGTTTGTTGAACCGCATATGATTTCCCATAATGTCAAATTCTGCCAGGTGAGGTCCTCTGTATCCTTTCACCCTCAGGGCAATAAAGGGCAGTGGGTAGCCAAACTGATACCCCATGGGCAGGGCAAATTTAAGGCCCCGCTCCTCTCCAAAGCGATAGAGCAAGTTGAGAACTGTGCTGCTTGCGGTCTTGTGAGTCTTCAGGAACATGATGTGGATGCTGGGCTGACAAGACCCCAGAGACTCCCCTTGGGAATTCTCAGAGGGAAGATAGTAGAGGGAGTGAGGTCTCTCTGTCTGCATCCAGCTAATGTAGAGAAAGAACAAATTATGAATTAAAAATGATAATGACAACAAAAGAATACCTTAACAATAAATTGTACTCTAGAAATGTTCAATCCTATTCCTTAAAGGGATAATTTAACCCAAAATTTGTAACCCCAGTATGTCTTATTTTTCAAACTGTGTTCCACAAAAAAAATTACAGGTTTAGAGCAACATGAAAATTAGTATATTGATGACAGATTTTATATTAAGTGAGAACTGAATTTCCTTCTCAGAAAAGCCAGCAACAGATGGTTTTTACAGCAGGTTACTAAAGCATTATCAGTTTTTGCAGCTGAAAATAATCCAGAAACATTTAAGGAACATTATTTCTTAATGCTGGGTGTTAAAGGGGTCATATGATGTTTTTTTTTTTTTTTAAAGATCATTATTTGGTGAAACAAAATATGTACTGTACACAAATACTGTAGATCCTCTATGCCCCGCCTCTCTCAAATGTGTAGTTTTCTACAAAGTCCCTTTCTAAAAAGTCCCCAAAATGTATTTTGAAAATATTTCCACATAGTGATGTAGACATGTGGGGGCGTGTTTGAATGAACTGTTTTAAGGGGGGGTGGCTGAGTCTTAACTTTGATAAAGAATATCTCTCTGGATTTGAGACTTTAGTCTTTGCAACTTTACAGATTTTCATTATGCACCAAGAGCTTGTAACACTCCAAAGATAAAGAAAACATTTTAAACACATCATATGACCTAGGGCTGTGTGATACAGAGTCTGGGACCATGACGTCAGCAACGCAATGCATTCTGGGACTTTAGGACACAGATGCTGCTGTATGTATTGTATTGTATTGATAATAGACTGTTTTGTTTGCTCTCTACAGCTAAAAAATAAGTTACCTAAGTAAACCTTGTTGTGTAATTAAATGCCATACTCGTACTCATGACCGGCATGGAAAAATAATTTGAATGGAGTGCGATTTTTCAGCTTTCCCGCTGGAAAACCGCACCTTGATCTCAGGTCTCCGAGTTAACAAAGCGGCGTCACATGGCTTGGTTAGCAGCAGTAAGAAGGAAAAGAAGGAGTGTCTCTTTGGTCTGATATATGCACACGTATGTATGTGCATTTATATATATATATAAATATACAGAAATGTACGTTATATAAACAACTTTTTTTTGGATGTGATTAATCGATTTGACAGACTTACATTAAATGTTACCTATGCATGAACCACATCTCCTGCATTATCAGTGTTATGCATATTGCATACCACCTGTTACAGTAATAAACGGCAAAATTGATCAATTCTGTATCTCTTTATTTGTGCATCATAACACACTGAGGTTAATTTGTACAGTTTACAATAACGCATATTAAAAAGTAAAGGGGCCGTGTAACTCGCTCGTTGACGCGGAAAATGTGTAGGTTCTGCACCCATCCATTTGTAAATTGCAGGTGAGACTCAAAAGATTTATCAATTTAAAACTGATCAGAGGTGTACGCTCTGACACTACAAACAAGGTTAGAAAACACATTGGGGAAGGTTACGAGTGGCAGCTCTTTAAGATCATCCGACCACTCTTTGTGTTCGTGCAGATTGAGTTCGTTGATTGTCTTGATTTTTTTTCTAAATCCCGCATCTTTGCTTCCTTGTTGAGTTTTTCTTTATATGTAATCTTACACTTGATCTGTATGTCATGTCTCTTTCACTTTAACTTTTACTGATAAGCGTGTCCCAAAAATGGCCGCGACTACCCAGAATGCAATGCGCAGTGACGTAGTTTCCCAAGCTCTATAGGGAAAATATCGAATTGCGATTTTTTTTGACAGATATTGCGATTGGATTTGCGAGTTTACATTTGCAAAGTCAAGCTTCAGCTCAATATTGTCAATAATGTGCAGCACAGTATGAGTACAATTACCCTGCTAAAAAAAAAAAAAAGAAATAAAAAACAATTCTTACAGTTTCCATGAAACCATTACAAAATTCCTTTTTGTTTTTGGCATTATTCCAATAGGAATTACTGTTGTTCTATCCAATACAATTCCCATTTTATATATATATATATATATATATATATATATATATATATATAATCTTTTTTTCAGCAGACAAGATTATAATGGTATAAATAATTTTATAGAATTAACTTAATTTTACTGAATTACTGAATTCAGTAAAATTAAAAGTTACTGAATTTCACTGGAAATATATATATATATATATATATATATATATATATATATTTTTTATCTTTTGACCAGATTGTCTACATTTTCCTACCTCTTGTTGAAGATGACTCCCAGAAGTTGTCCGGCAAAAGCAATGAGAACAAATACCAGGAGTGCTTTCCATATGGGCCCCATCCGATAACATCGCAACCACCGCATTCTCCTATGATCAAGAGGAGGACAGTTAGCCTAAGTTGTGAAACTGAGCAGCACAGAAAGAGTGAGATGCTCATTAATAGAGCATGAAACCTGAAAATACCAACAGCAGGACCATAAAGGGAAAGAATGTGAGCATGTCAAGTGTCAAAAGAGCTAGAACAGAGAAGACATGATTGGAAACACAAAAGTCACATTAAGAAAACAGAGTAGTGTGAGAAAATAGAAGACAAACAGGCAGGTGTGTCTGCACTGTAAACACACAAAGCGCTTGATTGCTGCTACTGGAAATTATCTTCAACGCTTTATTGCGAACTACATTATGCTTGCATAAAAAAATAAAAGGTAATAGAGTAAAACTAAACGGGCTGAGGGACAAAATATTTGCAAAAAGAAAAAAACCGGCCTGTTTCAATTCGGTTGCCTCGTCTTGCTCAAAAGGGTGCTGCAGAATTTGCTCGGACAAAAACAGATAACCGCTGTCATAAATCACATATTGCGCCTAGCAATCGGTGCCAGTCGCCGCTCTGAGCCAGATACACTTACCGAGAAGACCGTCTGAAAACCATGATAAATCCCGGCCGGTATCACTATAGATCGGCGCTTGGTAACAGCAGCCACGGTGCATCTCGGCCGATGCCTTTCAAATCTGCCCGACGTCTGTGTGATGGAAGCGCTCCATCCGTGCGTACATGGTCCGAAACTGAACGTCTGCACGACTGCAGTCAAGTGCGTTACATTTCCAGTTTGCTTGACGCTCATGTGCTTCGCCCCAGCTTGTCGAAGACTCGAAAACCACGGAGAAAGTGAGAAAAGGGACTGCTTCGTGTTTTGAGTGTGGGCGGGTTTAAGGGACCTGTCTGCTGCTATGTGAGTCGAAGCCTTGACGTCAGACCGGCTCTTTGCTAAAACACTAGTCTCAGAAAGAACACGTGATTGAAAGCGAAGCAAGATAAATCATTATTATTACCCATATTCGCCTATCTGAGGGCTGTCCCCTTAAAATATGATTAAAAACCACGCTGTGTAGCTATTGTAGCTAAATAACAATGTTTTATACCTTAAATAATTGTCTAAGTAGTAGGCTAAAACAACACAAAAGGGGTAAAATAAATATAAAATTAAATACTTTATCCCTTAAAACTTATCTTTGATCATCAAAATGACATATTTAAAAAATATATTGTGAAAATAACTTTCTCATTCTTACTGCATTATTGGAAGCGCACATGGAATGTTTTTGTTGTAAGACCTGTAGGACAAAACTACCATTTCGCATATAATTGACTTGGCATAAAGTAGTTAGATCTGAAAACATCACTTGTCTCTGTAACTTCTGTAAGACTAAGATTTTAAAGACTTGCCAGGTCAGCTAAATAACTTAAAAAAGTATATAGACCCAAATTATTCAAACAATACCATACCATAACAAAATGTAAAATAAATAAATAAACAATAATTACAAATAATTTATAAAAATAAATCATGTTGTTTCTGTTTTAATGATCTGAAACCAATAATAATATAATAATAATAATAATACCTTGTAGTGTAATTTTAAAGTCACAATGTATAGGCAGTAGTGACAGATCCTTTCCTTTGTATTGTGAGATAACATCAGAATGGAACGGATTACTGAAAAGACATTGTTGATTAAATGAAGTCAGATCTGAATGTGAGCTTGCAGTCAATTGTAAGAAAAGAGTATGCATTTATGCAGATGAAACTAAATGAGAAATCCAGCATACATCAATTCAAACCAATAACTTATACGTTAAATGAAAATCTGTTTAGAACTTGTTCTGATAAACTCATAAGAGTCATTTGTTTATGAGTCGGACATAACAGGTTGCACTGTTCAGTGTTGCCTGGAGTGAGGACTAGGGCTGGGCGATATGAAGCAAAAAATATATCTCAATATATTTAGCTATATCTCAATATACAATATATATATATCTCGATATCTTTAGAGGAAAAATAACCCCCCAAAACCTACTGCAAAAACAAATATGCCAAATACCACAAAGTCTTTTTTTATTGAAGTGCAAAGAGGCAGTTCATGTAGGAACAAAGTGCTTCTGCGACATTTAAAAAAAAAAAACCCTGTATACAAAAATAATTTAATTGTAAAATAAAGGAAGCGATAATACATATTGCCTTCTTTCATTCAAAAATAAAACAACTCAACTCAACATAGGCAGTGCATATAGGAACAAAGTGCTTCTGCAACATTTAATATAAAAAAAAATCCCTGATTACATAAATAACAATTTAACTCATTCAAAAAAACCTGATTACATAAATAAAAATGTAACTCATTCAAAAAGAAAACAACTCAACACAACTCAAGCTCATCTTTGCATTAACTATGTCGTAGCTATCAACAAATAGCCAAAAAAACAAATTTGTGTAACTCTTTTGCATTTTAATATTTTGAGCAAGGAATACCAATCTGACTACTGTGTCAGGCTTAAGTGCAGCCCTTTGACAAGTAACTATATTTCCACTGCAGCTGAAGATCCTTTCAGAAGGACTGCTAGTGGCCGACTAGGTAAACTGTATCTTGGATCAAGTGTTTTCAGCATGTGTAAAGCCACGTTGTTCAATGACAGAAATGGGTTCTTTCATATTCTACACTCTACGCTAAAGATTTGTGGAGTGTTATCTGTGTAGTGTTTGTAGTGTGTGGAGTGTTGCCAGAGCTAGTGGGTTTAGTGGCTGGGATACTTAGTCTGGTGAACTCCTCGTATGCGAGCTTGTGCCTTCTCTGTAAATGGTGGAAAAGGTTTGTGGTGCTAGAAGCTTTGGTTGGCATCAATTTCGGCATTCATGGCAGTAGTAGGGCCCTATGAAATACGTTTAAATTTTTTTCAAAATTTTGTTTTTTCTGTTTTAATTTGTCTCAACTCATTTTTAATAGTTAAATAAATTTGTATTAATCAAAAAGCATGTCCACTTAATTAAAATCATAAAAATTATAAATTTTCACATCAATTTATAAAAATTTAACAAAAATAACAGGGCCCTATTAAATGATTTTTTTTTCTTCACCATATGTTTTATTGTTACCTAATTCTGTGTTTTAGCATGTGTAATTATTTCAATGCATAAAAACAACTACATTTGTTATTTAAAAAAAAAAAAGCCTTATGAAATGTATTTTTTTTCTCTCTGAAATTCTGTTGTGCATTTACATTTTTCTGGTTGTCAAATTAAGGCATAAAACATTCATTTAATTTATCTTTTAATTATTGAAATTAAGCAAACTTTATTTTTTGGTAAACAAAGGGGATTTACTTTTAAAAATAAAACACAGAAGAAATGTTGTGTGATTGTTCCTTAAAAAAAAAATTGTTTCATTTTAGTAGTAGTAGTAGGAGGAGGCTATGTACATTCTGCTGAACAATAGTAATAGATTTCTGGCAAATACTTGTCTTTAAACTAAACCAACTTTAAACTTTTATTTTGACGGTCTGCCATGAATACTTTTACAGTTCTGTGTATGTGATACAGTTTATGATGTGATATGATGCTAGTTTTACTCACATCAAACGGTCAGATGCTCATGAAGCGACTCTCAGTTCTGGAGATGTTGTTCATGTGTTCACGTCCTCATTTAGGGAGATGACAGATGCTAAAATCACCGCGAGCGTCACGCACACTTCAGTATCCTTAAATGTGTAATAAATGAAGCCGCGCTTCTGCGCGAACATGCAGGATTCATATTTAAATATACATTTCCTGCTTAATATTTACAGATATTAGTCCATATCCCGATTTGATGTAAGTGCAATTACCTACTTTTGATTAATTCATAAAAAATTTGACAAATTCCGTGACATGCCGCTTAAACTGTTTTGTTTTGTTATTAGTTTAAGTTTATTTGCTATTGACTGTTCAAATCCAGAGTTTCGTGCATTGTGTGTGTGTGTGTGTGTGAGAGAGAGAGAGAGAGAGAGAGAGAGATGGTCGAACAGTGGAGTCAGCTGTCTTAATCAGCCGTGGCTTGTGTACTGCTAAAACATATGAGCTTCATCACTGTGTCTGTCATACCACTCTGATCCTCTTTCGGGGTTGAATTGATGATAAAAAAAAGTTGAAGCTCGCGATTATGCAAATGGGTGTTACATTTCCAACGAGTGCTTGCAGTATTCGGCCAATCACAATGCACTGGGTCAGTTGGCCAATAAGAGCAGAATTTGCTTGTCGGAAGGAGGGACTCACCACTGACAGAAATAGTCATCTCTTGTCCCTTTTGCATTTAAATCTTTATTACAAGCAATCTCGCGGATCTTGATTTTCTGCCTTCACAAGTGCATCTATTATGTTAATTGCACATTTTCTTGTTTCAAGGTAACCCTAGCCAAAAAGCCACGTGTTGACTGTGAAACACGGTAGACTTTATTTGTATCAATTTACTGTGAAATTCTTAAATTTCCATGTTGATCCATGTTCATTTTTACATCGAACAATGCGCTGGCACTTTAATTCAGCACGTGCAGCACAGCAAAAATAGACTGAATCACTGCACAGCTGCAGACAGAACATTATTTAGATCCTGGTTCCAGTGGTGGAAACACATTAGGGCCTTTCGAATCGCTATGTTTCTATGTTTAGTGAAATAAGTTGCTATCAATCAATATTCCCGTGTAAAAATGTACAAATGTTTATATATATATATATATATATAATATACATACCGGACCGTTAAGCAGTATTGGTAAGAGTAGTTATACCGTTAAAACCTTAATGATACCCATCCCTAGGAGCTTCGGAAGGATAAAAGGAGAAGTGATGACAGTACAAGACAAAGGAGGACCAGGCCTGTGCACGACAGTCATCCGCGATGGGCTGTCCCACTATTTTGTGTTCCCAACCTACCCACATTGAAACACATGCCCTCCTAAAATGCCTTGTTTAAACACGCCCCCACAAGTCTATGTCACAATGTGGGAAGATTTGCATACCACCCAAATGTTCATGCAAAGAAAGAAACCATAACTTTGATTCTCGCTTTAGCATTGTGGCTGCCACCGTGTTGTGGAGACAGATGCTGTGTGTTTCATTGTGAAAGCGAAACTACTTTGTTTGGTCTTCCAAAAGAGGACACAACTAAAAATCAGCGGTTAAGTTGTATTTACAACACTGTTCCAGAACAGTTCAACCCAAATATTCAGATGCGTGCAACGCATTTTATGGAGGACTGTTTCCTGAACCTGGGAGAGTAGAATACAATGCTAGCTGTTCTGATTTGCGCTTGAGAAAGAAGCGTTTGTAGGGTTGGGTACCAAAGCACAGTATAAGTCATTATAATCCGTAATTATGTCCACACTTGATGTAATGGGTTTTATTGTTTTTGTCCTGTCGCGCTGGTTTTCTGACCAAAACACGCCTTCACAGTATGTTAAGGAGTGTAACATTTCCATCACAAGTTTGAGGTATTCGGCCAATCTCAACTCACTGGATATCTGGCCAATCAGAGCACACCTTGCTTTTCAGACCAATGAGATTTGTAAATAATTATGCATTCCAGGAAGCCTAGGAATAGAGGAGAAACAATAATGTACAGTATGTGGAACATAATGTGTTTTTTAAACCTTAAACTGCATATAGCGATTTCATTACAGCAAATACACAAACATCATTAGCAACATCACATGACCTCTAAAATATTTTATTAAAGTGAGACGTCACTGTAAGTTCAAATATGGGCTCAACAATCAAAATGCGGTGCTAATTTTACAATGCAATTGTCAGCAAGTACTGTGTTTATATTTAATAACAATTGCTATGTGCCATTTATGTGACATACATTCATGCATTTAAAAAATATATATAATAACATCCTATAGTGAAACTCCAGAGCAACACAATAATTGGTCCTTTGCAAAAAGTTGCATCTATGGAAAACCTCAAAGAAATCTTTTCTTAGAGTGGACATAACTCCAGCCTTGTTACACATGCCGTTCACCTGAGACTTCAGCTGCTAAACGAGTTTATCCTCACTAATATATCCTCACCACATAGCCAAATAATCCAAGTGATTACTCGGGATGACTAGCAACGGAAAAGCGCTTTAGGCTGGATATCATTAGACCGTATGTTGACACTACACATAACGTTACTCAAGACAAAAGTACAAGTAAAATAAACATAAGACTAAATTAAGTGTAGAGCATGTGGTTTCCAGGTGGGAAAAAAAATCCCGAAAATATTAAAAGTAGGCTGTGTGGTAGCTATGTGGTCAAACTGAGCTATTTGAATACGAGTCCTGGGGGATGTGAAGTTAGCGGATCAGATGGACTACAAAATGTACCTTGATACAATCGTTAGTGAGTGTATTTTTGTATTTATCAGGTTTACTCACCCAAATGTGTTTTTCAGAAGCAAACTACGGCTGTTTCCTAAAAAACGTTAGTTCGAGTGACACTCTCCCCGTATCCACAACTGGCAATAATGCAAAAAAAAGCCCACCACACAGAGATTATTGACTGTCCTTTAAAGTGCAATAAATACGCTCATACTCGTTTAAAGAAGTACCTCGCGTCTGTCCCAACCCCCATCCATTACTTTATCCACGTCTGTCCTCTCTCTGAACGTGCCCGCGCGGCGCGCTCTCTGCAGTTCGCAGGGAGACTGTAACTTTCTCCGTGCTGCAGTTTTTTCATCCCATGCTACATTTTCGTGTTATTGCTGCCGGAATGAAAGGGACTGTTATGCAAGGACAATAATTTGTTCATTAAATTAATCCATTGTGTGTGTACACATATAAATATGTAGCCTAGTTGACAACTTTTAGGTTAACAATGTAAAATAAAAATAGCAAATTAAATAAAATTGTAAAAATATAATTTACAAAAATCGAGCGATTTTTTTTTTTTATTTCATATTATTTTGTAAAAAAAAAAAAAAAAAAGTTATGTTGGAAAGTGTAGGCTATGTATCTGGTCATTATCTCTAGTTTTTAATCATTTTAAATTGCGTTTTCACTAAATTGCTCTGTGATGTGATTTTTTCTATTAATTTTGATGTAAACTGAAGTACATGAAGTATAGTATGTCACACTAATTTGCATTTAATATATATTGTCCTTACATTTTCCTACTTTTTGTCTGTCATGGAAAATTTATAAATGTGAAGTATGTGAATATGGGATTTATTGCTTTCTTATGAGACTGAAGAACTGACAACTAGGTTTGATGTGTCACTGTACACCCAAATTATGCAACCTCCATCTGTTTCACTCGCATACAATATCCAAACCAACAAAAGCCCCATTCATCTCAGAGCTCTTGGTCAGCCAGATGATATTGAATAATGAACCTCAATGGGAGTCTGGGGATCACAAGGATCACACTGCTTTCCATCGTCAGAATCCTGAATGAGTTTGTTCAATCCGCTTATTCTTTTCAGTAGACTGTATATGAATAATGCTTAGCACAGAGATGGCCAATTTTTGTATGCATGCATTTAACAAGCTTAAGAGAAAATACAATTCTTCACAAGGAAGACTGAGCAGCCTGAACGAACTGAGGGATAAATGTCGGCCATCACAGACTTGTTTTGTCCTGTTGAAATAATCCATTGCCACCTGGATGTATGGTGAACATGACTGGGTAACACTTAACTACAAGTTACCAGTCAAAGACATGTCTAAACACACCACTGGCCCTAATGAACCACATGGAACAGCTGGAAGCCTGGAAAATTTACTCATCCTTATCTACCCTTTAATTTTCAGGAATGAAAACAAAGCTTCCTCACTTGAAATAGTTGGGTAAAAAAAAAAAATCTATAGTTTTTACTAGTTTTACTGTAGCACCTAACTATTGTTGGGTTATTTTAACCCAATGGATTGTGTAGTAAATTAGTAACCCAATGCGTTGGGTTATAAAATAAGTAATTTGTTGGGCCAAAATGTTGCTTTCACCATCTGGGTAGTAGTAGTATTAGTAAAAGTAGTAGTAGTAAAATTATTGCTATGTAAATAAATAATAATATATATCATACACATATTTTGAGAACACTTTATTTCTATGCATTTAAAGCTGCAAAAACTTCAATTAAATTAAATAACTGCAAGAAATTGTCTTTTTAATCACTTTCTTATCACATTAGATTATTTGCAATTGTTTCAGTTTACAAAATAAAAATAAATTCACCAATAAACAAACAAACAGAATAAAGCTAGTACAGAGAGTGAAATTGCAGCTGAAAAACTTGGGGTATGCAATGTTCAAAATGTAAAATAGTCTAAACCACGTATCAACTGCTTGTAAAAAGACAGTCTTGTTTCAGTGCCATTTCACCCCAACACAATGAAGGATGGATTTTTATCCCAAAACTGCAGGACATGAGGTTATCAACTTTGTTGTTTCTCCTCCTCCTCCAAATACAGAATGAAATTTGTTTCAACCTTTAAACAGAAATTTAAAAGGGTAACTATGCATACATAGGATCAAATAATACCCAAAAATTTATTATCATACAGTCATGGCCAAAAATATCAGCACCCTTAGTAAATATGATCAAAGAAGGCTGTAAAAATGTATCTGCATTGTTAATCCTTTTGATCTTTTATTAAAAAAAAAATCACAAAATTCGTGAATTCTTTCATTGGATAATAATTTAAAATGGGGAGAAATATTATTATGAAATAAATGTTTTTCTCTAATACACATTGGCCACAATTAATGGCACCCTTATATTCAATACTTTTTGAAACCTTCATTTGACAGTTTACATTTCTAAATGAGAAATAACATTTCTTCTATAATGCCAAATGTAATCCAGTGCGTATTCTGCTGCTCAGATGCTGGTCTAAAATATGACTGCTATGTTCATTATTTTTTTACTTTCAGTGCATACTTTGGCACATGTCACTTGACTTTATATTATGTGCCTACCATATTTAAGTAGTACTATAGTAATATATATGATATATATATTTAATTATATATATGGCGGACAAGATATGCCATATTGCGTTCATAATCACAGATGAATCACATTCAATTATGAACGTGATATTGCATAGCTTTTCTGCGAACTACGGCTCTGTGTATTAAATGCCGCTCCATCTGAACCCACATGATGGAGATTTACTACTAATAACATAACTAGCTTTACTGACGAGATGTGCATTGACAGTTACATGTGATTTATTGTTCAGCCATACTTTACTAGTCTACTGGGGGACTGACATTGATTGGGGATCTGAGGGGATCTGAGGGTGGTTATATATTGCAGCAGTCCCCAACCGCCAGGCTGCGGACCGTTACCGGTCCATGTGTCATTTGGTGCCGGGCCGCACAAGAAATAATAAACAACTTACATTAAAGCTGTAGTCTGTAACTTTTGGCGCTCGCGTCTGGCAGAAGAACATTGTAGCCGGAGCTACATCTCTCTGTTTATAACTATGGCGAGTCACGCAGGAACTGTACTGCTCTGCAGCATTGCCAACCCCAACCAGACTAAAATAGTCCAAATATAAACACTTATTATAGATGTCCTGTAGTGATTCTGGATAAAACAAAAACATGGTTTGGAAAATGTATTCATGATGTACTCGCTCATTATATATTTTTTTATGGGAGTAGACTGGACATAAGCAACACACTTCGGGTGTAAATAAGCCCATTCACACATGCAGACTTTTCCGGATAATTACAGAAATTCACTAAATTGGTCAGCTCCCGACAGCATCAGGTGTTTTACCAATGGTGAGTATAATTATTTATATATTTATTTCAATTAATGTAATCAATTAGATTCTAATCGATTAGATAGGCTATAATAGTCTATTATAAAGCTGGTTGGTTTGTATCGCTGACATAATATGTAAATGATACGCGTATGGCCTGTGAGTCTTGCACTTGGACCATAGTGCAGCCAAGTGAAAAAAAAGGCTGAGAAACACTGCTCTAAACAGCAGCTTGAAATCATAGAAACCCCATACTAGCGTCGCCGAGGAGGATGTGTGTGATGAAGCACACGGCCGACCCTGACTGAGGCAACAACAAGCTGCAGGTAGCTGCCTTCGGATGATGTCTCTGTAACAAAAGCAGTTGCATGAATGCTAAAGTTTGAAACAAAAATCAACAAAAATACTGACAGCATATACCCCTTCATGTTAGGGTTAGGGGGCAGAGAGGATGTTATTCATGTTGTTGGCACAATGTTATTAAGACGATGCTAATAAAGTTGCATACTAATACACAGTTAATGTTTATTATTATATTTATAATATACCACAGTTTTTATGGCAGTCGTATCATTTTATTTGCTGTATTTTATCCGTCACACCTTAAAGTCTAGTCCGTGAAAATATTGTCTGATATTAAACCGGTCCTTGTTGCTAAAAAAGGTTGGGGACCGCTGCCCTAGGGGAAGTAGAGTGAAGTTCCCTTAAAGGGGAACATCTCAGGTTGCACATATAACCATGGTTCCCGAGAGGGAACTAGATGCTGTGTCCCTTCACCATTGACTTCGGCCTGCCTTTTTATGTCTCCTTCAGACAGCTAAGTTGGTGATGTATTCAGCATGTGCCCTTTTATTCTTTCGGGCACCCGCATATAATGTCACAGGCCACGTTAACCATAGGATTGGCTTTGTTTCACACATGCTCAGACAACGGTCATGCTAGCTGCATTCCCCGATATGTCCCATAGGGGAGGCATCATCTCGTTGCCTCTTGGTTAACCATGGTTACATGTGTAAGCTGAGATGTTTAGCTCTAGTGTATTATCTTTTTTTTTATCCATTAAAGTGATTTTTTTTTTTACTTTAATTGAACACTTGACCTTGGCTTTTATTATATTAAGCTTCTTTTTCTTCTTTTTTTTTAATACAATTGCAGTAGTGTTTTATTAAAACACTTGTCTTTTAATTAAATAAACCAGCTGTAATTGTCTACACTTATGGCATTGAAATACATGTTGTGCAATGGTTTAAAATACACTTTAAACTGACACGGTCTCATAGGGAATACAGTAGTTATGAGTTTGAGGCTATAAAAATATTTTTTAATATTAAACTAAACAAATTTACTTCTGACAAGAAAGGTTAACAGTGCAATAATACTGAAAATATTTTAAAAAGCCTTTTTTTTTTTTTTACAACAATTTCAATACAGACACATTTAGACATCAACACTCACCATACAAACCTCAACAACAGTGACAAAATAAGCTACTAAAGTTCAGCCGTAGTGCATGCTAGGAGCCATGGATGAGTTTTTGGTACACCCAGAATGCACTGTAGCATGAAGCGTTTTGTTGTCATTGGTGAGATTCATTTGGTGATTCAGTAAGTCATTGTTTGTTTGACTGATAGAGAAGCTTAAAACTTGTTGTTCAGCATGTTTTTTAAATTCTTCAACTGATAAGAGTTCCATAATTTTCCTGCAGGTAATGCTACAGTACCACAAGTTCAGTAATAGAAAGGTTAGATAGACTATTAACACTATATCTAACAATCAGTGACTACGTTTCAGATGTGATCAATGAACCAAACCACTTTATGATGCTTATAGCACCAAAAAATAGCAAGCAACACGTTTTTTTAAAAACAGCATTAAATCAGACAAATAAAAGGAAAACTGAAAGACTCAAGGATCAAGAGCCCAATGTCACGTGCTGTGATACAGGAACGAGAAGAGATCCAAGTGCAGGTATGATTCTTTATTAAGGGTAATCCAAACGGGTAAACAAGACAGGCAGGGTCAAAACCAGAAGATACAAAACATAAACAAGACACGAACACAAGGCAAGGCAAGGCAAGGCAAAAATGACAGACATGAAATAACTTTTACATTAAACAAGGACTCCGTAACAAAGACAGAAACAAACCAGGTATTTATAGACAGGTGCAAACGATGTAAGTGGAAACAGCTGAAAACAATGAACAGTGACGATAAGGGGAAGTGAGACCTCTAGTGGATGCCCAGGGATACACAGACCAGACACTGTGACATTACCCCGCCTCTAAGGAGCAGCTTCCAGATGCTCCTCAGACACAAAAAACAAACCAAAAAGACCAGGAGGACAGGTGGAGGCTCAGGGGGAGGGACGGAGGGCCAGAAAAGAAAACTTGGGGAACAGACACCAGAAGTGTAAACACAAAACAGGGAGACCAGGAGGGAGGAGGATCGGAGGAGGTTGGGGGGGGGGGGGGGTTGAGGGCCAGACTAACTGAGGGGAACAGACAGAAACAAAACAGAAACCAAGAACACAAAACAGAAGTCCAAGAAGGGCATGTTGAGGCGCCCACCAGGGCGGAGCAGAGGACCACCACAGCCGTGTGGTCAGGGCGGAGCAGAAGACCACCACAGCCGTGTGGTCAGGGCGGAGCAGAAGACCACCACGTCCTCGTGGTCGCTGCCAGAGTCCCCCAGGGCTGAGCGGATGACCACCACGTCCTCGTGGTCGCCGCCAGAGTCCCTCAGGGCAGAGCGGATGACCACCACGTCCTCGTGGTCGACGTCGGAGTCCCCCAGGACAGAGCAGCAGACCACCCAGTGACTCGACTTGTCTCTGGAGGGTCATCAGTGACTGGCCCTGGCTCTGGAGGGTCATCTGTGACTGGCCCTGGCTCTGGAGGGTCCACAAACACCTGACTCCACTCCGGAGGGTCTGCCGGTACCTGACTCGACTCCGGAGAGTCCGCCGGAACCTGACTCGACTCCGGAGAGTCCGCCGGAACCTGACTCGACTCTGGAGAGTTCACGGGAACATGCCTAGACTCTGGACTGTCTGTGGAGACCTGAGGCGCCTCGGCTTCGGGCACTGCCTCTGGAACGGTCTCAGGCACCGCCTCTGTCACGGCATCGGGAGCAGCCTGGGGCACTGCATCGGGAACGGCCTCGGGCACCACCTCGGCCTCCGGAACAGCATCGGGCACCGCCTCGGCCTCTGGAACAGCATCGGGCACCGCCTCGGCATCGGGCACCACCTCGGCCTCCGGAACAGCATCGGGCACTACCTCGGCCTCCGGAACAGCATCGGGCACTACCTCGGCCTCTGGAACAGCATCGGGCACTGCCTCGGCCTCCGGAACAGCATCGGTCACTGCCTCGGCCTCCTGAACAGCATCGGGCACGGCCTCGGCATTGGGCACCACCTCGGCCTCCGGAACAGCATCGGGCACGGTCTCGGCATCGGGCACCACCTCGGCCTCCGGAACAGCATCGGGCACCGCCTCGGCATCGGGCACCACCTCAGCCTCCGGAACAGCATAGGGCACCGGCTCGACCTCCGGAACAGCATCGGGCACCACCTCAGCCTCCGGAACAGCATCGGGCACCACCTCGACCTCCGGAACAGCATTGGGCACTGCCTCGGCATCGGGCACCACCTCGGCCTCCGGAACAGCATCGGGCACCGCCTCGACCTCCGGAACAGCATTGGGCACCGCCTCGGCATCGGGCACCACCTCGGCCTCTGGAACAGCATCGGGCACGGTCTCGGCATCGGGCACCACCTCGGCCTCTGGAACAGCATCGGGCACCGCCTCGGCATCGGGCACCACCTCAGCCTCCGGAACAGCATCGGGCACCGCCTCGACCTCCGGAACAGCATCGGGCACCACCTCAGCCTCCGGAACAGCATCGGGCACCGCCTCGACCTCCGGAACAGCATTGGGCACCGCCTCGGCATCGGGCACCACCTCGGCCTCTGGAACAGCCTCGGGCACCACCTCGGGCACCACCTCAGGGACAGCAGCGGCCCGCTCGGGAACGTCCCCCTGGACGGCAGCGGCCCGCTGGGGAACGTTCTCCAGGCCTTGAGGAACGGTAGACGCCTGTCTCCTCGTCCTCCGCCCTCTATGACGGTGAGTCGGTGGCACCTTGACTGGCGACTCAGGCGTTGAGTTGGCCATCTTGTGCTGTGGCACTGGGTTGGCGGCCATCTTGTGCTGTGGCTCTAAGCTGGCGCCCATCTTGTGCTGTGGGGCTAGGCTGGCGGCCATCTTGGGCTGTGGCGCTAGGCTAGCGGCCATCTTGGGTTGTGGCGCTGGACTGGCGGGCATCTTGTACTGTGGCGCTGGACCGGTGGCCAATTTGGGCATTGGCGCTGGGTTAGCGGCCCTCTTGTGCTGTGGCGCTGGGCTGACAGTTATCTTGTGCTGTGGTGCTGGATTGGCGGCCATCTTAGGTTGTGGCGCTGGCTCAGCAGCTTTGACGTGAACAGTCTTGGGAACTTCTAGGATCTGTGACAGAATGGAGAAATACTCTAAGAATGAGTCAGCGGCCATCTTGAACGTCGGTGCTGAGCTGGTGGCCATCGGGTACTGTGGTGTGAGGGTGGCTTCCATCTTGCCTATTGGTGCGGGGTTGGTGGCCATGCACCGCAGCGGCGCTGGGTTGGCGGCCATTTTGTGCTGTGGCGCGGGGCTGGCGGCCATCTTGTGTTGTGGTACTGGGCTGGCGACCACTTGGTGCTGTGATGCTGGGCTGGCGGCCATCTTGGGTTGTGGCGCTGTGCTGGCGTCCATCCGGCCTCTTGGCGCGGATCTAGCAGCCATCATGGGCAGTGGCACCACCATGGCGAGCGTGCGCTTCTTCTCACCTCTCCGTCCGCCATGGTGAGACGGTGGCTCTGACCCATTCCACAGGAGCCCCGGATCAACAGTGAACAGTGACGATAAGGGGAAGTGAGACCTCTAGTGGACGCCCAGGGATACACAGACCAGACACTGTGACACCCAGGCAAACACAGTTCACCAAAATGGTCACTTCAAATAAACATATTTTCAATTAAAAAAGAAAAGTGAAAAGGTAATGCTGTTTTTGGAGTTGTTACATCATCTTCTGCTGAGATATTAAGAGATTTAAATTAACTTATTTGGAGTTTATATGTTACAATGGCTGACATAAGATTGCCAATATTATGTATTATGTGCAGTAGAAATGTATTAAACGGGAATGAAGAAGTTGTCAACTGAAATGTTTGAAATAAAATAATTATTTACAAGCCAGCCAAGTGAAGAACACTATGCATGAGAGGGTTCACCACGACGTGCAAACAAGGCCAGATTAGACTTTGCCAAAAAACATCTATAAAAGCCAGACCACTTCTGGAGAAGGATCCTTTGGAAGAATGAAATTAAGATCAACCTGTACCAGAATGATGGGAAGAAACAATTATGGAGAAGACTTGGAACAGCTCATGATCCAAAGCATACAACATCATCTGTGAAACATGGTGGAACAGTGTGGCCTGAGCATGCATGGCTTCCAGTGGCACTGGGTTACTGGTGCTTAGTGATGATGTGACAGAAGACAGAAAAAGCTGGATGAATTATGAATTATACTGAAGTGTATAGGTATATACTCTCTGCCCAGATTCAGTCAAATGAAGTGAAAATGATTGGATGCTTTTGCAGTTTGTTTTTTGTCATCGTCCATTTCTATGAAGCGAAAAATAGAATATTCTGCAATGGCCAAGTCAATCTCCTGATCTCAGCCCGATTGAGCATGCATTTCACTTGTTAAAGACAAAACTAAAGGCAGAAAGACCCACTAACAAACAACAACTGAAGTCAGCTGCTGTAAATGCCTGGCAAAGCATTGCAAAGGAAGAAACCCAGTTTGATGTTCATGAGGCAGTGATTGCGTGCAAAGGATTCTCAACAAAATATTAAAAAAGTAACATTTTATTTATCATTATATTTATTTGTCCAATTACATTTGAGTATAAAAATGGTTGTAATTCCTAAGCATTTTATGTTATATTTTTGTTCAACCCCTTGAATTAAAGCTTAAAGTCTGCACTTCAATTTTATCTTGATTGTTTCATTTTAATTATATTCTGGTGGTATACCGAGTCAAAATTATGAAAATTGCCTCAGTGTCCAAACAACTGCATGAGAGGTGTTTGCCAAATGTTTATAAATAAAATACAGTGTGTGGCATTTAGAAGTCACATGACCAGGAAGTGAAATAGACTTAAATTATATATATATATATATATATATATATATATATATATATATATATATATATATATATATATATATATATATATATATATATATATATATATATATATATATATATATTAATATCAACACAGACAAATTGTCAAAACTAGCTGTATGCACCATGCCTGACAAATGTTGGTGAGGATATTGCTGGGGGTGTGGCAACACTGGGTCACAAGACCAGGAAAATAGATTTAAATATAACGAATGAAGCAAGATTTCTAGAAACAGCTTTGTCTACCATGTGTGAGTAATGAAGATATTATCGGGGTGTGGCAACGCTGGGAAGTTAAATAGACAAACAAATAATATAAAACAAATATTTAAAAAAAATCAACAAGGACAAACTGTTAAAACTGCCTGCATGTACCATGCGTGACAAAAGTTTTAAAGCTATTATATAGGGTGTGCAAACACTGGGTCACATGACTAAGAAGTTTAATGTATTTAATGTTTTAAAAATTGCTGTAAATTCAAAGTGAATTCCTAGAAACAACTTTATGTACCATGTGTGGAAATCTTTGTGAAGATATTATAGGACCAGTTGGTTAAATAGAGTTTATATGACAATATGTTATGGAGGCAGGGACGGACTGGGACTAAAAAATGACTTTGACTCTGACTTTGACTAAACCCGGCCCAAAGCAATCGTCGCACGGAAACTCACCAATAGTCTGTCTGTGCCATCTTTGTGTACTGTTTATTTAAACACTCAACTTAAACACTCTCTGTACTGTCAGGTATTTTGTCTTCTTCTGAGGGTGGTTTGACAAAAAAAAAAAAACTTTAGGATGTGACTATCTGACTTGGGGTGCTTAAAGTAATTTAAAGTTGAGCTGGAATGAGCGTCTTTCTCTGCTCTTGGTCTAAGCTCAACCTGAATAAACAAATGATGAAATGGATAAAAAAAAAAAAAAAAAAGGTTTTATTGCAAAATAGCATGGAATAGATTATATAATATGCTGTTATAACAGCATATTATACAATCTATTCCATGCTGTCTTAAAATTAATTTATTACTTAATAATTGTGACGAGTGGGGCGGGGCCGAGAGACGTGGGAACGAGGAGTGAGGCCAGGTGTAGTGATTGGAGATGAGCTACACCTGCGACCCACCACCTGTCTCGAGTCCCACGTAGGAGATTGAAGGATATAAAACTGGAGCGACGACCGTGAAGGACGAGAGAGGACCAGGCCTGGGTCTTATTTTATGTGTTTGCTTTTTATTTATGCGCACCAGTCGTTCGTGAGGGACTGGTGCGCTGTTTTGTGTTTATTTTGAATTATTAAAGTTTCGTTTTGAGGCCGGTTCCCGCCTCCTTCCTCCCGATGAATATGGAGTTAATATTATTACAATAATCTTTAATTAATTTATGCATTTTCCAGAATAAATAAATGAACGGGTATAGCGTATTTTCCGGACTATAAGTCACACTTTTTTTCATAGTTTGGCTGGTCCTGCGACTTATAGTTAGGTGCGACTTATCAAAATTAATTTTTATAGTCTACCACTGAAAAAATAGAGCGCCCTCTCGTGGACGGTAATGTTTTCTCTTGGTTCTTGGTTCTAAATAAATGCGACTTACAATCCAGTGCAATTTATATGTTTTTTTTCCTCGTCAAGACGTATTTTTGGACTGATGCAACTTATACTTAGGTGCGACTTAGAGTCTGAAAAATAAAAATACTTGGCCTGGATCTGCCTGTGGAACCAGCTCTTCTTTCTGTCCATCATCATCATCACTGGTGGCATGTTGCTGCAGCTGTCTGGTTCACTTCTTCACTGCTGCTAATATTTAACTGTGAGGTGCTGCTGCTGGAAAATATTTCTATATATTTGAGTTAGTTTGCGACATTTAGCTGCTTCAGTATCTAAATTCCGCAATTTTTTTCTCTCCTTCTCACCCCCACCCTTTCTTTCAGTTTTTTTTTTTTGGCGTCACTTTGACAGCGAATAACTTTACATCTGAGGCGTTTAAAGACTCCATTTGTCCATTATTTATTTCTAAAGATACACGACAATGTATAAAGGGCTCCATTACCTTTTATGTTACATAATGGCCCCGTAGAAACAGTTTTTGTAAAAAATAGGCTAACGATTGCGTCATAACCACTCGACTCTATGTCGCATTACCGTACAGACAGGAGGAGAAGCTCGCAGGCAATTAACTTAATATGGCGTACTGGCGTTACATTTTAAAATACTATACAAAATAATTAATCAGAATACTTACTCCTGCTCACTCACGCCAAAGAACTCCCCGCTCAAGCTCACCATCTCTGCAAGATTAACGATGGCAGTTTGCACGCACAGCCACTAGAAGATTTACATCTGTCAGACAGGTTGCTGACGTCGTCAAGCTTCGTTTGAGTCTGCGCGTCAGACTTCACTTGTCTCAGTTGAGTTCCAATGGGGTCGCTGTGTCCATTTCTTTTACTGTCTATGCTGGCATCCAACTTAAAGGTGCCAGTCCGCCCCTGGTTGGAGGTGTCTTTTACACATGCTGTGACATCATCAATGCTATTTTCTAAAGAAATTATGTTATAACAATTTAATAGTTACTACTGAATAAGTCATTTATGTCATCGTCATTTATTTGAAATCACACTTTTGTACTAGCTAGGCCTACTCCACGTGCTACACATAAATTAATTAGGCTATCCTTTCACATTGTTTTTTCAACGTTTTTTTTATGACAAATCTTTTATTAGTAATGCACTTTTGAGATATTCCCCAATGTTTGTCCGCGAATGTCTGAGGAGTATCCAATATAAAAACAACTTTACCGCAATGGAAAAACAGCAATATTACTCTGTCGGGGCTTAAAGAAACTCTCTAAGAAAAAAAGAGGCAGTTATCTTATTTTAGCACGTGACTAATAACTGTGGGACTTGGTTATGTGACTAGTAGGTATTGACATCTAGTGGATGTTTTATGTAATGGCACAATTTTCATACAATATGGAACAAGTGCACATTTTGTTTACCAGAAAGGAACAGTTTAACAAAAAAATATATAATAAAATTAATAAATAATGATAATAAATTATTAACCCTGCAAACTTGCTTGTTTTTTCATTGGTACTGATTTGAACAGACTTAGCCTTACATCACTTGCTGAGAAATGGATCCTCTGCAATGGATAAGTGTCTTCAAATTAAAATTTCAAACTATTCCTTTAATTGAGTTGCTTGTAATTTAAAAGATATTTTGTTTCTTTGATATTTTGTTGATCCTGTGCTCTTTTCTATTTGGCATGCTAAACTATCCATCAAGAAATTAGCAAAACTGAAAAAAAGTGTTTTCTAATTTTTTCTTTATTTACACAGTGTATCGAATATAATTTTCAGGTTCAAATTATTGGTATAGTAACTGATTATACAATAGGATTGTAATTTACAGAATATTGAATTTGAGAAAATTCATTTAGAAGTGTCTGTGGTGCTTGTGAATGTAAAAATAATAATAAAAAATAACCATATTTGTTTGTCAGTGGGCTAAGAGCCAGTTCTTATGAATGACAGATTATATATTAGTTTAAAAAAAAAAAAAGCAAACTCATCAGTGTCATTTTCATTTATTAACCTTTATTACCTTTATCACAATCATCATCATTATCAATTTTTTGAGAGTACAGGTCAATACAATACACAGTTCAGATTTTTCATAAAGGAAATCAGTTTTAACTGCTTCAATATGAGGTACTAGTCAGACTCCTCTCTTCTTGTAATATACAAGGACGGAGTATATTTTTCACAAATGACCTTGTCAGTTCTACCCTTTCTGAATCACCATTAGCGTTTTGCATTTAAGGTAGAGGGACATGCATAATTTCAACAAATCCCCTAACAGCACACCACATCTAAAACCAAACTAGTAAAAAAATATAATTGTTAAAAAAAAAAGTAAGCAAAGGTCATCTAAACCTGCCCTAAGTGGTCAAGACAGCAATACTAGTATATAAAGTCATTGAGGGCAACTTTGGTGTCATTTGTGATCATACCCTCAAAACATGAACATAGCTAAAAATTAACTTCCAGTGCTTAAAATGATACCACACAACCCCATGAGACTTTGTAACCCAATATGATGCACCCCTTTGAGTGGAAAGCACTCCCAACAGATCAAATGTAATGGAAACTATTAGGTAGAAGAGGGCAGGACAAGGAAAAGCAAGGGGCTGGGCTGGATTCATTCACCAGGGTCTCCACATGGAGGGATCTGCTCCTGGAAAGAAAGGGGGAAGGGCTGATTGTGCTGGAGACTGAGGGGAAGAAGACCTGGGGGGAGAGGACTGTTCATGGGGTCTCTCTCTAATCGGTGGGACTCTGGGAGAGTGAGGAGGGCTGGAGGGTGGGGAAGGAGTTGGAGGGGTGTGCAGGTGGAGAGGGTGGGGATGTAAAGAGGACAAATTTAGAGGGGATTGGGTCGGGGATAGAGGAAGAGGGCCGGGAGTGCCAACAGAACTCGTGCTTCCGGCTTCGGTGCTGATATGGGGAAGAGATTTCAGCAAGTGGTTTAGCAGACGAGCGCCCAGAGTCTTGTCCATCCCAGGGCAGCTCAGGAGCAGGTTGTGCACCTCATGCATGCACTGAATATAGCCAGTACTGTATCTTTGTCGAGACTCAAAGCCAGTGCCTGGACTGAGGCTACCACCTAAAAAAATATATAGATATATAATTTACACATATAGAACCATGGGAGTGTTTGACCTCATGTAAACAATCATAAATGTACAGTTAAAGATCAGAAGGGTTTGTTTGTATGTTTTAGATAATATTAACCTCAAATATCTGTGAAAAGATATGGTTTTAACATAGTCTAACCTGAACCTCTTTGAAGGCTCTCCATGTGCTGAACTGTTATCTCCAGAACATCTGCCTTCTCTAATTTAGATTGCTGTGGGGAAAGTAAAAGTTAGAGAAAAAATACAATATACAATTATTTTTTTATTATTTATTTTAATAGAATATAAACAAAAATCAATGTATTACATGAATTATATTTGTGCAAGGAGATCTATAAAGAATGTTTCTATATGTTATTGTTTATTTAGGTCACTTACATCCAAATTGTAGGCATCCACCATAATACCCTTTAGTTGCTCAAGGCTCGAATTAATCCTCTCTCTGCGTCTCTTCTCTATCAAGGGTTTCCGCAGCTAAAATGATGAACAAGCATGTTTTAGGTTGTATGAAATATTCATTAGACATCCTTTAAGGGATTTATAAGTACAAATTTGACAATACAAGACTTACAGCACATGTGCCAGTTTTGTAAGGTGTATGTCTGAAGTGTGAAATATCAATTGGACATCCCAAATAAGTAAACCGCATGCGAGTATTCAACATAAACTGTAATGCCTTGACTAAAGTTAATTCGAGTGTCAAGTATTTTTAAATATTTGATTCAATATTTAATCACTGACAAATTTACAACAGTATACTTGACATCAACAGATTTGAGCACAAGTTGAGGCAACAACAAAAAACATACTAACTGCAATCTCTTTTCACTCATTTTCAATATGCATAAGGAACTAAATCTAAAACTAAGATACTAGGTATACTGTGAAAAACAATATTGAAATTAGCAAATCAACTAAATAGATTTATGTAACAGAGTTCTTTCTGGAAGTTTAGTTAAGTTTTTGTTTAGATATTGTCAATAGCCATAAGTTACACTAACAGCAATATGCAAAAGCTGTTCTGAATGATTTACTAAAAGCTGCTGTATTTTTTCTTCCTACGTTCATTTATTTTTTATCACTTAATGTATCCCGCATTGAACAAATAAATACATATTTTGCCATCGTTGCATTACATGAAAACAACATAAAATGATATTATGTCACTACCTTTCGCTCTTCTTTTGCGCTGAAATTCTTCTCCGGACCGCTGCCGTTATTAGAGGCTGTCATTTTTCTCCACTTCTAGGTCGTTTAGAAACCCTTTCGCTTTCCCACGACTGTTTATAAAAGTTGAGGTTTCGGTGGCGCAGTCTTGATAAAGCTAGAAACTAAACAGTCTCACTTAACCTCGTTTAACAAGTACTCCCCCTCAAACCTCCACCCACTGAAATTACCATGACAATGCATGGGTGCTTTTTGCTGCGCAATTTCCCACAGTCTCGGGTTTGGCCTATTAAAGAGGCCTACAACGAATCCCACGTTCCACTGCATAGTGTTGGTGCTCTGAGAAGAAGCAGCAGAGTTCAAAAGTTTGACTTTACAAGTGACTCACTGTCAGAAACAGTTACACGGATTTGACTCAGTTGAAAAATGAAAGTGGCCCTTACCTTATTTAGGAACTATCAACACTCAAAAACTGATTTTAGCACAACAAGCATGCACCTGTAGAGTTAATGATCCTGTTTATTTATGCCCTTAAACCTGGTATAGGGCATATAGGTGCGGTCATTGCGTTAAATATATATAGGCTATTCTATATATAATTCTTTTTTTTTTTTTTTTTTGGATGAATGAAACATTTTTCAGTGCGGGTATCCGCCACCACCGCAAAGACAGAGGATGTTAAAAGTTGGAGGATGGTAACGTGCAACAATGGCAAAGAAATCTTAGTTTTAAGTGTTTTCAAAGTAGGAGAACTCCTATTATCTTAGTTCCCCACCCCTTCCTCCACAGCGCGCGACCCATCCCCTCTAGCCCCATCACTATTGTTTTTTTCACCTACGGGACGGGCACACGTCACTGAAGCACGCACGATCCCCTTTTCTGCTGTTGTCCGGCAATAATGACCAACGGTCGAAGGAATAAGACAGGGTGCCAAATCACTATTGGCCATCTTAAACGCTTCAGCAACCCAGAAAAACAAACCCCTATATCGAGTTTTCGAAGAAAGACTGATTTGTTAAAATAATGGCATATGAAAGAGAAAAAAGAAGACTAATTTATAGGCAAATTATGTGACGTTATCAGCATAAAATATAAACCAGAGCCGTTGCAATAAACCAGCAAAAACGTGTCAAATTTATCATGATTATGTGTCTAAATAATTGATCATTTCCATTGCTCCGATTGTTAAAATGACTGAGAAATCTGCTCCTGTGTTTAAAGTAAAATATTTGATTTAACCTACCACTAGGGGGTGCTCAGTCTACAACAATGACATTAGAGTGCAAACCATGAATACATGAGCTGATAATGCTACCTCAAAATTGGTAGTAGGCCTCTGGTGCCTTAGAAACTCAAGAAATTCTACAAGTAGAACAGTCTATTATAGGCAAAATATATAATATTATAAAACATATAAAACCATTGTGGGCTTGTCCTAAATTGAAAACAAATGGGGGCTTGTCCTAAATTGAAAACAAATGGGGGCTTGTCCTAAATTGAAATTACATTATAACATATATATTGATTGATTGATTGAGATTTGGTATAATGTCGATTTTATTGAAGTAACGTAAAGTTTTAACTGTGTAAAATGAGCTTTCGGTATGAGCGTTGTTTTGAGAGACACGCATAAATATTGTGCATCTAAACTGTCTCATGAGTTGAGATATATCCAGCTGCAGACCCGCAGCACCAACAGATTCAGAACCGCAGCCACTGGACCGGAAGTGAGGGCCTTCTCCGGTCGATGATCAAATTTGTTACTCAAAGTGTTAAGAGTTTTTTCTACTACACCTAGGCACGGGGCTCCTTCATATTTCATCTTGTGTTAAGGGGAGTTATTTTTGTAGGATTTTCATAACAAAATGGACCTAAGAGTAAATTGTTAATTTTGTAAATATTCATGCAGGATTGTCATGACAAAATGGGCTTAAAATGGTGGGACAGACTAGACTGAATAGCAAGCAGGCAAAATTGAATTGAGGAAAAAGAAAACTCATATGTTGCATGTGTTTGTCACATTTGATGACATTCAGAAATCATATAGGGTACCTATAAAGAAAATAACATGTAAACAATTTTAAGCCTAGTTGGTGTATTTTCCACTTATTGACATCATGTCATCACTGACATCTCCCATGTCCCCAAGGCATTTGGATTCCTAAAGGGCCTGTCTGCAGTAAACATCCACTACCACAAGTGCATGAAATACACCACTGAAGCTCTGCAAAAACTTGCAAAGAACAGCTGCTCCATTTTTTAAAAGTAGCTTTTGGTTGTTTTGAACCTTTCGCTACTTTTTGAATGCACATTCAATTTTATAATGTTATGACTTGGAATACGCATTTTGTCATGAAAACAAATCACATTTTCCTTTACAGTAATGTACACATTTTTCTTTAAATTGACAAGTGCTTTTCTTTCCTTTTTCTATCTGTTTCTTGTATTATGACCACAAAATGTAATCTTGGTTTCTCATTTTGACCAATAACTTGCACTATTGTGGGGGGAGTGCAGGTAAACTTTTGCAGGGTTAATATGCAGTGTTTAACCTTTTGACTTTTCATATTGAGGTATGAAATTTAAAATGATCCCTTTTGACAAACACATTGTCTGTTGATGTGTTGACACAGCAAATTGCTTGTTCAATTTAAATGTGAATGAAATTGTTGTCTCTATCGTTTAATAAATTAAATAATAAAAAAGTGTTTTGTCATTTTTATTTAAAAATTTAAGGCAGTGGAGTTACATTTGCTTAAGTTTATTGATACAGGTAAATAAAACAAATGAAAAATCCCAGCTGACAAAACGTGATTTAGGTCAACTGAACTAGGAAATAATAGTCAAGTCAACTTAACAAATTTATTATCTTTATAAGTTGTTTAAACAAAAATTTAATTGTCAAGATAACAAAAAAATTTTGCCAGCGGGGTAACAAAGTATTTTTAGTTGATTCAACAAATTATTTTTATAGCGCATACATTTATCCGGTGAAGTCGAACTCTGATGCCAAACAACTTCCCTGTGCAAAGGATCATGGGGGCCGAGGTGTCCATCAGTTGTACCCTTCAAAATCCTTAAATCCAAAGAGCCCTGAAGTGGCCAGTTTTGAGCATTTCGGTTTGGGACAACCCTTCAATATGGCAGCCTTAATTGTTTTCACTCCGAAGTGCCCTTTGGAGGGCTATATATCCAGTTTGGAATGCTAATTTTACCCACAATCCATTGTGCTTTGACCAATGATTCAATTAAGAACTACAAACACGAATAAAAAAGTTAAAAAAACATTGGTGGATGTGTGCGAACGAATGTTAAGTAGAGAGGTTTAGATAAAAGGGTTTGAATTATTAATAATAAAAATTTGACCTATTAAAAATGTTTATTTAATGTTATTTGTGTTATATTTCATCTTCAACAACAATGTGAACTTTTTTCCATTAAAAGGATACTCCACCCAAAAATGAACATTTTGTCATTAGTAACATGTCGTTCCAAACCCGTAAATGCTTTGCTTGCCTTTGAAATACAATTTAAGATATTTTGGATAAAAACTGGGAGGCTTGCGACTGTCCCATACACTGGCAAGGTCCAGAAAAGGATCAAAGACATCGTCAGAATAGTCCATCTGCTTTCAGTGGTTCAATGCAGGCAGCTTACGCTCTTCTGTGTCAACTGCACCACAAAGATACGTTTTCTATGTGTATTTACACTTTGATTTGAAAGAAAACAGTGCATTCTTGTGGCGCGACTGACACAGAAGAGTGTAAGCTGCCTGCAATCAGCTCATATTCTCCAAAATGGCGCTACAGTGATGTGGAGAGACACAAAGGAGACAAATTGTTGAATGAATTTT
Source organism: Carassius gibelio (assembly GCF_023724105.1). Taxonomy (NCBI): domain Eukaryota; kingdom Metazoa; phylum Chordata; class Actinopteri; order Cypriniformes; family Cyprinidae; genus Carassius; species Carassius gibelio. The sequence goes on along the minus strand of NC_068377.1, from coordinate 28,402,281 downwards.
GCATACAAAAAGTACTCTGCGCAGCAATGTTCTCATTGCTCCATAATGTTACGGTTGAACCACTGATGGCAGATGGACTATTCTGACTGCATTTCATACTTTTCTGGACCTTCACAAAACAAAAATGAGACACAATTTCACAATTTCAAAGAAGATTAACTGACTGTAGCATTGTTTTTCAGATAAACAAGTATATTAACTTAGCATGTTTCTGAAATATCTGAAAACATATTATAGTATTTTTATGTTTTAGTAGAGTCAAAAACATGCATGTGGCACCTTTAAATGCATCATTTAAAAATTATCTTCAACACGGTAGGAAGTTAAATTAAATTAAACTGAGAGGATGATTGACAGGGCAATTTACAGTGACAGGATGCATGTAACTGTGCAACAGAGTGGTCCATTAGTCAAGTCACCTTTATTCATATAGCGCTTTTAACAATACAGATTCTGACAAAGAAACTGAACAGCATTAAATGGGAAAATAGTGGGTCAATAAAGCAAAAAGGCAGTTAGTTTATCAATGATTTCACTGATGTCTCTGAGATTGCCTACTCTTCTACTACACACTCAAATGTGTGCACTTTTTCTTCACTAAAAGAGTACATACTTTAAGGTCGTAGTATAAGTAGACACATTGGGATGCAGCAAGTGCGTGACACTGTGGTTGAATGTGATGCAAAAAATCCCTCCCTTTAGTATTTCCCTTGAGTCACCCCTGCTTATGGGTTAGTCGATTACTCAGCAGACATTTGTGGTTATCTACATATCTTTCAAAATGTCAATCCTTAATTTAAATAAATGCACTGCAAAACCATTTCGAGTCTGCATTTAAATTTGACTAATGTTTTAGCCCATCTGATCTCTTCTGGAAGCTGATTTTTTAGAGGGTCTAAAGAGTAGGTCAGTTTTCAGGGAAATTATCTTTCATTTTTACAGCCTTCGTTTTCATTTTGCACCACTTAATGAGCAATATCCAAAATGATTCAAGTCAATAATTTGTTATTTATGCAACGAGTTATTTTTTGATCTTCACTAATGAAAAGGTAAAAAAGCAGAAAAAAAAAGCAGTTTGTTTGGAAACAGGGCTCTAAGAGGAACATGTTTCACCATCCTTCCTTTAAATAAATAAGAAAAAAAAGCCATATGTTTTTATTTATCAATTCAATGCCTGCTTTTTGTTTCCCTTTGGCATCAGAAAAAACAAGCCACATAGATGGATAACACAACTGTAATTAAAACTCCAAAAACAGAATTAAACAAATGGTCAGTATTAATCAATTTTATTAACATATTTACACAACTTTTGTTGTACTCAGCACAAGCTGTGTGTACCAGGTCAAGCAGATGTGGTGAAGAGGGGGAAGAGTGTGGAAACAAGCAGGAAAGAGGATTTTGGTCTTTATCAAGACTTTCAAAACATTATGTGTAACAGAAAATTTCTAAGCAGGCAATGTTAAATTAAACACATATGTACAGTCTACTAATATATGAAAAAGTGACAAAATGTCACACACCTATAAAAAATGCACATGCAAAATTATAATGCACTAATACTTACAAATTTAAACATTTGAAATATGTGTACAAAAACTGCTGCAAAACTGAAAGGTTATGAATAATTATTGCAATGCAGATGATCGAACTGTCCACTGTCTTTTGCATATATTCATAAAAACATAATGATCTTAATTTGTCATACTGTTGCACATCAATGACTGAATGAGTCATCTATATACTTTATCAGAGATGTATATGATAAAAACCAAGGCTGCACAGAACATTTATTGTTGCACATTCAGTGCTTGCATGCAGTCAGCAATGTAGAAATGTAGAAGTCAAACTTCTTGTGGTTTTCTTTTGAAAAAAACCTTTGAGTCATACATGATTATTCTATGGGTACATCGCAAAAAAAATTTAATATCATGGAAAAGTTATTTATTTTTGTTATTTAATTTAAAAAAGTAAACATCCTTAAATTTTAGATTAATTGCCCACAAACTGAAATATTTCAAGAGTTTTTTTTTTTTTTTTTTTTTGATTCTGATGGTTATAACTTAGAGCTCAGGAAAATAAAAAAATTCAGCTCAACAAATTTGAATATTTTCTCAAAAATCAATCAAAAAAAGATTTACAACACAAAAATGTCCAAGATCTTCAAAGCTGGTTTTATTTATTTACTCAATACATGGTTGGAGCTCCTTTTGAAAGAATTAGTGCTTCAGTGCAGTGTGGCATAGAGGCGATCAGCCTGTGGCACTGCTGAGGGGTTATTGAAGCCCTCTGTATTGTTTGTCAGATCTTACTTATCTTCCTCTTCACAATAACCCATAGAAGTTCAGGTCAGGTGAGTTGGCTGGCCAGTCAAGCAATACCATGGTCAGCAAACCACTTGGAAGTGGTTTTAGCACTGTGGGAAGGTGCTAAAGTCCTGCTCCAAAATGAAATCAGCATCTCCATAAAGCTTGTCAGAAGATGGAAGCATAAAGTACTCCAAAATCTCCTGGTAGATAGCTGCATTGACTTTTGACTTGATAAAACACAATGGAGCAACACCAGCAGACATCACAGCACCCCGAATCATCACTGACTTCAGAAAACTTCACACTGGACTTTGGATTCTGTGCCTCTCCAGTCTTCCTCTAGACTCCAGACCTTGATTTCCTAATGAAATGCTAAATTTACTTTAATTTGAAAAGAGTACTTTGGACCACTGAGAAATTGTCCAGTTATTTTACTCCTTACCCCAGATGAAATGCTTCTGACGTTTTTTCTGGTTCAGGAGTGGCTTGGTTCTAGGAATGTGACAGCTGTAGCCCTTTTCCTGAAGACGTCTGAGTGTGGTGACTCTTGATGCTGTGCTGACTGCAGTTTTAGTCCACTCCTTGTGAAGCTCTCCCAATGTCTTGAATAGTTTTTTTCCTCACAATAATCCCAAGTCTGTGGTCATCCCTGTTGCTTGTGCATCTTTTCCTACCACATTTTTTCCTTCCAGTCAACTTTCTATGAATATATTTTGATACAGCACTCTGTGAACAGCCAACCCTTTCTGCAGTGATCTGTAAGTCATACTAAACTGTAAGTCATAACCATCAGAATGAAAACAAAATAAACTCTTGAAATATTTCAGTTTGTGTGCTAAGAATCTAGAATATAAGAACGTTTGCTTTTTAAAATTAAATTACAAAAAATGAAGAAATTTTCAATAAATTATTTTTTTTAGATGCACCTGTATCTCTCATTTTGTTTCCTTCTTACAAAAGCAGATAGCTATGTGAATGGTAATGTAAACTATGTTGACGTAAGCATGAGAGACCTAGTCTACATGAACATTCATTTTGATCTTGTGAGTTGAATAGACACCCCACTGATGCTCTCATGTTGCAGACATGAGCAGTTTTGTCCGTCTGAGCTGTGTCTGTTCAGTTACCATTTTTTGCGCAAAGCTTTGATGTCATTTTTTTTTTCCGAAACGTCTCTGTTGTGAAGTAGTATGCCATGGGGTCCAGCATTGCATTCAGGCAGGCTATCATGAGGCTATACTGGTAGGCTTTTAACAGTGAGCATGAATTTTTATAGTCAACAAATAGCACAAGGATAACATGATATGGCAGAAAACAGAACAGAAAGATGGCCAAGTTTGTTATTATCATCCTTTTAATCTTTCCGCTGTCTACTAGGTTGCTAGTCTGGACAGCTGTGCTTTTACTTATAGCTCGGATGAGCGCCCATGAGCTGGCAATCATTACAGTTAGTGGCATCCCAAACCCGACAATTAGAGTGGAAACGAGAGCAGGCTTTTGAGTCGAAATTCTAGGAAAATCACTAAAACATGTGATGTTGTTTTTATTTTCTTGATTGTTTTGCTTCTCTTGAAAGTAGATCAGTAAGCTTGTTGTGATAGTTAGGATCCAGATTCCCAGACACACGCACCATGCTTTCTTGCGGCCCTCACGGACACGAGAAGACATCGGGAAGCAGACTGCTACGCAACGGTCCAAGCTAATGCACGTGAGGAGTAAGATGCTGCTGTACATGTTACTTAGCAGTATGACACCAGCAAATTCACAGATTGTTGGACTTGGAACCCCCAACCCCCCATGGTAATAGATCCGCACAGGAAGTGTACAAACCAGAATAATATCAGCAAAGGCCAGGTGAATCATGTACACTGTGGTGTGCGAGCGTGATTTAGAGTTACGGAAGAAAACCACAAGTGCAGTCAGGTTGAGAATTAGTCCAAAAATGAAAACCACTGAATACACGGCAACAAAAACCTGGTCTTTTTCTGATTTTGGACATGTCATATTGGTAAGATTTGGCATCGCCGTTCTCAGGATTTATCTTCTTGACTAACCTTCAATGGCCTGTAATGACAAGAGAAATAAATGGTTGTGTGATGATTGTTAAAACAACAACATCATGCCTAACAATCTTTGCACCAAGAAGAGATCTTTCAATCACTGGTTCTTTGCAGATGTTCAGCAGAGTATTGCAAGAATGTAGTAGCTTGTGTGTGTGGGAAGTACAAAAGTGTCTAAGAATAAACCTTTAATCTACTCAAAGTGTTTAGAAATGAGTGTCGGGTTAAAATGTGTAATTTTAAAGGTCAAGTGACATCAACAGTCTCATAAGAGGTACAATGTACGTTTCAACTCATGCCATCCTGACACCCACACAATTGCGATCTCTATTGAAAAAAATGAGTTCTATAAAAAATAAAACTTCTGTATGTTCTGACACCTATTATTATTAGTGTGTTGTATAAGTTATGTTTTTACAGTAGAACAGAAAATTAGTTAACATAATGATCAAAGCTCTTCAATTCAGTAGCAATCTTGCATGGTTTACTTAAATATATTTATAGCCGCTATATCTATCTATCTATCTATCTATCTATCTATCTATCTATCTATCTATCTATCTATCTATCTATATATATATATATATATATATATATATATATATATATATATATATATATATATATATATATATATATATGTATGTATGTATGTATGTATGTATGTATGGATGTATGTATGTATGTATGTATACACGCTACTTGCATACTAAAGGAATACCTTAAGTGTAACATGCAATACTTTAATAGAAGTTGTTAAGTCAGGACTTCCCAAAAACATGCCATTTTAAATGTATTTATAGATGTGAATATATAGATGTATATATATATAGTGAAGTCAAATCCCTTTAATACACAAGGAATTTATTTTAATCCTATGTTTTACATTTACAGTATTTGGTAACACTTTGCAGTAAGCTTTCATTTGTTAACATAAACTATATTATTAACATAAAAAATAATTACAAAGCATTTATGAATGTTAGTTAATATGAAGTTCAAAACATACATTTAATAATAATCCATTATTACAATTTAAAGTTGTATCTGTTAACATTTGTTAACGTGAAAAAATGATTAGGTGCATGTTGTAATTGCACTCACCTTTTGAGTTTTATAGAAAAGAGTTTCTTCTTTTGGTACTGATGCCAATGAAACAAACCGTCTCTTGTGCTGCTGTGTCACCACTTCACTTCAGGAAATGCGTTTGTGGTGAGAGCAGAAACAGTCCACTGCTTGAGATGTTCTTTTTAAGGTATCATCTTACTGTATACTGTTTAAAATACTAATTTTATGAAAATAAACATACATGCAGAAACCCTCCAAAAACCACACTGAACCACATTGAACTCCTCAGTAGCAAGATTATCACAAAAGTGCAATAAATAAAAAAAAGGAGTTTTATGTCAGCCACTACAACCAACTACACCAGCTAAATCCTTTTTTTTTTAAGAGTAAAAAGCTTTAAAAATCTGGGTATTCAAATCATAGTCAAAAAAGTCCTGCCTGACATAAAAGTGGTTGAATATGCTATTACTCTTGATATACATGTACTGATGTAATTCCTTTTTTACATTATTTACATAACATTCTTTTATTATATTTTACCATGTTAACATAAATACATAAATATTAACATAACATTGACTATTATTAAAAGATCTGAATAAAATAAGAAAGGAAAAAAAAACTTTCACATATTTACATTTATACAAAAAAATGGTCCAATTATATTTGATTTGGAAATTATCAGAAAGGTTGTTCTGCCACAAGTTCTCAATCTTTTATTCAATCTGTAAATAATGTTTTTATATACAACATATAATGTTAGACAGTGAAGTACATATTGTAGATCCTTTTTTGTTTATTACTATACACTCCTACATTTGCTAAAGGTCACAGATGAAGACTGATACGTGTCTGGTGATAAATCTTGCTCCTACGTTATCTGGCTGTTGTCATTTTGAACTTATGCAACCTAAAGGAAAAGAGCATAATTTAGATCAACTGTCAAAAAATTGTAAATCAATCTTTCTGTTAGATATTGTATGGCTATCAGTAATAAATGCGGTAAATGAATGATTTGACCTTTAGAAATGAAGTCACCTTTGTATCTAGAGTACATACCTCTTTGTGATTGCATGTTCCACAGATGCAGCCAAAGAGACCGTTGATCACCTGGAATCCACAGAGCAGCAGCTCTAAACAAGCAGCCACCAGCAGTGCAGAAAACAGGCCAATGTTAAACAGCACAATATCTTTTGGCTCTTCGCAAATGTCCCACATGTCAGAGTTCCCCAAGTAGCTTTCAGTGCTGCAAACAACAACAACAAAAAATGGTCATATTAAAGAAAAAGAAAACCGTAACTTTCCACAAACACAGTTAACAGAGCCATAGAGAGAAAGAGAGAGAGAGAGAGCCTTTGTTCCTCTTAATAATTTGTTTTCAGTAAATGTTCATTTTGGAAAACAATCTCATTTGCCATTTGAAATGGGACGGACCAGTTGTTTCCATACCTATTTAGGAATGGTCTGCTCCATGTGGTATCATTAAACCTGCAAACTGGTCCACGAATCAGTCCAACCCCGGCTATAGTGCCACTGTACAGAGCACCAGCCACACCAACTGCAGCGAAGATAATGGACAGGAACATCTAATGGACAAATACAACACAACCAGCAAGGGTCACAAAATGGAAAAAGTAGAAGAGCATATTTGATCATGTTTGGAATGACATTAGAGTGAGTAAAGGATAGAATATCTCTATTTTGGGTGAATTCTGTCTCATAAATAAATTATGAATATTCATTTTTAAAATAAAGTAGACATGCCAGCTGTATTATAGAAGTGTATTAGAGTGTAGACCTACAAAAAAAACAACAACACATAAGCCTGGGAAAAACTCACCCCACAGCGATTTGCACAACAGCCTTGTCTCCCAGTGCTGTGGATATGGATCGCAGGGATCAACACCTAAAACGGAAAACAGTTGCCATATCAATATATATAAGATATGTAGCCCACAATGTATGCTCTGTTTTTAGGACATTCAGGTAAATAGTGCCAATAAAGTAGTCAGACAACACCAGCAGAAATGTCAGGGGAAATGTGTTGTTGACAATACAATGAGAAAGAGTAGAATTTCCTTACCAAGACGCCTCCTCCAACAACACCTCCCATGTATTTGATCTCATCTGTAAGACGGTAGAGTCCCTCTGCTTCCATCTTGGAATAACTGGTTTCAAAATCAGGGAAGAACAGCAAAATGTTGCAGAAGATGGACACCAGTGCCAGCGGATAGAGACAGATGCCAATACCCTTGGAGCACTTTCCCGTACACATGATGTAAATATTTTGTTTAATTAAAAGAAATAATAAGTAGACTTCAGCCGTGTAAGCCTTTCTTCTCAAGTGCTAAAGTGAGGAGAGGATGAATTATATACTGTATTTGACTAGACTAACACCACACCTACCTGTAATCAGGTCAGTAACTGATGTCACACTTTTACGATTTATTAGTTGCCATAAAAATTATGACTGTACTTTGAATTACCAATGTCAGTCTGTCAAAAACATTTTTTTTAAATGTAGAAACATACTAAATGTATGCTAGAATGAAAAACAGTGTTTTGAGGAAAGGAGACATTGTTCTTTCTTATAAAGCTTCTGTTATTGCTAACCAATCATGCATATAACCTCAAAGGTGCAACATAATCTATTAATTGATGTCATGATAATTATTATATCCTGTCATCTATTCTGAAGTCAGATATCAGTGAATGTTATTCATTGTTGGAGATTTGCCTGCATGTGACTCTTTACTGAACTCTGAACCTTTCATTGCGTTCAGATCCCACATGATTTCTTATCAAACTAACTATTAACCACCAGTGCAAACTTAGATCAAGCTCACACTAGTACATAAGATATTTGCATAATTTTATTCCATGTAAAGACAGCATGTCAAAGGTACCAGAGTATTTTTGACAACAGTAACTTTACTGTCTTTAAAGGGATAGTTCACCCAAAAATGAAAATTTTATGTTTATCTGCTTATCCCTAGGGCTTTCGAGATTAATTTGTTTCTTCAGTAGAACATAAACCAAGATTTTTAACTCAAACCGTTGCACTGGATGGGAATCACAGCTAAAACATATAAAACTAAAACAAACATACAAAAACAAAACCTTATTAAACCTTGTTGCTCGAGACGATACATGTATAAAGTTGTATGTATAAAGACACAAAACGATCTGTCTGTGCAAGAAACTGAACAGTATTTATATAGTTTTTTCCTCTGATTCACACAATATCAGACTGTTCGAACTGTCCTGAGCGTGTTCTCAAGCATGCTTCTTTTTCTTGGTTTGCGGCGGATCGCAGACTTATAAGTGCATTACCACCACCTATCACTTTATTGAATATTTTAGCCGTGATTCCCATCAACTTACATTATAAGACTGATAGACGGCAACGGTTTGAGCTAATAATCTTGGTTTGTGTTCTACTGAAGAAACTAAGTCATCTTTGACGCCCCTGGGTTAAGCAGATAAACGTCAAATTTTCTTTTATGGGTGAACTATCTCTTTAATGTCAGGTAAAGTTAATTCCTGACCTAAATAATGTACAAAATGTCAAATGTTGTAAAGCAATAGCTCAGCGAATAAAAACTTACCATTACATTTAAAAGAAACTTACATCCATTACTTTTGACAGCACTCATGTAAGAGTAAATGTTCTGTACTTAAATACTACCTGAATATGAATAATTTTTTTAAGCTGATGCTGCATGTCCTAAAGAAGGTTTTTGGTGAAAACAAGAACATGCAAACTTAATAAAATGCTGTAATTCATATTTATATCGACACAATAGAATCATATAGCATATATTTTGAGTGGCTATGAGTTAATATTTAGGTCACATAAAAATATATTATAAATCATGTAAATAGTCACATTGTGTACCACACTTTACCGAAGCATACCACTCAGTGGAAACAAGCCATTAGATTGCTTGTTGCTACTTTTGATAACTTTATTTAAAGGCACAATATGCACGTACAAAATTTTTCAACAGCAGACATTTTTTTTACAGGTGTCTTTTGTATTAACCTTTTATAAAGCTTTAAGATGCCACACATAAAATTTCCATTCACAGATTATTTTTGTCAAAGTCCCTTCTTTGACCTCATTTACTGCTGAATTACAACATATGACGACAATCATATCTTCCGTAGCCTTCTTTTGTAGCACGATCTAAAATCAAGATAAGCCTAAAAATAACTCAAGCAAGTCACTGCCTCGAGCGCTCACTACGGGTAAAAAAAAAACTAAGAAAGCAGTATGATGCCCCGGCCAACACTGATAAATGAAGTTATCTCATTTCACACCTACAGTAGATGTACAGTGTTAACGACGAGTTCCAATTTTAAAATGCCTGCGTCAGACTGGTGATATAAATCAATGTGTTCTTTGTGATTAAGGTTTCATAAATGCCCAGTAACGGAGTCTCAAGTCCAGGATTACGTCAATGCCGTTATTATTCCCGGTGCACTCTAAATAATGGCCCGTGTCCGGGAATGATCACATCAGCCATCTGCAGCGCCTTCTGTCGGTGGGTCTCCTGTATCTGAGGATTCTCGCTCAGCTCTTTCCACGAATCTTCATCATGGCAGCGTTCAAACAAGTCTCCAGCAACAAGGACCGTCCCCTCCGATGTTCCCTTCACCAGGACACTGACATCTCTACCCATGTGGCCAGGCGTGGGAATGACGGACACCTTGAGGATAGAGTGGATCATGTTACTTAAGTAAGCTACATATAGACCTTTTGTTAGTCAAATTATGGCCATAAATGACATATGAATAACTTACGAAATCATCAATAGGGTATGGCTGTCCCTCAGCCAGCTGGTTGGGCAGATATCGATCACCCAAGCTTATGTCACATCCCACGATTATTTTGGAGTTTTGAAACAACCCCAAGTTTCCCACGTGATCAGAGTGACCGTGGGTTCCGACTACTGTAGCAACATCGTCTGGTGTCAGACCCTTCTCCTTAAGTTTTGCGACTAGAAAGTCTCGATCCCATGGACCTCCGGTGTCTACCAGGATAGTGTGTGGTCCAGTAATTAAAGAAATGGTTCCGTCAGCTCTGAACGTCCCGTCTGATTCAGCTGTGCAGTACCCTTCTTTCAATACTGAGACGCAATACGGTTGGCCCGAGATGTCGGAACTTAGTCCCGACTCACTTTTTCTTATTGAACGATTCGTGTTCATTTCAACCTGTTTACTTCTTCTTCTTCTTCTTTGGTGTTTATTGGGGTTTGGCAAACCAATTTGTAGGTGCTTTACCGCCACCGACTGGACTGGAGTGAGGAACAAGACGTGCAGTGACATAATGCAAGAAAGAAAGAAAGAAAGAAAGAAAGAAACAAAGAAAAACGGGGAAAAAATATTATTATTTTATTAATAATAATAAAAATAAAATTGATTATTTTACCTAACTTAGTTTATTTAATAAACTTAATGATGTTAGCCTTACCCCTATAATACCTGCTATAGAAAAGTATTTGTGATCAAACTTCTTTGACTTTACATTTTTTTTTAAATAAAATTACACCTTTCTTTGTTGTGTTTCGTGCAATGAACCAGTACACTCTTTTCTTAATATAAGAATCATTCTTTGGAATATATACAGCTGTACCTGCAGCATATCCTGTATCCTGATCTTTCGATCGGCAAATAAAAACACTGAACCTTGGAAATGTCTCTTAAAATCATTCTCTTTGTTTAGATTTGTCATTTATTTCCCACTGTATTTCCCACTTAATGGAGGATATTGAGACTGTATTGTTGTACTTTAATTGACGTAGCCTTTGCATCACCTATCCACCCAAAACTTTTCAAGTTTGTCTCAATGTTCCTAATATACTTTTGACTGGAAACAAAACACTTTTTTTCCCCCTGGATATTAAACTAATATGCCAATATTAACTGGCATTACTCCCATTTCCACCTGCACTGATATTAGTAATGAATTAAATGATCCACTACAGATTCTTAGGGCTCGAGTTGCAATGCATCAAATTGTTTGAGGTTTGTTTCTGCTGCCAACATATAAGCTACACATCCATGTCAAAGACCGACCTCATGAGTGCCCAGTGTATATTTTGTAAAGATGCTCTACTTGCTCCCCATTCCTGTCCTGATAAACAAGACTATTAATAATCTTTTTATACTTGTCTTTAATTTTATACAGATAAACTCAGTTTTTCATCAAACCAAAACCCCCAAAACATTATGGATTTTACTTCCAGAGGATTCCCATACAATTTTAAAGAGAGGGGTGTGATTTTATGCCACCCTTGAAAAACAAATGATCTGTGTTTTTGCTACTGATAATTGAAATCCCCTATTATCAACCCACTTTTCAACTTCAATTATTGCATCTTGCATTCTTTTTAATTAATATCGTAGATATTGCAACTTCTTAAACACTTCAACACAGCATTTAAAGATGTTCCAATGTTATTCCCTCATGGCTGTCACCTACATCATTTCTTCTTTCTGTAATGGTGTGATTGCAGCTCAGGTCCTCTGGAAAAGCAGCCCTGCCCTCAGGAAGACGACTGAGTAGATCCAAACACCAGGCAAATTCAGTGACCACTTAGTTTGACAGAGTGCACTGAACACTGAACAGTCGATCAGGGAATTAGATGTTCTTTAATCAAAATGACAGTTCTTGTGAAATTAAGCTCTGTCACTTGTTAAAAGCATGTATCAGTGCTTACTTGAGATGCAGGCACAAATACTGTATAATGAACACATTCACGTATTCCAGGTGACCTGAAGTTTTTTTTTAGCCCAAGGAAAGGAATAGTGTCAATTGAATGCTTGAATTCAACCATAAATTTCAGAAAAATGTACTAAACCTACATATATTATTGCTGACATACTGTCTTAATGCTCACTTTACCCTGGCTCACTGAATACTAAAACCCATGCAACCATTTTGAATAATTCTGTGGAAAAAAAAACAGTCTGCCAAGATTTTTGTAAATATACATTTCAGAATTGTAAAAAATTCTTTAAAATTGCACATATAATTATTTTAGTTTTTTTCTATCTAGACAAATCCAACCAAATCCAAAAAGTCTTCCAGGATCTATGCCCATTTAGCTTCACACTCTAGAAAATATATTCTGTTGTCATTTGACAAAACAGAATGATTTCTTTAGTTTATGTGTAGAGACACAACAGTAATGAATCGTTTACTGTTGTATTTCTTATTTTGCAGTTGTCATGCAATACTACATGTAGCCATGCTGTAGAGTGTAATTGTAGAAATTTGGTACAAATAGCTTTTTATATATATATAGATGTTATTCACCAATCAAAAGCAAGTTTCAAGCAGATAAAAGGAAAAATTTTATTTGAATGATGAAAATTGCATATTTGACCACATTACATTTATGAATTTATTTTCCATTTTTGCTTCTGAACATCTGTTATTCTTTGTTGGTTTATTTCATGAATGAAATATTACAAACGATTGTTTTGTTTTGTTTTTTTCATATCTAAAGTTCCAGTGTACTTCTGACCACTGAGTAAAACAGTTCCATCAGATCATTTGTTGTGTTTGTTGTGTGAAAGGGAAAAAAAATAATCTTTTATTCTTATATGAAGTTGTATTGTTGCATTTATCCATTATGGATGGTTCAAGTTAATGAACTGTGATACATAATTATACCACTAGAGAGAGGCAAAGAGTTACACAAACTTGTTTTCCACAATTTGACTTGAAACAGAACTAACTGAATCTTCATGGTTATGTGTTAATAAGCAATATCACATTAGCACGTGCTAATACAACCATCAAAGATCCTATCACTATATATTTCCATGAAGTATTTATCACATTGAAGCTTTGTAGCCTTATCCCGTGCTATCCGCAAGCTTTACTCTTACCAACTATGATAAACTTATAAAACTAGAACATAAAAGAAACACATTTAAATGCCAAAATAACAGAGCAGTAAATAATAATAATAATAATACATCTACCCCTTTATTCAGTGGCTCCAACTTAAAATATATCTTTTTGGGTACATAAAACTTTTTTATTTTAAGTACAATGGACTTTCAGTAGTATTTGACTGAAACAAACTCATTTCTCTGCATTTCATTAGTTTAAACTCTTCGAAGTAGAAGTAGAAAGCATGGAAAGATATACTAGCAGTATTAGTTCTGGTTCAGAAAATGCATTCAGTTGCTATTTTATTAAGACCACCTCAAGAAGTCTGAAATCCGTTAGACTGAAATCCGAATAAAGATTTTGTTTTAATTTACTACAACGAGTTGGATTTCTTTTCTTTCTTCCTTTCAAGAATGTCAGAGCAGACAGACAAACAGAGTTAAACAAGCACTGCTTGAACAATAGTCCGAATGCACTCAGACAGGACGGCTGAATGCAAATGGCAGAAAGATAAGCCCAGGCATCTAATGAGAGCTTTATCTAAATAGTAAAAGCAGGAAGAACAAATCTTTTCTCTAATATAAACTCAGATTATATAGTTCAATTTAATTTCATCATGCACAGACACTTAAAATGACTTGTGATATGAAAATAAATATTACATTTAATTTAGTCTTAACACTGACAATCAATTTACAAGCATATCATTTCAAATAATTTTCTTACTAATTAACAGTCATTTAATGGATAGTTACTCTAGTCCTATACAAAAAGTTTTCTGTGCCTTTATTTTCCCAGGATAAAAACTGCGACTAAAATTAAACTAAGAATGGATGTGTGACGTGATGTGAAATGTGTGTGAGACAAAGCAATGAAACAATAAACTGGTATAAATTATTTTAAATAAAGCAAAGTATAAAACATAATACAAAAGAACCTCCAAATCATCCACCCATTCTCCAAACTGCATATCCTTTGTAAATAATGTAGTGGAATTCTCAAATCAATTATGACAAACATTTACAAGCGCCATTGAAATTGGCTAGAAGAAATATGTTTTGTTTCTGTAAATTGTTCCATTTTAAGGAGGCGTTAGAATCTTTTTTTTTTTTCACAGATTTCATATACGTAAACATAAAAGTGAAGCATAACAGAATAGGTTCCTTTGTAAGTTCCTCTAAAGGGATATTCTCTGCATGTTGTCTTTGGTTGTGGTCATAATTTAGGCTTGTTCATGGTTAAATAAATGCTTCTAATTTAGACTGCACATTTTCCTTAAGCTGCAGAGTCAACTCAAGATCAGCATTAAGTTTACTTTCATGTAAGTAGTGTAATTCCCGTAGACTGAAAAGCAGAAATCATCTGATCTGATGGATCTCTTCTCAACTCCACCCCCAACTGCAACCGGCTATTCTTGCTGATCAGCAGGGCTAGGCACACGTCAACACACCTATCATCGATGCTCATCAGACCCCATTTCAAATAAACTGTCAGACAGAGAATGAATTTTGTTTTTCTTATTTACAGTTGAAGATAGCTAAAGATATGAATGAAGGTCATTTAAAGTGTAAATATCCTTGCACTGCTATTCAAAGGTTTGGGGTCAACCTTAACAAGTTAATACTTTTATTAAGCAAGGACACATTTAATTGATCAAAAGTGGCATCTATAATGTTACAAAAAATCTCTTTCAAATAAATGCTGTTCTTTTGAACTTTCTATTCATCAAAGAACCTTAAAAATTCTCCACAAAAGTTTTAAGCGTCACCATTTTCAACACTGATATTGATAAGAATAGTTTCTTGAGTACCAAGTGAGCACATTAGAATATAAAAGGTCTATAAAAGGTCCTGCAACAAAATTCAGCTTTTCAAACACAGGAATACATTTCATGTTAAAATATATTCAAATAGAAAACAGTTGTTTTAATTGTAATAATATTAAAACAATAATATACCTTTTTACAGTAAATTAATACATTTACATAAAATTAAATAATTCAAAATCTTTCTTTTAAACAGTATAATTTATCTATGTAAATAATATTCAGTGGAGTAAGGACAGAGGTTTAGTTAGTTCTTGAGAGTGCAGTTTTTTTTTTTTTTTTTTTGACAGTTAAATGAATGTAGGCCTATTATTAAAATCCATAGTGTTGGATGACACAGTCTGTTGTCTTGTTTGTCAGGTCAAAGTTTGGCCTATATTCCTATCTTACCTCACCTGAGAAGGAGAATGTTTCCTGCCGTATCTATATCTTTTAATCAGTGGTATGCACCAGCACCTTCCCATCTATGTGGGATGCTTGACAAATGTCCTATATCCAGCCTACAGTGGCAGATCTCCTGTGTCAGACCGGTTTGTCAAAGATATCCTTAGCTCCCAGCTTTTTGTCAAAGCATAGACAATAAAGTAGCATCATAGGTATGCCTGTTAACATGCATGTTAACATTGCATGCATAAAATCACAGGTGATGGATTTATCTTTTTTGGGAATAGTAATCCAGAGTATCTTGTTTCACTCTGCCTCTGTTTCACCCCACCTCGCTCTCCCTTGATTTGCTGCAAGACCAGTCTTGCCCGGGGTGTGGTGCTCTCATTAGTGTTATCTGTCAATCACTCTTTCATTGCTGCACAAATGCTTCCTCTATTAACCACATTAAGAAATGTACACGTGCTCTGTCAAAGCCTGCCATGGATACTCAGAAAGGTGGGCTTAGACCTCTGGGGTCTCTATGTTTTCAGTTTTTTTTTCCTGTACACTGTTTTAAAAAAGTCCTGTAGTTTGTACAGAAAAAACACTGCCGGAATAATTGTGTAACAAATACAGTTAAAATGTACACATATTCACAGAACAACCTGTACATTTCACATCTTAAAAGTGTAATTTATATTATAAAAAAGATTTGATTTTAAACTGGTAAACCCAACAGCACTTTTCTGCTGAATTATCAAGCCTATGCTGCTATTAAAACCGTTTATTGTGCACCATTATCATATACTGATAACCACTAATAACAAAGGTGGTGCGGCAAGATAAAGAATCAAAGTTCTTCACAAGTAGACTTTCCACAGGCTGAGGTAAATATTAGTTAATCGTAACACAGCAATACATTAATTGAACCATTTAGGATGTATCATAAAACCCGAACTGATAACAAAACTATGAAGAAACACAATTATTTAAAATATCAACAAATGTGTAGTGTAAGCCAGGGAAATCTGGAAATGTCAGTCTACAGCTTCACTTTAAATAAGACCCATTACAGTTTTCCTGTATAGTAAGAGAACATAGTGTTAACCAGTTAACATGTTTTATGGTAGTATTTTAGTCTTTTAAAGTTTCAATCAGTTTTACAGTGTGAAGTAATAACACACTTTATTCAACTTCCTATTCAGCTTTTTAAATTCATCATGACAAAAAACAAATTTATAGGGGTATTACGGTTGTCTTATCCAGAAAAAACAAACAAACAAACAAAACACATTTTACCCTGGTCATTGCCAACTATATGAGCTAAGCAGGTAGACTACTGCCTTGGCCTTATGCCAGTCTTTTGATGTAGATATATTTTGTTGACAAGCTGGAATCTGTCTGTGTGTTTCATTTTATTTCCCTCTGATTAAATAAAGTGAAAAACTTATGAGGTACACACCTACTCCAACTTAAAATAGCATCCAAAATCTTGATTTTAAATGATACCTACCTCAAGATACAGGAAGTTGATAGATTTGGCAGAAACGTCCCACCAATGGTGTACAGATTTTTTTTTCTCTATTATCTTTTACATTTTTATACTGTGCTTTTTTTGTCTGTGTACACAATACAAAGTATAAAGTATACACAAACAGATGTTTCTGTTTAAACAGGCTTCATATTATTAACCTATAAAGTTACATTTGACGTGTGGCAGACACAACACAGATTGTTATCGGATGAGTCGGGCCACCCTCCTGTTATTGCGTGACAGGCAGTGGCTCATCGAGGCTGACTCACAAACATACGTGTATCCAGCCTTGGTGGCATTTCAACCAAGCGTAGCGACTCGGTTAAAAAAAAAAAAGGAAGAAAATGTACGCCCACTCACTCACCTGTGCATACACAGCGTCTGAGGTAAGACTGACAAGTCATCGTGTAAGAGTGATTAAACATGCTTTAATGTAGGCCTGTGGACAGGTTGAAAAATTCATTACTTAGCATAGTCTGCTTAAAGAAATAGCTCACTTAAAAATGAAAATGATGATATTACTTACTCACCATCGAGACATTTTTTTTTCTGTGAAACAGAAATGAAAATAAATGCTAAAGTAGTATAGTACTGAGAATGCATAGTTTAAGACATTTAAGACGGCCATAAACAAAACATGCTTACAACAAAGCAACATGAGTGTGAGACAAAAAAATTTATACTCTGGACAAAAAAAAAATGCAACATGCTGCATTGTATTTCCATTTGCATGACTGAAATCAAATCAAATGTCAAAATTGTACAGTATTTTTTTCAGTTCATACCCACAATCACCAGCCTCTTCATATTCGCAGTTTTTATTTCACCTGTTGGGCAGAAGCCTGTGTGTATGTGTGTGTGTGTGTGTGTGTGTGCGCGAGTGTGTGTGCGTGCAAGAGGGGAGCGGCTCCCTCGGAATGCATGTAAATATTACGCACCCCCCCAGTTGCCAGGGCAACCATTAATCTCGTTTCAGGGTTTATGACGAAATTACAACAGGCTGTCAACTAATTTAAAACTTTTTTTTTTAAATACACATTCTCCGACATCGAATTCTGGGCTTAATCTGCAAACTGGCAACCCACAATATACACTGGTAACAGTTCGTTGAAGCCTCACTGGTTGTTGCTAAGTGATTGTATTTCTCAGCAGAGCATCCAGGAACCCCCAAACCCCCCACCCCACACACACCCTCTTACCCCCACCACCACCACAAGTTGTCTGACCATACGCAAAGCACTTAAAAAAAAAAATTAAGAGGGCTTAATTTTCTTCCTTTAAACATTTTTATCCAAAAATGATAATAGATAATGATTTACTTAATCTATCTTGAAACACGCCTGAACTGTAAATCAAGGTAAATGTAAACTTAACTTCTCGCCCCCCCGCGCCCTCCGATTAGCCGCAGCGAGCTCTTACATTTTCATGAGAATAACATTAGGTGGAGCGGGGGTTAAACCCAAGGAGAAAACGGGGAGAAACGACGGCAACGCTAATTTTCCGCACAGCGGGGAGCGAAAAAAGAGAACAAAGTGGTCCAAGGGAGCCTCTCCGGATTCAGTGGCTTACTACGTACACCTGCGAGCTCAAAAGACACGGACAATGCCCCTCCGAAACGGCCAATTACGAGCGAGACAACAACCAGTTTTCAATCTGGATAGAGAGGGTTATGCTGAGGTGGACAGTGAAAGTAGATGCTTTCGCCCTTAAATCGCTCCTTTCTGGCTGTTTGCTCTATATTTAACCCTCGTCTCAAACTTTTTTACGACACAAACGTATTATTAAAAAATGTATTATTATTACATAATAATAATAATTATGTAATTATTATTATTACACACACACACACACACACACACAATACAGTAGTCTACATTTAGGACTCAGCATTTTTCCTCGTTAAAAATCTTAATACGCCTAGATTAGAAGCGGTTTTAATAAAACTATGAAATAAATTCATAATTATAATAAGAGATTAATAATAAACACTGGGTACCATTTAAGAATGTTGGCCCTAATGCATTTTAAATTTGTTTGTAATTTGTGAAAAACATAAAGCCATAAAATAACTGGGCTTATTTTACATGGAGCAGCACCTCTTTGAGATCACCATGTTGATAATCACAAACACTCATTTTAATCTTTAGTTATTACCAGACACAGTCACATTAAACAGACCATGACTGACTGCAAATAGTAGGTACATTGTCCATTAGTGTGATAAAACTATTGCGATGATACTGAAGGTCCAAAATGAAAGAATACGAGTTGCATGCGACTTGGAAATTACAAACATTCAAAAAGATTCACTTCAAAATAATTACAACTTGAGACAAGACATTGCGTTTTCAATTTTTTTTATTCTGCAAGAATAGCCCTTATAAGAGCCACAAAAACACCTGTACAAAAAGGTATATTTACAACCAACATTAAAACCATTTTTTTAAAGAAAATTTAAACAGCAAGCTGCAAACTCACTTCAATGGCAATGTAAACTTTTCATTGTGCTTAAAATCATTTCATTAACCAAAACATTAGTAACTAGCTAACCAAGCTTTGTGGCAAAAATGAGCTGGACTGACAAACTTTAATTTTTGACTGCCACCTGCACAGTTTGAGTTCAAAACAAACCTCAAGACTGACATAACTTTGCATTTTGTTGACAAAGGACCAAGGTCACTGTGGGGGGTATATTATAAAAAAATAAAAAAGCCACCAAAAGAAATATTCAGTCAAGTGCACTGAACTAACTGGTCAACCATACTGTAATGGCAGAGGCAGACTTAATGCTGTGGTAGAATAAGAATGACCAGGTGATTAGTCGATAACCTCCTAGTCTAACGAAGTGCATTGACTGACAGCAAAAGATCAGTGCAACTAAGTTTGACCCATAAGAGGGAAAAGCTGGAATGCTAAGCCAGACAAACTAAACATTTAGAAAGCTATAAATATGGCAAAAGTTCACCATTTACAGGAGTGCAAACAAAAAATGACTATAAACAAAAAAGTTAGTTCACAAACTCACGTCCACACTTGTATGGTAAATATGAATTTACAGCTATTATTAAAAGTAGGAAAAAGCAGATTGTGACAATTACTTTTTTCTCCTCTCAATTACAAATTGGGTTCCAAAGATTTCTAATTATATGAAGTAAAAGTTAAAGCTGATCTATATGGTCATGTCCTGCTATTTATTTCAAGAATGCCCTGAGATATTCCAAAACACTTTACGATATTGCCCAAATTTAAAGAGACACTTAAAAGGTAAACTCAACCCATTACTCAGTTATTCCATGTGCTGAGCCAGTTTGGGCATACATCTGGGGAAAACCGGGTTCACAAAACTACATTTTTACTCTCCTCAAGGTCACATATACCATCACTGGCCATTGCCATCATCATCAGTGGACCTGTTTTTTGAAGTTCCCAAAATGCAGTTTCGCCCCGTTTTGTACCCCACTTAAGACTTTGAATAATGATTGCCCACTACTGCATGAACAACGCATGTTCTAAACATTGCACAGAGCACAAAAGAACACTTGTTGAAAAAGAAAAAAAAATCTATTAGAGGAATAAAGAGGATAGCTGTGCAAGATTATCTGGAATAGAGAAAACGGCTGACTTGACCTTAATGTGATGAGAAGTAGTTATGCCTGGTCATTGTGTGAAAAAGACAGAACACAAGAGACTGAAACAGCTAAATTAGCTATACAGGTTCAACAGAACTTCAGATCATTCACAGCAAGGAGGTAGTAAACAATCAGAAGTGTTCAGTAATCCATAGTCTATTTGTAGCACTACGGTCCCAATAACGGGCCAACTAATAGGAGTTCAGGGAGCATTCCCTAAACTTCAGATATGAGTGAGGGGAACAGTTCCACCAAGATAGTGCTGTTGGACACCAGGGTAGGTTCTCTGGTTTGAGCCATCACTGGCATCACCACCTGGAATGTACATGCTAATCATGTCCCTCAGGTCCCCTTGGAAAGCCCCACGGTGGTGGCCAGAGGGCGAATGGGATAGTGGTTCTGGTTTAACCATAGACATCACCGGACTGGGCTGCTGAGGGCTGCCGCTATATGACATTTGGCTGTGGACAAAAACAAAAAGACAATTAGCCATAATAGTGAGAAGAAGAAAAAAACATTTTGATATATAGATCTCAGACAGACAAGAGCAGCATTGAGAATCTGTATCTTTCCACACATAAAACGCCCATTTGCTCCCAGTAATGCTGACAAGCAATTAACAGGTCTACACAGGTTAAGCCAGCTTAGTTGTGGTGATTCTGAGAGAAAATATATAGGCAAATTGTGAGGAAATTTGCGTTGATAACGATATTATAGACGGAATAGGTGTGTGGTTTAGAGGATATTAAGCGACAAGTTAAGCACATTCAGCACAAAAATCGTTAATCTGAGAAATTCAATCTTCAAAATACTCTTAATCTAAATAGAAGTACTTTTACATACTTGAATTTATATTAAATATACTCCACTGAAACAAATTAAAGAGAACGATGTGAAATTGTTCACAAACGTTCGATTCTTCCACTTCTCTTCATAAAATGGAGAACGAAAATCGAAACTTTTAACACAAATTTCTGTGCGCGTTCGCCACACACCACTAGCTTTCCAGTTCCACAGATTGTCAAGCCAACGTAAAAATAAAAAAATATATAGTGATAAAAGAAACCTGTAAGAGCTGGCTCCGTTCATGTAGGTCTGTGCCGGCGGGTACTGGAGAGCTGACAGCTCGTACCGGTGCAGTTGTTGCGGGTATCCGAGCGCTTCACCCTGCATTCCCATATAAGCGCCGGTGTGACCCCAGCCATAGCCGTCCATTCTCGGGCTCCCGCCTTGTCCCTGTGCCACGGCTGATGCCAGCAGGCTGCCGGCTCCGAGAGGATATTTACCGACGGGGTTGTCCTTCCTGAGGAGAGCTTTGGTCTTACGCCGAGGTTTGTATTTGTAGTCGGGGTAGTCCTTCATGTGTACGGCCCGCAACCGTTTGGCCTCATCGATGAACGGCCGCTTCTCCGTGTCCGTTAAAAGTTTCCATTCCGCCCCGAGGCGTTTGCTTATCTCCGAGTTGTGCATTTTGGGGTTCTCCTGTGCCATCTTCCTCCGCTGACCCCGGGACCACACCATAAACGCATTCATGGGGCGCTTCACTTTGTCCATGGGGTCCCCTCCGGGTGGACAAGAGGTTTTAGATCCGTGGTGCGCGTTTCCAACCCCGCTGACCGGAGGAGACATCCCTGGACTGTTGTGGTGGGGATGAGGTTGACCCGTGGTCTTCATTTCATACTCCATCATGCTGTACATAGTGCCACTACACACTTTGAGTTTCAAGCGCTCAATGTGTAAGGCGGCCAATTAAAAGTGTCCAAGCGGACCTAATCAGGTCAAACAAATCCGGAGCAGGTGAAGTCTCTTTACAGCCGGGATTGTGTGGCCGAATGAAACGCCAAAAAGTAGCACTGATGAAAGAACTCGATGTGTCAAAACATGAAGAACAAATTCTCAAACAAAATAAAGTAAAAAGGGCGCGAAAAGCTCCTCAATCATAGCTGTTTGCCTAACTTCTGCTGAACTCTATCCACAAGCCACTTGTTGAGCCGCAATAGTTTGCAGTCCACGTTGAACCGATTGTATAATTGTATTCCACGTCTGACCAATCAGCGCTCAATGCAACCATTTGCTCATTTGCATATCAATTGTAGGGGTGTGGTGTTTTTATGTGGCAGATCACTTGTTGCAAAAAGGAAGAGCGGAATCGAGGCAAGTCTGTTGTTCTAAGTGCACTAATTATCTGTTACTATTAATTATTAAATACTGTAGTAGGCTAGATATGTTCACGGAGTGTTTTCGACACAATTCTTTTTTGAATAAAGGAACTTTTAAAAGATGCACACGCAAATGTGTTATTCCGGACCTGCTTTCTTTGAATCACTTTCTAAGACTTCATTAGTTTCACTTACACTTTTACACTTTCTGTGTCTTCTATTGTTAGCTCTTAACCCTGACACCCTGGGGTCATGGGAAAAAGACTGGTCTGAGAAATGTTTCTGTGAAAACTAGCTGTGTATAATAAAAGTTATTATTCTGATGTTATTTCAAACTATTATTCATCATATACTATTATAAAATAAAACGAGTGTTTTGATTTATTGTTATATTAACCAGTTGTTATTCACTGTGTAAATTGTGTTAAGTAATTGTTTTCAAAGCTTGTTCGAGCTTTGTTTTCTGTGTAATTTTAATGTTTTTTTTCACAGACAATAGGCCTATATAATTAGATCCATTTTTTTCAAGTCCTTATACAGTATTGTGACATTACTCCATTTTGTTGACAATTTTTGGCATGTGACTTTCTATAGGTGTGGGATTTTCTGTGTTCGTAATTGCTTGAGAAAAGGTGTGGGAGCGAAGCTTTAAGATGTTGCTTTCTCTCTCTCTCTTTTTTTTTTTTTGTAGACACCGGTGTGAGTGCTTGTGAGTTTGCAGGTCCTTTGTGAACCATGTGAGTGGCCTCTGTTCGTGACTGACAGTTACGCCTTTATGCCAATCAAACCACAAACTGTTGGGCTTCATTCTTATAACCATATCCAAAAAAATAAATAAAACATATTTTGAAAAAACAGACAACCTCTTATGGAGAGTGCCTGACTCGTTCAGCCGTTCTTTCTTTCTCCAATTTGGTTTGTGACAGCACCAAGACAGCTCTTTCTCTTTGTCCAAAATGTTAAGGCTGGCCCCTACAAACAAACACGGGTCGTTTAAAGCCCTCATGTTTGCATACACATGTGCTTCACATGCCTCTCTATGACTATTGTATGGCTTTTTTTAAACCAATGTTTTCATGGGTTTGAATATGTATGTCCAAAACAAGTTACAACACAGTTGTTTTTCCAAAGCGCACACAAAAGATAACCACCCATTCAGCTGGGCTCTAAGCTGCTCAAACACTTCTACCTGAATCGACCTGTAAGGGAGAACCAACGTGAGTTGAGTTCTCTTACTGAACTAAATAAATATTGTGTCTAGACTGTTTTTGCTTATTTGTTCTTCCTTTGTGTGTGTGTTTGCATTTTTTCCCCATTTAATTATAGTCATTCAAATATAAATTATAAATTCATCAGAAAATTTCAAGAAAGTTTATTCGAAAGTTTAATTAGAATAAAAAAAGGCATTGAGCATCCTGGTTGAATATTTTAGCTTCCTTGATTTGACAAGAACTTGACATAGAAACTTTGTTATGCATTTTTAAAAGGACAGTGAATTTCTAGAACTTAGCCAGTTGCTGTTGTTGTTATTATTGTTTTGTAAATAGTAAAGTAAATTTAATCATCATCGCTGGCTCCATCAAAATTTGTAAATAAATGTAAAATCTTTAAAAAATGCAAATAAATAAAAGTAAAAAAAAAAGATATTAAGAAACATTAAAAAGGCTTTATTAAGAAAGATATTAAGAAACATTAAAAAGGCTTTAAATGTTTTAGTTTGATGCTTTTTTTTTTAACAATATTTGGACTCAAGCATTCAAAGAATCCTTTTAAAATTAGAATATATTATAGAGTATTGATACCTTTTTTTTTGGAGTTTTTGTTTTAATCTGTCAACAATGAAACTTTAAATGCTGGGACAAATATGACAATTTGATATGAATTCGGAAACCCAATAGAGTAAAAGAAAAAAAAAATTAAGTGGCCTAAAAATGAAGAGACTGAATACACAATAAATTACAATGGCCTTAAGAAAGGAGGACGGATGAGGAAAAGCTTGAGGAGAAAGGAGAATGGCAAAGATAAAGAAGAAAAGAGAGACTGAGAGGGGAAGAGGGCAACTTGGAGAGAGTGCAGTTTGTCCCTGAGTCCTCCCTGACAGACTGAGTGAATGGGGCCTCTATTCTCTCCCTTCTTATGTAAATGGAGGCTTCAGTCTCCTAGCCATCCGTCACTGCATAGAAAGACCCTGGCAGGCCCTTTACGAGCCTCCTGCTCGCATAATCCCTGAACCCACAATCATGCACCCAGCAGGGGGAGAGGGGGGAAGTGGCAGGGGGGTTACCATGCAGACAGTGAAAGTGTTCAGCAGGCCACCTACACTGAGCGCACATAATCCAAACATTTCTCATAAGGTGTATAGCCCTCGGTGAGATGGAGGGGAGAGGCTGTTATGCCTCCGACAGAGGGCTGTGATAGGAGGAAGAATGTCGGAAAAGAAGACTGTGGGTATAAAAGGGCAGGAAAGAGAGGGGATTGGTACAATGAATTGAATGAAGGGGACGTGGGACAGGGGTACATGATGCGGGAATTAACATAGTGTTTGCGTGATGGACAGGAGAATGAGGGCCCATGCATTATGTCAGGGGATGTTGGTGAAGAGATCTCGCTGAAGTGATCAAAAGTTGCAGCCGTGGAATTGTAGTGACACAGGCCTTCTGAGAGTTCGGATAACTATCGGCTCACATATGTGTGAATAAAACATTTCCTAATATATCCTCGTGTGCTGGAATGCCAAGGCCAATCTGATTATTATGCGTCCTGAGTTTGTGGCACAGCTGAAAGCTCCTTTCGCTCCTGTGGATACAGATGTTGTACAGATCTGCCATCCTGTGGACGCACTAAGAACTTGCTATTAAAAAAAAAAAATAAACTTGTAAAATGATTTCTTAGGTCTTGGTTCATGACGTGCATCTCTCAGGAGTTCTTCACAGTAAAATGGGTACCGGATTTACCATAATAATATAATAATGTAGTGATTAAATACCTCATTAGGTATGGATATTGAACAAGAAGTAATAGTTTAGTTTTGCCCAAATGAGAATATAGTTACAACGAATAAGATTTAATATATTTAACTTATTGATCAAAGTGCACATGCTTCTGTTAATTTAACAAACATCGTAAAATAAAAAGGTAGGCTAATTCGGTCAATAGTTGTGATCAGTAGGCACCGTTTTGCAAGGATCATCCCGAGTATCTAAAAATTTTTTTTTAAAATTATAGATTGTTTAAATCTAGCTGGCTGAAGAACAAGCAGGATATAATTAGTTAAAATGTAAAAAATAATTAAATGAAATGTATTGAGATATGAAAATGGATAGTTTATAAAAAAAAAAAAAAAAAACAGTTTAATATCATGACATAAATCAGACGGTTTTATTTGACTGACAAATATGCACCAAAGGTTTAAATTAAAACCGCAATTTAAAGGACGGAAATTTGTACATGCAAATTTAAATATTAATTTTAAAGGTATAGCTGACTCTAAAATGAAGATTTGCTGTATATCTACTCATTCTCAACCCATCCGCAGTTTCTTCAACACAGCATTACACTGCACAAGGCATTGTTAATTAGTTATTCTGTTGTTTTTAATCCACTGTTTTGACTCAATTCTGACAGCAGAGGATCCACTGGTGACCAAATGACCTACATTTAATTCTCATCGTCATTAATGTAGTCGACATGACTGTTTCAGAAAGACAGCAATTGAAATTTTGATAAAGCAATAAAAATACCAAGTTATTCACACTGAGCTTCAAAAGGGAACAGAGTATAAAAAGTTCAAACAAGACAGGAACCATGAACATACACTTGAAGTCTCGCATGTATCAGATCAAACCATAGACTTACTGTAACCTGTACAATTAACTAGTAAGAGTCAGCTTAGCACGTTAAAAATGGGAAATACCTTTATTTCAGACCATTAAAATAAATACTATGCAGAGTCCAATGTAGAAAACAT
Source organism: Carassius gibelio (assembly GCF_023724105.1). NCBI lineage: Eukaryota > Metazoa > Chordata > Actinopteri > Cypriniformes > Cyprinidae > Carassius > Carassius gibelio. The sequence goes on along the minus strand of NC_068377.1, from coordinate 28,375,458 downwards.
TTAATACATGGCTTCCATCTCAAAAAGGTTAATAATCATCACATTTGTAATAAATTTGTTTAAAAAAATAGCACTGACCAATGTAAACCCCACATCCAAACCTACTCAACAAAAGACAGGCATTTTTTGAACAATACAAAGACAATGATCTCTATATACTCTACTACTGCAGTTTGGTCCTTTACATATTTAGACCCATCCAACACAGTTTGGTGAGGTAGGTTGTAGGAGCAACACTCCCCGATAGGACTTTGATGCAGAGAAATCTGAGGCAATACAAAGATAGGGTGTTAACCAGCCATGCCAAATTCATTTCCAATGCTTTCAGCCACCCATCCTGCCACAGTGAAGCCTATTTACAAAAAGCTACAACCACACAGACAGGACAACACAAGAGATGTAACAGAAGAATTGGACAAGAGAAAGAGAGAGAGAAATTAACATACTTTGCAACTTTACAATCTGGTTTGTTCTCACAATCCAGCTTCCTTTTGGACTGAAGCATCTTACAGTACTCAGATGCTTCTGTAAAAGGAAAATGGCAGTGACCAAGATTTGGAACAAGTCCAAGTTCCCCATATAAAACATGAATAATTCTGTATTTTACATAATTTGCTGTGTTACACAAAAAAAAAAAAGGATGTTAAACAGTCACATCTCAAAATTGGTTAAACCAACACTATCAAGAAAAGCGGACATGTCTTCAATCCATTATACCAGTCAGTGCATTAACATTTACACCATGCATGCAAATAAGCCTTGAAACGCTGCCTCTTGATCACTAGATGGCACTACTCAAAAAGGTCTAGATTAAATGAGCTTTAGGAATATGTTGTATTTATTCTGAATAAATGAGTGACCGACATACTGGATTTATGAAAAAAAAAAGCACATCCTCAGAATTAATAGTACTTGAATTTTGAGGGATTTGCATGAAAAGTGATGTGGGTTGGAATGAGACTAAAGAGGGAATGGAGCAGAGGGGAAAAAACAAAAACTTAGGGGGAAAGAATGAGGCAAGTTCTTAGATCAAATCAGCAACATTCATGGGCATTTCCTCCACTGTTGTATTGTAGAAGGTTTCAATGTCTCGGAGTGTGCGCTTGTCATCTTCAGTGACCATGTTGATAGCGACACCCTTTCTGCCAAAACGGCCACCACGTCCAATTCTACACAAATAAAAGCACTTATTACGCAACAGCCAGAATTGCACAAATCAGACAAAAATAGCAGAATGAGCTTTGACTTACCGGTGGATATAGTTCTCCCTGTTGGTTGGTAGGTCATAGTTGATTACCAGGGAAACCTGCTGCACATCAATGCCTCTTGCCTTAAAGTATATAAAAAAGACACTTTAGTACAGATTTAAGAACAAAAAGTCAATTAGTAACCTAAAGAGGTTTAAAAGCACAGATTTTTGCATGTGTTTGAGACAAATGTGAATGTCAACTGCTTTATAGTCGTGTTGAGGGACTTGGCAGCCCAGGCACTGTGGAGAGCAGTTAGAATAGTCTCCCAAAGACCTTGATGCCCATCACAGCACAGAATGCTGGTGGAAGAGGTAATCCTTGGTGTGACCCATGAGAACTGTGCGTGAAGGTGAAAGATTGCTTACCAGCAGGTCAGTAGTGATGAGGACTCGGCTGGAGCCAGAGCGGAACTCTTTCATGATGACGTCCCTCTCCTTCTGCTCCATGTCACCGTGCTATGAAGACAGAGTACAGGTTCATGTGTGAAAGCAAGCACATATTCCGGATAATCACTGGCAGTGTGAAAGTGCAAAATCTAGCAACCCGGGAACAATTGTCAGGACACATTACCAGTGTATTTTCCGGAATCACAGTGTGAAAGGGGCTTATGTTAATGTCACTTACCAGCGCAGAAACAGTGAAGTCCCTCGCATGCATTTTCTCAGTCAGCCAGTCCACCTTTCTACGAGTGTTGATGAAAATGACAGCCTGAGTAATGGTCAGGGTTTCATAAAGATCACACAATGTGTCCAACTTCCACTCCTTAAAAGATAAAGAGAAACAACTTAGCACCAAAAAAAAAATAAAGATCAGCTCTGCCACTGGGTGGTGCTGTTTTCAGACTAAAGTCAAGATCATGTTCACAGAGCCTGACAGGCTCAGATGCACAGATAAGCAAAACGCTCATCAGGCACTGAGCACTGCAGGAAGTCTGGGATCAGTTGACACGCATGGGGATCATCACAAAACAACATTCAAAACTTTATTAACAAATTATTGGAACTTTGAAAAAATGATGAATAAAGCTTTGAGATACAAGTACTCCTTCCTTAACATTAAGTTCTCCACTGACCTCTTTCTCAACATTGATGTAGAACTGGCGGATACCCTCAAGGGTCAGTTCTTCCTTCTTAACTAGGATACGAATAGGATCTCTCATGAATTTTGTGGTCACCTCCAGCACCTCCTGAGGCATGGTGGCAGACAAAAGAATCACCTGGAAATGGTAAAAACACGCATAAGTTAGTTTACAAAATGAGTCAACTCTAACCACAACCTAAAAAATGCCTATAATATGAAAAGGTACATTTACAGTCACCGTGACCTTATTGCAGAAGATTTGACCAAGACAGACAATTTACTGGTATGCCAGCTTTCGTCTCTCTTGAAGTCAAAATATAAAGCAATTAAAAACTTTAGGATATAAAATGTCAGCTGCTTAATAGTCATGAAGAGGGACCTAGGAGCCCAATCATAGTGGAGAGCAGTTACATTACTCTACCAAAGTTCATGATTCCCATCACAGCACAGAAAGCTGGTAGGTGAGGGACTTTGGTGTGGGTACCAAGAAAATCAAACCAAAAGGATCAGCTCACCTGAGTATCTGTGGCCAACTTCTGAAAGATCTCATAGATTTGGTCCTTGAAGCCACGGCTTAACATTTCATCTGCCTCATCCAGTGCAAACATCTTTATATATTTGGGAGCTGAAAAAGCAAGGAAAATCAAGTGGTCTTTAAAGCCATTACAAAGCAGAATAGTAAACCTTTAAGTACCAACTCAATTAAGAGAGCAGGTAGTTGAGAAAATGCTAGTACAAGTCTCAATTAAGACAGTCCACTGAAAAACGTGTTTGTCATTTGCACTTACAAAGATATCTGCGGTTGAGCATGTCAAACACACGGCCAGGGGTTCCAACCACTATGTGGGGCACATCAGCCTGAAGCTTCTGAACTTCATTACGGACATTTGTCCCACCAATGCATGCATGGCAGGATGCCCCCATGTAGTCTCCAAGAGCCAGCACCACCTTCTGAATCTGAAGACAAAGACATTTGATCAAGAACTAAAATAAATCAACTCCATTCAACTTCAACTGGATCTGAAAAACCACCTGTGCTCATGAGTCACTGCAAATTACTAGTCAATCGTCTTATAAGAGCTTTATGACAAGTATCTGTGCCCATACCATGAAACAGTCTTTTCTCACTGTGTTGAGCTGACTGGGATGAGTATGGCCTTCATTTACTCTGCCCCTAACAGATATAGGACTGTGCGTCACTAACAGACACAGCCTTGCCCAATTAATAGGGGACACTCTTATAAAACTGAAGTGTTAGCTACACTTTGTATTCCGTGTCTCCAAAACCTCCAACAAAAAAGCAGAATCAGTACAAAGTGCTAAACAAACCTGAACGAGCAATGGTTCTCACCTGTTGGGCAAGCTCTCTGGTAGGAGCCAACACCATAGCTTGTGTAGCCTTCAGGTCCACATCAACATGCTGCAGGATGGAGATAGCAAAGGTGGCGGTCTTTCCTGTGCCAGACTGAGCCTGTGCAATGACATCATAACCTACATACAGACAAAACAGGCAGAAAGTAAACAAATGCCTATTCAATCAATGGCTGTTACAATTTACAGTACCATGGCAGCTTATGCCCATACCATGAAACAGTCTATGCCTCACTGTAATGAGTTGACTGGGATGAATATGGGCTTTATTTAATTTGCCCTTACAAGATATAGGTCAGAATGTCACTGACAGACACTGCCCTGCCCAACTGATAAGGGTGTGAATAAACTGAACTTATGATACCTAAGTGACTAAAATACAGATAGACCATTCTAGAAATTAGGTTTTACGTACCCTTGATACAAGGGAGAATTGCCCTCTGCTGAATGGCGGAAGGTTTCTCAAAACCATAAGCATAGATTCCTCTGAGAAGAGTCTCTCGCAGGTTCATATCATCAAAACTATCAACAATCTCCTTCCAGTTGCTCTGTTTAAAAAAATAAAATAAGATTTTGAAAAACATACATACACATATATATTTAGTGTGAGAGGGGGAACTGTCATTCCTATGTAATTGATTCCTAACATAAATGGGGGGGATCAATACTACACCATCTTGGACAAGTATCTGTGCCCATACCATGAAACAGTCTTTTTCTCACTGTGTTGAGCTGACTGGGATGAATATGGCCTTTATTTGCTCTGCCCCTAACTGATATAGGACTCTGTGTCACTGACAGACACTGCCTTGCCCAATTAGGGGACATGCTTATAGACTGAAGGGTTTGGCACATCTTTTTGGAAAGGTTTCTTACACTTTCCTCCATGGAAAAGCACCAACATGTACAGAGTGCTACAACAAACCTGAATCAGCAATATACATTATTTACATTAAATGGCTCTTATGAGACACCAACCTCAATGACACCATCGGGCTCCATCCCCTCAGGGCCATTGTCTCTGGGTCTGAAACAAGACATTGTAATTAGTATAGCTTTTGTGTTAAACTCATTTCACATTCACAGTTGTGAGCACTTGAAGAAAAAAAACAGCCCCAAAGAGCACATTTTTCACAATACCTTTAACTAAACAGTAAATAGAGTGGATTCTAACCAATATTTGCTAGACCCCGTCACTTTATAGTGCAGGGAATTGCCTACACGAACATCCCATACATGTACATCTATTGTTAATGTGTGAAAGACCTAGTTTAAATGAAGTTTCACGCAAAAACTAAAACTTACTTAACCACATGACTGCTCTATGGAACACAAAAGCAGAATGACAGCCTCAGTCACCGTTCACTTTCATTAGATCATTTTCCATAAAATGAAAGTGAACAGTGACCCATCATTCTGTCTAACGTTTTCTTTTGGGTCCACAGGGAAAACGTCACACCGGTTTGGATGACGATTTTGATTGTAATCATCTGCAATACCCATAAAACAGCGTTAGTTTTAAATTTAAACACAGACATTGTAACCTCGTCGTTAAAATGCCTAAGTGGCAGCCATTTTCGCTCTGCGCCATTCACAACGTGGCTCCACTAATTCACAAAGACGCTTCGGTAACAAACGATTATTAAAATGTTGGATTTTATAAAAAAAAAATACATATAAAATTACCTTGTGCGTCACCGTATTACTACACCAACACATAACGACATTTAATTCTAAAGATACATAATAATAGTAAAGTTTTCAACGACGACATTGCTTCCCTTTTTTTTTTTAATTAAATAGTATATCAATCGTAGTTATAAAAGAGGCATATCTGCTGATAGGCCTTGGGCCTGCTCTTCCAGACCATTCTATTGTCTCGCCCAGCAAAGGCCATGTGGCCTACGTACTTTCTCAATTTTAGGCCTAACGTGACATCTGCAAACAGTCATAGACTTATTATTTCATGGCACTGGATAAGGAGCTCTCAGGTAAAGTATATTACAACAAATGTCTAAAATGTAGGCAATCGGCTTAAAATGAGGAGAAGGGAGCGACCATGTGCCGCATAGACACACGAGGAACTGAACGAGCGCGTGAGACACGTTGCGTCACAAGAACCGGCATTCTAACGGAACGTCGAATAAACGTTACAAAACCCATTTTAAAAGACTTTCCAACAAACATTACGGATATAACGTTAAAAAAGTGACTGGTACTTAACACTACCCGGTGAAAAAAACGTTTCCAAAAGCATTTCACGTTAAACTAGGCGGGAACCAGAGAGAACGGACGAACGTGCCAAACCGGCTGATAATGTTAGCTTTTGAATCGCTAATGGAAAACAAATATTCTATATTTTCAAACAAATCATGTGTAATCAATGATACTGACTGAACATTTAAGTAAACTGCGACCATTAACACAAACGGGGAAAATATTCTTCGAACACGTTCTCTTACCTATCTTCATGTTCAGACGACATTATCACAAAAGACTGTAGACTGGCGGAAACGCGCAAATACTTAAACCGTGACGACCGCTAAAGCTCACTGATTGGACATCGTCCCGTTCAGTCAGCTTATACACCCGCCCACCGTGATTTCCCATTGGTTCAGAAACGATCGGTGCCGCCTGTTTGAAGACGTCACGAAAAAAATCCTAGCTGGAAGTTAAAACCACATTTTTTTTTTTAAAATCTTTTTGGTTTTCCAGAATATGCTTTTTTAAATGACCTGTTTTAATAAGTAACATAACTAAATTAATAACAATTTACAAAGGGCAAACCATATTTTTTTCAGCCCTACAATTTGAGGTTATTATTCCGATTTAAAAAAAAATGAGGACTATTTGTTAATGGGATTTTAATAGACTGTGAAGGTACTTTCATTGTTAATATATGTCTTTATAACTTATTTTTGCTTTTGAACTTTACTAACTGTACTTGAATTAAAACTGAAAAAAAAAAAATTCTGATCTTCTGTTACTATGTCATACAAATACTAATTTGTTCACTTCCAGAAAATACAGAGGTAACAGTTCCCTTATTACCCAAGAGCTGTTTTCCTGTACATAAATGTTGCAACTGAGTCATTTATGATTCACAGCTTGTGTTACTAGTGTGTCATTTAATAATCCATACAAATATGCATTGAGGAAAAATCAGCTAACTGGTATTATTTCCAGTCTGAATAAGGGCGAAAACAGCTTAACCTGAGAATACTTCAGCCTGAGACATTGATTCAGTAGCACTTCATTAGAAATCCCGGCCATTTCAAAATATCATGTCATCATTAATTGCAATGTGACTGACAGAATAATATAATTTAAGTGTTCTGATGAACACACAGATCATTATTTTCATAAGATGATTTATTAAAAACAAAACTGCAGACATGATTTGTCACTTGCATCCGGGAACAGATACCCTCATGCCAACATTTCGGAACAGCTACATCTTTATGCACAGAACAAAAGCAAAATCTGAAACAGTTTTCCTTTTAGGCAGTATGTCACAAGGGCAAGACAGGCTGTCCACCATAAACCACTTCATATTTCTCAGACAATATGTTGGGCTCCAGTACGAAACCAAACAAAAAAGTTATACAAAAAAATAAAATAGAAAGTGAGGATGAAATATCCTCAGTGTGAAGTCTCTCAGGTAAAATGGCTGTGCAGTCTTTACACAAATATCACAGTAAGAGCTTGCAATAACACAGTTCTTTGTACATAAGTCTCCTCAGTTTGGGCATGTCCTGTTGACTGAAGCTGAAGGGCTGACGCAATGCAAGACATTTGCAATACTAAAGAAGAAAATAAAAAGAGAAATAAGAGGTAAATATTTTGTGTGTGTAACTGAGAAAAAGACATCTCAAACAACATATGTTCTGACAAATGTTTTGTGGTTTTTAAAAGAGCTTTATGGATTTTCCTCTGGATAGACTGCTATAAATGTACAGTGCTTTGTCAGTTAATCTGATTCTGATCAAGCACAGATAAAACTTCAGTATGAAGTTGGTGTATATACAAACCTGCAGGACAAATGCACCACAGTCACTGTCATTATTCTGTCTGCCAACATTCTGTAACATAAAATAGAGAGGTTTTAATAACTGTCATTCAAAAGGCACTAAACATTCCAAAAAAAGTCAGGCAGTAATTTATGGTAACAGTCACTGGACTCACCATTTTAAATAAACCTTTCCACCCTGTGAGAAATTCTCTCTTCTCTTTTATTATGGCTTCTGCCTGAAGGTATTTAAAAATATGCTGTGGAGAGAGAAAATGTCACTTAGCTGATATGAATTACAAACATAAAACAAATAATTGTAGAATGTTTTATACATTACACACAACTTTAAAGAAATTTCATAGCTTTTAAAGAAGTTTTTGACTGTATATAAAACAATATTTTTTAGAGCTTTTACTTTGGGGCAGCGGCGATTAAGGGTTCGCTGAGAATCGAAGTACGTGATGGAGCGTTGTTTAATATCAACCGAGACCAGTGACCAGTGCACTTCTAAATGAATGGGAATCAACAACAGATCCTTCTGGAAGATGTCCACCTAAAACATGTTTGTACTTGTATAAATTAAAGCATATCAAGAAGTTCTGCTGATTTGCTTTAAGGATTATTACTAAAGAATGGACCCAAATCAATTAATCATTAGATAGTACATGTAATGCACACAAGAAAATTATACACTGAAAAGTGTGGGGTCAATAAGATTATTATTATTGATTACCAGTAATGCAGCAAGGATGCATTAAATGTATCAAAAGTGATTTCTTCAAAAATATTAAGCAGCCTTGCTATCAAAGTAATACATACATTTTTAAAATATATTATATGTTGCCTTTTAAACTGTAGTGTACAACAAATCAAAAAATAAGAGGTTTACAGCTTTCTTACATTCTTTGTCCACCGTTTCACTCCATCATAACCTTTGGTCCTCAACTTGTCATAAAAGAAACTGTTAAAGAAGTGCACCTAAAATGCAGGAGATGTCATTAAATATAACAGAAAGCACTGAACACAACAGAATACAAATAACTTTCCCTAGCAATCAACAACAACTGTAAAACTGACTAACCAACTCACAATAATGTGTGTCTAAAAATGTTAACTTTATTATACACTTGACATTGATTACTGAACTGTCCAGGATCCATTTGTTTTTCACAACCTTTGTTATTAAGGTTGAACTAGGATCAGGTTAACTAATTTGACAGAATAGGAAAAAGAGAGAAATAACTAAAAATAATCACCTTTTCAGGCACTGAATCCATCACAAGGTCTCCATACATGTTCATGACCTTAAGAAATCAGATGTGTGCATAAGAACAAAGTGTGCTTTAAGAATGGACAGATGAAAAATTAATGCAAAATAGTGCTGTGCATTTAGAACTCAAAACTGACCTGGTCATTGAGCCAATTCTGTCCATAGAGGGTGCTGAGATCATCCATTGTGAGAACATGACGCTTGTAATTCACCCGGAACCCTTTCACCATGGCAGTCCCTGATGATCTCTGATAGGACTGAATTAAATGTTGCACCATGACTTTCCTGTGGGCACATGGTAAAGAAAAAAAAAAATTTGTTCTTTCCAAAGATGCATGTGGTATAAACAACTGAAAGAAAGAGTGTATTTGAGCTTGTGCATGTGTGAGACCTGTGAGGCTGAGAGAAGTCCTCGCTGAAAATGCCCTGCA